>NW_024044330.1:0-48696 GCF_014851395.1 Micropterus salmoides
AACTCAGGTACTTCCTGAAACCAGACTGAAACTTTTCAAATATTTGTTATTTTCCAGTACAGTGAGCAGCTGTTTGGACACAATTCTTTCTAGAATCTTTGCAATAAAAGGCAGTTTTGAAATTGGTCTAAAATTTGGGGAGGGAGGGATCTAAACCAGGTTTCTTTAAAAGTGGGTTCACGCAAGCCGTTTTAAAATAATCAGGGACACAACCAGTAGATAGGGAGCTGTTGAAAACAGAGATCAAATGGGGCCCAACAGAATCTATTACTTTCAGTAAAAACTTTGTAGGTATTACATCAAGTGGGCTGGAGGACACTCTCATTTGTGATACTGTTTGTAAAAGCTCAGACAAGTCGATGGTAAAACTGGTTAAAACTCTCTTGTTGCTGTGAGGAACCTCGAGTAAGAGGCCGGGGGTAATAGAGGCTCTGATTGACACCACCTTATTGGTAAAATAAGATAAAAACAATTCACAGTCATCGTTACTTCCAGCTGAGGCACAAGGAGGGGTTGGGTTTACCAGCTGATCCACAGTCTTAAAAGAAACCTGGGATTGTGTTTATGTGTAGTAATGAGTTCAGAAAATAGTGTTTCTCGCATCCTTAACCAAGTTATTGTAGTTAATTGATAAATCCTTCAGACTGAGGTAATGGACTTGGAGACTGGATTTTTTCCATCTGCGCTCTGCTTTCCTGCATTCCCTTTTGAAGCTGCGAATGCTGTCATTTATCCAGGGTGCTTACTAGCTTTAGACGTAGGCCTAACCTTTAGAGGAGCAGTAATATTTAGTGACGACAAGCAGATATGATTGAAGTGATCGACCAGATTGTTGGTGTTGGAATCAGACAGGTGTTGGCTTTGGCTCTGAAAGAATGCGCAAAACTTTGAACACTTTGTTCATTAAAGATGCGACAACACACGGAGCTTGGTGAGGCGGCATGAGTAACAGGCGAATCGCAGCTAAAAACAATACATCTGTGGTCAGATATGGTCATGTCCACCAATTCCACAGAGGAAATGCTGACACCCAGGGTAAAAACCAAGTCCAGTGTATGACCACGGTTATGTGTTTGCCCTTTGACATGTTGTTTGAAGTTAAAAGAAGTGGTTATATTTAAAAAGTCAGTTGCATTAACATTGTTCGGTCATCAACATGAATATTAAAATCACCACAAAGAACAATTCTATCATAATTTAAAACCAGAGTAGATAAAAATTCAGGAAGTTCTGATAAAAATCCTCCAGGCGGTTTTGGGGGGCGATAAATTATAACAAATATGATAGGTTGCAGCCCTCCAACTTTAAGAGTGAGAACTTCAAAGGAGTTAAATTCATCACAGCGTACTTGATGACATTTTAAATTTTTCCTATACACGCTCACTAGCCCACCACCACGACCACTGGCCCCGGAAGAGATCCGTATCAGGGAGACTCGAAGCCGCAGGTGCATCCGCTGGTTGGACCGGAGTGTCGTCAGACAAGGCTGCATAGCGGTTGGAGAGGCCGATGTGCGGAGGAGAGGCAGCCCCGTCCGAGCCTCTCTTGCAGCCACGGACCACCACTTCAGCCCAGGTTGACTGATGCTTCTGAGTCGAGCAGGATGAAAGCCTGGGAAGGCTAGAGGGGTCCCAAAACACGGTGTCCTGGATGTTGGCGGTTGCGCTAAGAGAAACAATCTGTTTGGCTTGTACTGAAGCCACATCCATAAAGCCAGTCAGCAGGGAATCGTTCTCTTTGAGTTCCTCTGAAAGTCGCCGGATGTCTTCCATGAGGTCAGCAATCTTCTTGTTCGCTTTCTTAAGGAGTGAGCAGTCCTCATGGGGCAGAGTTATCTCGGCCAGCATAGTCACCGGAGCTTTGTTGTGGTCAGTAGCGTTGATCGTGTTTTTACGGTCATCTAGCTTAAAATCCATGTCGGATGACTAAAATCCTTAACCCACGTAAAACTTAAGTTAAAAACTTAAAAAAAGGATAAAAGAAATGTAACGAAAAAGAGTGGATTAAAACTGGATAAGAGTCCGGTTTAAGACCGAGCTTCCGACAGGTGGCTACAGACGCCAACGCATGCGCAGAGTGCAGACAACTAGAAAACGTGATCTTCTGTACATTACAAAAAAGGTACAGCAGACCAAAACTCCTTCAAATAAAATAAAATGAAATGACCATTATTACTTAACAAGTTGCAAACTATTGGTAATGGGCATTCATTGTTTTAATTTTTTTTTTTTTTTACAAAAAGTGACGTGCTCCTGATTGAAAATGCAAGTCAACAGAACATGCTCGTCATTTTCTTCTTACAGTGAATGTTTGAACCTCCCCCCTACTGTCAGGAGCACTCATCATTTAATAATATAAATTTAACTAAACTGGACACAGACTTGTTTCTACCGAAATCACGAACCGGTAAACTGGTGCTCACGTGCGGTCCAGACTGTAAAAAAGTTAAAGTAGCCTATTTAATCCATTAATTACTTTGACACTGACGTGATGGAATTGGTTGCCTGTTTAATTTTGCGCCTTCAACATTATAACCATTATAACGTTAGGCAGTGCTGGCAGAGGAGAGGCATAATTTATTGACCACACAAGAAAATACCTTAATTCACACTTTATTTATTTTGGCATATGACAATCAATGATCGTATGAGAACATGTCTCGATTCAATTTGAGAATGTATTTACACACACTGGCTAAGAAATAAAAAGTCCTGCAGGTAATTGGCTGGTTCATGCATGATAGATTAATTCCTCTGTGTGCAGACGCCTGCTGCACGCGCGAGTTTGTGTTCAAATTCCATTGCCTATGACGCGTGATCGGCTGTTATCGTGTAAGTGTGTCCGCCTGCGCATGCGCGAGTTTGTGTTTAAATTCAAATTCCTTTGACGTGTGACGCTGTGCTTTGATGTGAATCAATACACGTGATGTCATACAGTCCTGACTATATAAAGTGCGCTGGTTACTAAATTCTACATTCAGTTTTCACTCTTGACAAGTGTGTTCCAGACCACAGTCACACACCACAGCGAGGTACACATTACTGAAAACATTAAGCAAGATACAATTTCCACGACAATTACTTACTCTATACATTACTAAACACTTACAGTAAGTTTCAAACAAACAGAAGAAAAGCAGAGCTTTGTGAACAGAACGTACCAAAATGGACCAAACCGGATTCCAGATGGACAACACTATCACACCAGAGGCTCTTCTGCCCATCATAAGAAAACATTTTGAAAGAATCTCTGCAGCACAGTGGAACATGTTAGCCGCAGGGATTCTGGACTCAGACACACAAGCTACGCTGGCTGATATGTTTGTTGAAATCATACAGACACTCTCTATAGCTATCCTGAGAAATATCATGCCACTGTTTCAGGAGCACGTGAACAGGAGTGCAGCTCAGGATGCTGTGAGTACAGTTTTGGAGAACTTCAGCGCTCAATTCGGAGACTCCCTCCCTGGTAGCATTGCTAGTGCTTTTCAAGTCCCACAGCACAAATGTGAGAGTGCAGAAAAGTTGACAACTCTAATTGAGAGGGAAGTTTCACAGAAGGTAAGATCTGTTGCATCTCGGGTCTTTCGCAGCAGTGTCCCGCCATCAGAGCCTGACCTTTTTGTCCCTAGCTTCATCTCCAACACATCGACTCTTCGTCAGATGGTGTTACATGCGACCAAATGTCTGAAAAAATATTTAGTTAAGCTGAACTCCCAGTGCTTGGGAATGTGTTGGCAGACAAACGACACAGAGTATGCTCCACCCAAAAGCTCTGACTCTCCAGAACAGATCCTGGAAATAGAGGAACCAGAGAGATGTGAACTGCCTCAGATCTCCATCCCCTCAGTGATTGAAGCTGTGACTGACATCCTTGCCAAATGGTCCAGTAAGACACCAGACATTACAGAAGAGGCTGAAAATGCTGTCCTATCTCCCAGCACCTCTCTGGAAGCTCATAACGTAGCATCTGACATTGTCAAAGCTATAATTGATGACCTGCAGTCTCATGACTTGGGAGATGTAGCTGGCAGTGGTGAGAAAAGATGCTCACCAAGACCTCATTTTAATATGGGGTTAATATTTCACAAGGTGAGAGCCTTTCTTGTCTCACAGGCCGCACCTTCAGAAGATTCCACCAATGCCGACCAAGCAGTTCGCAAACGCAGCTTTTTCAAGTTTGCTAAAAAACAGTTTGACAAAATGATGACCGAGCTGAAGACAAAACAAAGAAACTTCCTTGTGAGACCCAACCCAGATTCTATGTCCTATCAGCCTAAACCCATGGAAGAGGATGACTTTGAAGAAGCTATTGATGGCATTTTACCAGGAACTGTTCCTTATTCTCCAAGACCCAGACGTGCATCTAGCGATCCAACCAGCAACTCCACATTGATGAGAGAGCAGCAATTTTCTCAACTAGATTTTGAGACCATCAAAAATGATGTTGACAGATTGTTTAATACATTCAACCTGCCAGAGAAAGCTGCAGCACAATCCAACAAAACACTGGAAGACATCGAATCCAGTGGCGTGATCAGGAAATTTTCAAAAGAGCTGACTGATAAAATATACGGTTATCTGATGGCTGGCCAGACATACAAGATTCCCACAGTCCCAAGGGCGAGAAGTGCCTCTGCCTCTGTCAGGACGAAGGCATATGCCATCACAGAGGACACAGTGGAGAAGTTCTTGCAGCAGGTGCTGCTCTGGATGGAGATGGAGCCATCAAACAAAGAAAGTCCCAGCGAGGAAGTGGCAGGTGCATTAACTGACATCAAAGACCTAATCACAACAGTGCTGACCCCACCACCAGAAAATGCCATTGTCAGGCGGGAGTGCCCTGAAGCCAGCAACAGTCAGACTACAAGAATATCATCTATTAATGATGATGAAGTATCTGCACACGTCTGCATTGATTTTAATAGTGAGAACTTGAATGTCAGGGTTCATGTTGAAAGTCAGCAATTGCTCAAATGCAATGTTGAGGTGACTTCAGGAGCAGCTGAAGAAAGAACCTCTAAACCCAGAGCAGTCACTTACTCCTGTACTACAGTGCCTAACGATCGTCAGGTGTCACACTCAGAAGGTGGGGATATGTCCGCAGTGTTAAATGTTTCCTCTTTTTCCGCATCAGAGTGGGTGACCAGCAAACTCATCACTGCCCTGCTCATGAGGCTTGTCACAAAGGCCCCTTTGAAAACCAAACGGTCCGTGCAGATGGCAGACGTCAACGCCATCATCAAGCGTCTGTCAGACAAGGTAGCGGATGAGATCGAAATCACTGGCCCTGTTGTTGGCATAACCAAGACCTGCATGACAAAAGTCAACAAAGCCGTGATTAAAGACCTTGACCGGGAGTTTGGCTCTCCAAGAAAGATACTGGAGGCTGCAATGGCATCAAACAATACATCTTTTGATGATGCTGTTGTGAAGTATCTGAAAATCCATATAAATAGCCTCCTCAGTTCACCCCCAAAGAAGTCGGCATTTGCCAAGTTCTTTTCAGCAGTGAAAAAAGCTGCAAGCACGACCTTCACGTGGTGCATCACATGTGGTGGTCCAGTAGCTTACAGCTCAACTGTCTCACACTGACCTGACCTGTCAACACACCTTTCTCACAGCGGGCATTTTGACGTACAGTAGCAGCCTCTGCCTCAGTGTGTGAAATGTGATGTAGTGTAAAAGTGCTTTTAGTGGTCTACAGACTAGAAAGGCACTATACAAGTACAGATCATTTACCATTTACACTTGAGCCAAAATGTCCGCTGTGAGAAATGTTTAGAGCCGCACGGCAGCTCGGTGTTTAACACTGTGGCCTCACAGCAAAGATCAGGGTTGGATTCCCAGCCTTGATCTTTGCTGTATGGAGTTTTTATACTCCTCGTGTTGGCGTGTGTTTTCTCCAGGTACTCCAGTTTCCTCCTTCATTTCAAATCTGAAAAATTATAAAATCAACAATTCCAAAATAAATAAATAAATAAATCTAAAATAATGTTTGATTTTGGTTGTGTTTTCCTTTGCTCTCAGATTCGTTGAATCTGACAGTATTTTTTGCACTGAGTGCATGGGTCATTTTCAGCTCAATACAACAAAATGAGCTTCAAAATAGAACAGATGTTCTAAAACGTTTTCATGTCAATGACCCCTAAACTGATACAAATTAGACCACGGATGCAAAGATTCTTTCCCAGCGTCCCGCATCGGAAAGGATTTTTTTACTGTATATTCTTTTTTATATATATATATAACATCCTAAACTCTCTGTTTCACTCTCTCTTTCCTCAGGTACACTCCCCCTAACCCCAAACCCCAAATCCCAAACTCAACCCCAAGGGAGGTGTTTTATGGAGAGCATTGTAATGCTTGCATGATTGAGGTTAATAAGGAGCGATAGCGATCATTTAGACTGGGAAACAATATTAAAAATATTGGGGCAATTATGATATGGTTAAAGGGGCACACAGTATTGGGGTGGGGAGAGATGCTGAATCTTATGGTTCATTTTATAAAAAGCGAGAGCCTCCCCAGTCTAATTTCCCCTAATGTGAATTAGATCAGATTATGTTGTAGTCTGATGTGTAGGATAGAGAAATTGGGAAAAAATGCCAAAGGAATTGATCACAAGTATCCCACGGCTCCCACATCATTGGGGTTGTAGGATCAGCACCTTGGACAGGGATCGTGATGCACATTGTGCAGAAGGTTGCAAAAGACCACCTGTAACACAGGAGGGTGCTAGGCTATAAACCGTAGGCCAATCCTCTGATAGTCTTCAACCTTTATCACAACTCAGCTGGTTTTGACATCAGTGAAGTTTGCAGCTCATCGTAGCTTAATGGTGCAGAAGTCACTGGCCAGATTGCAGATAAAGTGGGGCTGTATCATTTTGAAAATCTCCAACTATTTGAAAACCAGCTCTTTTTTCCCCAAGTGTGTTAGATGTCACAAGGTGGAATAGTTTTATATTAGTGTGTGTGTGCACATTTTAGGATACATCACATTTAAAATGGATTTGCTTTAAAGCACTGACTGGGGACATTTCCCACATAGCATCATCAGACACGGGACACTTCAGTTTTGCACATTTCCTTTCACCAAATTTGAATATATTCTGAAAAATCTACACTGTTAATCGTTTTAAGCTGGTTCAATTTACTAACTTACTAACATACTTAATAACTAATGTAAGTTCCCATGCTGCCTTAAAAATGTGAGTTAACGAAACTAATGTTGAATAATTTGATTCAACTTTTCTTGTAAGTCATGAAAAAGTAAAACCAACTGAATTAACAGAACCTGAGAAAACAGTTCAATACACTTGAGATGTTAACAGATTGAAGAGTCTTCCTGAAAAAGTACGCCACTGTCTGCTGGGAAACTAGAGAGTGTGCTTTTGACCTGGGTCTAAACTTTAACACTGTTTGATAAGTAAATGAAGTAGTATATGTCAATGTTAGATTTTATTTTGATATTGCTCTAGTGGCACTTGGTCATTTTGCAATGGTGAGCCACCATGACTTAAACTCATGTCACCACATTGTTAGTGGACATCCTTGTAGGCTGCTTCAATAAGACACAACTTGCACTGCATCATCAGTGTCCCTTTTGTGACATTTTTAATTAAATCTGCCAATACCTCAAATAGGTAACATTTTATTGTTTTTATTGTACAATTTTTTATACTTTTATTATTTTGTTCATTTATTATCATTATTATTAAAATCATATATATAATCAATCAAAGTGTTAACCTTACTCAATTTTAATAATTAATCAGTTGAATAATCTATTAAAAAATGTTAGGACTGTACCTAATATTTTAGACTGTCACAGTTGTTACATTTAGTTACCTACTAGTACCTTACCAGTGTACTCCAAGAGCCACTATTAATATACCATGAAGATGCTTTACGAAACCATTCAGTATGACAAAAATTCATTATTTATGCATTAAAACCTTGCTAAATGCCCTTATAGCATAACAAATATCAGTTAAAAAAAAAAAAAGTATTTTAAAACACACACATACAGACAATAATAATAATAATAATAATAATAATAATAATCTGTATTTGTAGAGCACTTTTCAAAAATAAGTTACAAAGTGCTTTAACAAGTGTAAAGACAATAATACCCAAGAGAAAATAATACAAAAACAATACAAGATAAAAGCAAGAAAACATTGAAAAGACTGAAATACAGATAAATATATTATTAGTAAAATACAATAAAAATAAAAGGGATAAAATAAAATAAATAAGATCGGGAAAGGCTCTCCTATAAAAGTATGTTTAAGAAGGGACTTAAGAGTTCACTGACTCAGCCGACCTGATTTCCTCGGGCAGGCTGTTCCAGAGCCTCGGGGCCCTGACAGCAAACGCTCTGTCCCCTTTAGTTTTCAGTCGAGACTCTGGAACAGACAACAGACCTCTGCCCGAGGATCTCAAGGTACGTGCTTTTTACTTTTACTAAATTACTTTCAAACCAAACACCAAGGTTCTTTGCCACAGGCTTAATGTGATTTACTAGGGAACCAGCAGATGGCAGTATTTGATTTGCCATCTGCTGGGACCCGATGACCAGGATTTCTGTTTTGTCTGAGTTCAGCTGGAGGAAATTTTTTGACATCCATTTTTTAACTTCACAAAGGCAGTTGTTAAGTGAACTCAGCATTCCAGGGTCTGTGGATCTGACGGGCAAGTATATTTGTGTGTGATCAGCATAAATATGAAAAGAAATGCCATGTTTATGGATAATATGTCCAAGGGGAAGCAGATACAAGGAAAACAAAATGGGTCCTAAGACCGACCCCTGAGGCACACCATATTTAACTGGACAGAATGAGGAGACATAGTTGTTTACAGACACACAAAACTTCCTATTTGACAGGTAGGATGAAAACCATTCTAGGGCAGTACCAGAGATCCCCACCCAGTGCCTCAGTCTGTCTAACATGATGTTGTGATCAATGGTGTCAAAAGCAGCGCTAAGGTCCAGGAGTACCAGGACTGAGCACATGCCTTCATCAGCAGACATTAAAAGGTCATTGGTGACTTAAGCAGGGCAGTCTCAGGTACTTCCTGAAACCAGACTGAAACTTTTCAAATATTTTGTTATTTTCCAGTACAGTGAGCAGCTGTTTGGACACAATTCTTTCTAGAATCTTTGCAATAAAAGGCAGTTTTGAAATTGGTCTAAAATTATGTGGGAGGGAGGGATCTAAACCAGGTTTCTTTAAAAGTGGGTTCACGCAAGCCGTTTTAAAATAATCAGGGACACAACCAGTAGATAGGGAGCTGTTGAAAACAGAGATCAAATGGGGCCCAACAGAATTACTTTCAGTAAAAACTTTGTAGGTATTACATCAAGTGGGCTGGAGGACACTCTCATTTGTGATACTGTTTTAAAAGCTCAGACAAGTCGATGGGATAAAACTGGTTAAAACTCTCTTGTTGCTGGTGAGGAACCTCTGAGTAAGAGGCCGCGGGGGTAATAGAGGTCTGATTGACACCACCTTATTGGTAAAATAAGATAAAAACAATTCACAGTCATCGTTACTTCCAGCTGAGGCACAAGGAGGGGTTGGGTTTACCAGCTGATCCACAGTTTTAAATAGAAACCTGGGATTGTGTTTATGTGTAGTAATGAGTTCAGAAAAATAGTGTGTTCTCGCATCCTTAACCAAGTTATTGTATTTAATTGATAAATCCTTCAGACTGAGGTAATGGACTTGGAGACTGGATTTTTTCCATCTGCGCTCTGCTTTCCTGCATTCCCTTTTGAGGCTGCGAATGCTGTCATTTATCCAGGGTTGCTTACTAGCTTTAGACGTAGGCCTAACCTTTAGAGGAGCAGTAATATTTAGTGACGACAAGCAGATATGATTGAAGTGATCGACCAGATTGTTGGTGTTGGAATCAGACAGGTGTTGGCTTTGGCTCTGAAAGAATGCGCAAAACTTTGAAACACTTTGTTCATTAAAGAAGCGAGAACACACGGAGCTTGGTGAGGCGGCATGAGTAACAGGCGAATCGCAGCTAAAAACAATACATCTGTGGTCAGATATGGTCATGTCCACCAATTCCACAGAGGAAATGCTGACACCCAGGGTAAAAACCAAGTCCAGTGTATGACCACGGTTATGTGTTTGCCCTTTGACATGTTGTTTGAAGTTAAAAGAAGTGGTTATATTTAAAAAGTCAGTTGCATTAACATTGTTGGGGTCATCAACATGAATATTAAAATCACCACAAAGAACAATTCTATCATAATTTAAAACCAGAGTAGATAAAAATTCAGGAAGTTCTGATAAAAATCCTCCAGGCGGTTTTGGGGGGCGATAAATTATAACAAATATGATAGGTTGCAGCCCTCCAACTTTAAGAGTGAGAACTTCAAAGGAGTTAAATTCATCACAGCGTACTTGATGACATTTTAAATTTTTCCTATACACGCTCACTAGCCCACCACCACGACCACTGGCCCCCCGAAAGAGATCCGTATCAGGGAGACTCGAAGCCGCAGGTGCATCCGCTGGTTGGACCGGAGTGTCGTCAGACAAGGCTGCATAGCGGTTGGAGAGGCCGATGTGCGGAGGAGAGGCAGCCCCGTCCGAGCCTCTCTTGCAGCCACGGACCACCACTTCAGCCCAGGTTGACTGATGCTTCTGAGTCGAGCAGGATGAAAGCCTGGGAAGGCTAGAGGGGTCCCAAAACACGGTGTCCTGGATGTTGGCGGTTGCGCTAAGAGAAACAATCTGTTTGGCTTGTACTGAAGCCACATCCATAAAGCCAGTCAGCAGGGAATCTTCTCTTTGAGTTCCTCTGAAAGTCGCCGGATGTCTTCCATAAGGTCAGCAATCTTCTTGTTCGCTTTCTTAAGGAGTGAGCAGTCCTCATGGGGCAGAGTTATCTCGGCCAGCATAGTCACCGGAGCTTTGTTGTGGTCAGTAGCGTTGATCGTGTTTTTACGGTCATCTAGCTTAAAATCCATGTCGGATGACTAAAATCCTTAACCCACGTAAAACTTAAGTTAAAAACTTAAATAAAGGATAAAAGAAATGTAACGAAAAAGAGTGGATTAAAACTGGATAAGAGTCCGGTTTAAGACCGAGCTTCCGACAGGTGGCTACAGACGCCAACGCATGCGCAGAGTGCAGACAACTAGAAAACGTTGATCTTCTGTACATTACAAAAAAGGTACAGCAGACCAAAACTCCTTCAAATAAAATAAAATGAAATGACCATTATTACTTAACAAGTTGCAAACTATTGGTAATGGGCATTCATTGTTTTAATTTTTTTTTTTTTTTTACAAAAAGTGACGTGCTCCTGATTGAAAATGCAAGTCAACAGAACATGCTCGTCATTTTCTTCTTACAGTGAATGTTTGAACCTCCCCCCTACTGTCAGGAGCACTCATCATTTAATAATATAAATTTAACTAAACTGGACACAGACTTGTTTCTACCGAAATCACGAACCGGTAAACTGGTGCTCACGTGCGGTCCAGACTGTAAAAAAGTTAAAGTAGCCTATTTAATCCATTAATTACTTTGACACTGACGTGATGGAATTGGTTGCCTGTTTAATTTTGCGCCTTCAACATTATAACCATTATAACGTTAGGCAGTGCTGGCAGAGGAGAGGCATAATTTATTGACCACACAAGAAAATACCTTAATTCACACTTTATTTATTTTGGCATATGACAATCAATGATCGTATGAGAACATGTCTCGATTCAATTTGAGAATGTATTTACACACACTGGCTAAGAAATAAAAAGTCCTGCAGGTAATTGGCTGGTTCATGCATGATAGATTAATTCCTCTGTGTGCAGACGCCTGCTGCACGCGCGAGTTTGTGTTCAAATTCCATTGCCTATGACGCGTGATCGGCTGTTATCGTGTAAGTGTGTCCGCCTGCGCATGCGCGAGTTTGTGTTTAAATTCAAATTCCTTTGACGTGTGACGCTGTGCTTTGATGTGAATCAATACACGTGATGTCATACAGTCCTGACTATATAAAGTGCGCTGGTTACTAAATTCTACATTCAGTTTTCACTCTTGACAAGTGTGTTCCAGACCACAGTCACACACCACAGCGAGGTACACATTACTGAAAACATTAAGCAAGATACAATTTCCACGACAATTACTTACTCTATACATTACTAAACACTTACAGTAAGTTTCAAACAAACAGAAGAAAAGCAGAGCTTTGTGAACAGAACGTACCAAAATGGACCAAACCGGATTCCAGATGGACAACACTATCACACCAGAGGCTCTTCTGCCCATCATAAGAAAACATTTTGAAAGAATCTCTGCAGCACAGTGGAACATGTTAGCCGCAGGGATTCTGGACTCAGACACACAAGCTACGCTGGCTGATATGTTTGTTGAAATCATACAGACACTCTCTATAGCTATCCTGAGAAATATCATGCCACTGTTTCAGGAGCACGTGAACAGGAGTGCAGCTCAGGATGCTGTGAGTACAGTTTTGGAGAACTTCAGCGCTCAATTCGGAGACTCCCTCCCTGGTAGCATTGCTAGTGCTTTTCAAGTCCCACAGCACAAATGTGAGAGTGCAGAAAAGTTGACAACTCTAATTGAGAGGGAAGTTTCACAGAAGGTAAGATCTGTTGCATCTCGGGTCTTTCGCAGCAGTGTCCCGCCATCAGAGCCTGACCTTTTTGTCCCTAGCTTCATCTCCAACACATCGACTCTTCGTCAGATGGTGTTACATGCGACCAAATGTCTGAAAAAATATTTAGTTAAGCTGAACTCCCAGTGCTTGGGAATGTGTTGTCAGACAAACGACACAGAGTATGCTCCACCCAAAAGCTCTGACTCTCCAGAACAGATCCTGGAAATAGAGGAACCAGAGAGATGTGAACTGCCTCAGATCTCCATCCCCTCAGTGATTGAAGCTGTGACTGACATCCTTGCCAAATGGTCCAGTAAGACACCAGACATTACAGAAGAGGCTGAAAATGCTGTCCTATCTCCCAGCACCTCTCTGGAAGCTCATAACGTAGCATCTGACATTGTCAAAGCTATAATTGATGACCTGCAGTCTCATGACTTGGGAGATGTAGCTGGCAGTGGTGAGAAAAGATGCTCACCAAGACCTCATTTTAATATGGGGTTAATATTTCACAAGGTGAGAGCCTTTCTTGTCTCACAGGCCGCACCTTCAGAAGATTCCACCAATGCCGACCAAGCAGTTCGCAAACGCAGCTTTTTCAAGTTTGCTAAAAAACAGTTTGACAAAATGATGACCGAGCTGAAGACAAAACAAAGAAACTTCCTTGTGAGACCCAACCCAGATTCTATGTCCTATCAGCCTAAACCCATGGAAGAGGATGACTTTGAAGAAGCTATTGATGGCATTTTACCAGGAACTGTTCCTTATTCTCCAAGACCCAGACGTGCATCTAGCGATCCAACCAGCAACTCCACATTGATGAGAGAGCAGCAATTTTCTCAACTAGATTTTGAGACCATCAAAAATGATGTTGACAGATTGTTTAATACATTCAACCTGCCAGAGAAAGCTGCAGCACAATCCAACAAAACACTGGAAGACATCGAATCCAGTGGCGTGATCAGGAAATTTTCAAAGGAGCTGACTGATAAAATATACGGTTATCTGATGGCTGGCCAGACATACAAGATTCCCACGGTCCCAAGGGCGAGAAGTGCCTCTGCCTCTGTCAGGACGAAGGCATATGCCATCACAGAGGACACAGTGGAGAAGTTCTTGCAGCAGGTGCTGCTCTGGATGGAGATGGAGCCATCAAACAAAGAAAGTCCCAGCGAGGAAGTGGCAGGTGCATTAACTGACATCAAAGACCTAATCACAACAGTGCTGACCCCACCACCAGAAAATGCCATTGTCAGGCGGGAGTGCCCTGAAGCCAGCAACAGTCAGACTACAAGAATATCATCTATTAATGATGATGAAGTATCTGCACACGTCTGCATTGATTTTAATAGTGAGAACTTGAATGTCAGGGTTCATGTTGAAAGTCAGCAATTGCTCAAATGCAATGTTGAGGTGACTTCAGGAGCAGCTGAAGAAAGAACCTCTAAACCCAGAGCAGTCACTTACTCCTGTACTACAGTGCCTAACGATCGTCAGGTGTCACACTCAGAAGGTGGGGATATGTCCGCAGTGTTAAATGTTTCCTCTTTTTCCGCATCAGAGTGGGTGACCAGCAAACTCATCACTGCCCTGCTCATGAGGCTTGTCACAAAGGCCCCTTTGAAAACCAAACGGTCCGTGCAGATGGCAGACGTCAACGCCATCATCAAGCGTCTGTCAGACAAGGTAGCGGATGAGATCGAAATCACTGGCCCTGTTGTTGGCATAACCAAGACCTGCATGACAAAAGTCAACAAAGCCGTGATTAAAGACCTTGACCGGGAGTTTGGCTCTCCAAGAAAGATACTGGAGGCTGCAATGGCATCAAACAATACATCTTTTGATGATGCTGTTGTGAAGTATCTGAAAATCCATATAAATAGCCTCCTCAGTTCACCCCCAAAGAAGTCGGCATTTGCCAAGTTCTTTTCAGCAGTGAAAAAAGCTGCAAGCACGACCTTCACGTGGTGCATCACATGTGGTGGTCCAGTAGCTTACAGCTCAACTGTCTCACACTGACCTGACCTGTCAACACACCTTTCTCACAGCGGGCATTTTGACGTACAGTAGCAGTTCTGTTCTGTTTCTGATGGCAGATGGCACCTTAGCCTCTGCCTCAGTGTGTGAAATGTGATGTAGTGTAAAAGTGCTTTTAGTGGTCTACAGACTAGAAAGGCACTATACAAGTACAGATCATTTACCATTTACACTTGAGCCAAAATGTCCGCTGTGAGAAATGTTTAGAGCCGCACGGCAGCTCGGTGTTTAACACTGTGGCCTCACAGCAAAGATCAGGGTTGGATTCCCAGCCTTGATCTTTGCTGTATGGAGTTTTTATACTCCTCGTGTTGGCGTGTGTTTTCTCCAGGTACTCCAGTTTCCTCCTTCATTTCAAATCTGAAAAATTATAAAATCAACAATTCCAAAATAAATAAATAAATAAATCTAAAATAATGTTTGATTTTGGTTGTGTTTTCCTTTGCTCTCAGATTCGTTGAATCTGACAGTATTTTTTGCACTGAGTGCATGGGTCATTTTCAGCTCAATACAACAAAATGAGCTTCAAAATAGAACAGATGTTCTAAAACGTTTTCATGTCAATGACCCCTAAACTGATACAAATTAGACCACGGATGCAAAGATTCTTTCCCAGCGTCCCGCATCGGAAAGGATTTTTTTACTGTATATTCTTTTTTATATATATATATAACATCCTAAACTCTCTGTTTCACTCTCTCTTTCCTCAGGTACACTCCCCCTAACCCCAAACCCCAAATCCCAAACTCAACCCCAACCTTAACACCACACGTCCAGCACCTCCTACACCAACTGGGGCAGGCTAAAGGCAGCTGGCCCGTCCCCAGTCTCTCCACTGCGCCTCCTGGTAGTCTACAATATCTTACCATGCAATTTTGGAAAACTGGACAACTGACAATAACAGAAACATGTAAATCTGCTGGAAATAAAGGTTTTGGCCCTGATTTTGGTTTTCTGCAAATTATTGCATGTTCTTTATTTCTGCGTAAAGGAATACCAGGGAGGTGTTTTATGGAGAGCATTGTAATGCTTGCATGATTGAGGTTAATAAGGAGCGATAGCGATCATTTAGACTGGGAAACAATATTAAAAATATTGGGGCAATTATGATATGGTTAAAGGGGCACACAGTATTGGGGTGGGGAGAGATGCTGAATCTTATGGTTCATTTTATAAAAAGCAAGAGCCTCCCCAGTCTAATTTCCCCTAAATGTGAATTAGATCAGATTATGTTGTAGTCTGATGTGTAGGATAGAGAAATTGGGAAAAAATGCCAAAGGAATTGATCACAAGTATCCCACGGCTCCCACATCATTGGGGTTGTAGGATCAGCACCTTGGACAGGGATCGTGATGCACATTGTGCAGAAGGTTGCAAAAGACCACCTGTAACACAGGAGGGTGCTAGGCTATAAACCGTAGGCCAATCCTCTGATAGTCTTCAACCTTTATCACAACTCAGCTGGTTTTGACATCAGTGAAGTTTGCAGCTCATCGTAGCTTAATGGTGCAGAAGTCACTGGCCAGATTGCAGATAAAGTGGGGCTGTATCATTTTGAAAATCTCCAACTATTTGAAAACCAGCTCTTTTTTCCCCAAGTGTGTTAGATGTCACAAGGTGGAATAGTTTTATATTAGTGTGTGTGTGCACATTTTAGGATACATCACATTTAAAATGGATTTGCTTTAAAGCACTGACTGGGGACATTTCCCACATAGCATCATCAGACACGGGACACTTCAGTTTTGCACATTTCCTTTCACCAAATTTGAATATATTCTGAAAAATCTACACTGTTAATCGTTTTAAGCTGGTTCAATTTACTAACTTACTAACATACTTAATAACTAATGTAAGTTCCCATGCTGCCTTAAAAATGTGAGTTAACGAAACTAATGTTGAATAATTTGATTCAAGTTTTCTTGTAAGTCATGAAAAAGTAAAACCAACTGAATTAACAGAACCTGAGAAAACAGTTCAATACACTTGAGATGTTAATAGATTGAAGAGTCTTCCTGAAAAAGTACGCCACTGTCTGCTGGGAAACTAGAGAGTGTGCTTTTGACCTGGGTCTAAACTTTAACACTGTTTGATAAGTAAATGAAGTAGTATATGTCAATGTTAGATTTTATTTTGATATTGCTCTAGTGGCACTTGGTCATTTTGCAATGGTGAGCCACCATGACTTAAACTCATGTCACCACATTGTTAGTGGACATCCTTGTAGGCTGCTTCAATAAGACACAACTTGCACTGCATCATCAGTGTCCCTTTTGTGACATTTTTAATTAAATCTGCCAATACCTCAAATAGGTAACATTTTATTGTTTTTATTGTACAATTTTTTATACTTTTATTATTTGTTCATTTATTATCATTATTATTAAAATCATATATATAAATCAATCAAAGTGTTAACCTTACTCAATTTTAATAATTAATCAGTTGAATAATCTATTAAAAAATGTTAGGACTGTACCTAATATTTTTAGACTGTCACAGTTGTTACATTTAGTTACCTACTAGTACCTTACCAGTGTACTCCAAGAGCCACTATTAATATACCATGAAGATGCTTTACGAAACCATTCAGTATGACAAAAATTCATTATTTATGCATTAAAACCTTGCTAAATGCCCTATAGCATAACAAATATCAGTTAAAAAAAAAAAAGTATTTTAAAACACACACATACAGACAATAATAATAATAATAATAATAATAATAATCTGTATTTGTAGAGCACTTTTCAAAAATAAGTTACAAAGTGCTTTAACAAGTGTAAAGACAATAATACCCAAGAGAAAATAATACAAAAACAATACAAGATAAAAGCAAGAAAACATTGAAAAGACTGAAATACAGATAAATATATTATTAGTAAAATACAATAAAATAAAAGGGATAAAATAAAATCAAATAAGATCGGGAAAGGCTCTCCTATAAAAGTATGTTTTAAGAAGGGACTTAAGAGTTCACTGACTCAGCCGACCTGATTTCCTCGGGCAGGCTGTTCCAGAGCCTCGGGGCCCTGACAGCAAACGCTCTGTCCCCTTTAGTTTTCAGTCGAGACTCTGGAACAGACAACAGACCTCTGCCCGAGGATCTCAAGGTACGTGCTGGTGTGTATGGGACTAAAAGGTCAGAAATATAACAAGGCGAGAGGCCATGAAGAGCTTTAAAAGTGATCAATAGAATTTTAAAGTCAATTCTAAAAACTACCGGGAGCCACTGTAATGAAGCTAAAATAGGAGTAATGTGGTCATATTTCTTTGTTCTGGTTAAAAGCCTGGCAGCTGAGTTCTGGACAGTCTGGAGTCGATCAATAGATTTTTGGGTTAAACAGGTGAAAAGGCTGTTGCAATAATCCATGAGTGATGAGATGAAGGCGTGTAAAATGGTCTCGGTGTCCTTAAAAGTTAACATAGATCGAATTTTTGCTATATTTCTAAGTTGATAAAAACATGATTGAACAAGCTTTGTGGTGTGCTGCTCGAAATTTAAATTACTATCAAACCAAACACCAAGGTTCTTTGCCACAGGCTTAATGTGATTTACTAGGGAACCAGCAGATGGCAGTATTTGATTTGCCATCTGCTGGGACCCGATGACCAGGATTTCTGTTTTGTCTGAGTTCAGCTGGAGGAAATTTTTGACATCCATTTTTTAACTTCACAAAGGCAGTTGTTAAGTGAACTCAGCATTCCAGGGTCTGTGGATCTGACGGCAAGTATATTTGTGTGTGATCAGCATAAATATGAAAAGAAATGCCATGTTTATGGATAATATGTCCAAGGGGAAGCAGATACAAGGAAAACAAAATGGGTCCTAAGACCGACCCCTGAGGCACACCATATTTAACTGGACAGAATGAGGAGACATAGTTGTTTACAGACACACAAAACTTCCTATTTGACAGGTAGGATGAAAACCATTCTAGGGCAGTACCAGAGATCCCCACCCAGTGCCTCAGTCTGTCTAACATGATGTTGTGATCAATGGTGTCAAAAGCAGCGCTAAGGTCCAGGAGTACCAGGACTGAGCACATGCCTTCATCAGCAGACATTAAAAGGTCATTGGTGACTTAAGCAGGGCAGTCTCAGGTACTTCCTGAAACCAGACTGAAACTTTTCAAATATTTTGTTATTTTCCAGTACAGTGAGCAGCTGTTTGGACACAATTCTTTCTAGAATCTTTGCAATAAAAGGCAGTTTTGAAATTGGTCTAAAATTTGTGGGAGGGAGGGATCTAAACCAGGTTTCTTTAAAAGTGGGTTCACGCAAGCCGTTTTAAAATAATCAGGGACACAACCAGTAGATAGGGAGCTGTTGAAAACAGAGATCAAATGGGGCCCAACAGAATCTATTACTTTCAGTAAAAACTTTGTAGGTATTACATCAAGTGGGCTGGAGGACACTCTCATTTGTGATACTGTTTGTAAAAGCTCAGACAAGTCGATGGGATAAAACTGGTTAAAACTCTCTTGTTGCTGGTGAGGAACCTCTGAGTAAGAGGCCGCGGGGGTAATAGAGGCTCTGATTGACACCACCTTATTGGTAAAATAAGATAAAAACAATTCACAGTCATCGTTACTTCCAGCTGAGGCACAAGGAGGGGTTGGGTTTACCAGCTGATCCACAGTCTTAAACAGAAACCTGGGATTGTGTTTATGTGTAGTAATGAGTTCAGAAAAATAGTGTGTTCTCGCATCCTTAACCAAGTTATTGTATTTAATTGATAAATCCTTCAGACTGAGGTAATGGACTTGGAGACTGGATTTTTTCCATCTGCGCTCTGCTTTCCTGCATTCCCTTTTGAAGCTGCGAATGCTGTCATTTATCCAGGGTTGCTTACTAGCTTTAGACGTAGGCCTAACCTTTAGAGGAGCAGTAATATTTAGTGACGACAAGCAGATATGATTGAAGTGATCGACCAGATTGTTGGTGTTGGAATCAGACAGGTGTTGGCTTTGGCTCTGAAAGAATGCGCAAAACTTTGAAACACTTTGTTCATTAAAGATGCGAGAACACACGGAGCTTGGTGAGGCGGCATGAGTAACAGGCGAATCGCAGCTAAAAACAATACATCTGTGGTCAGATATGGTCATGTCCACCAATTCCACAGAGGAAATGCTGACACCCAGGGTAAAAACCAAGTCCAGTGTATGACCACGGTTATGTGTTTGCCCTTTGACATGTTGTTTGAAGTTAAAGAAGTGGTTATATTTAAAAAGTCAGTTGCATTAACATTGTTCGGTCATCAACATGAATATTAAAATCACCACAAAGAACAATTCTGTCATAATTTAAAACCAGAGTAGATAAAAATTCAGGAAGTTCTGATAAAAATCCTCCAGGCGGTTTTGGGGGGCGATAAATTATAACAAATATGATAGGTTGCAGCCCTCCAACTTTAAGAGTGAGAACTTCAAAGGAGTTAAATTCATCACAGCGTACTTGATGACATTTTAAATTTTTCCTATACACGCTCACTAGCCCACCACCACGACCACTGGCCCCCGAAGAGATCCGTATCAGGGAGACTCGAAGCCGCAGGTGCATCCGCTGGTTGGACCGGAGTGTCGTCAGACAAGGCTGCATAGCGGTTGGAGAGGCCGATGTGCGGAGGAGAGGCAGCCCCGTCCGAGCCTCTCTTGCAGCCACGGACCACCACTTCAGCCCAGGTTGACTGATGCTTCTGAGTCGAGCAGGATGAAAGCCTGGGAAGGCTAGAGGGGTCCCAAAACACGGTGTCCTGGA
Organism: Micropterus salmoides; assembly: GCF_014851395.1. Lineage (NCBI taxonomy): Eukaryota > Metazoa > Chordata > Actinopteri > Centrarchiformes > Centrarchidae > Micropterus > Micropterus salmoides. Next base: position 20,453 of record NW_024044330.1, read on the forward strand.
TGTTGGCGGTTGCGCTAAGAGAAACAATCTGTTTGGCTTGTACTGAAGCCACATCCATAAAGCCAGTCAGCAGGGAATCGTTCTCTTTGAGTTCCTCTGAAAGTCGCCGGATGTCTTCCATGAGGTCAGCAATCTTCTTGTTCGCTTTCTTAAGGAGTGAGCAGTCCTCATGGGGCAGAGTTATCTCGGCCAGCATAGTCACCGGAGCTTTGTTGTGGTCAGTAGCGTTGATCGTGTTTTTACGGTCATCTAGCTTAAAATCCATGTCGGATGACTAAAATCCTTAACCCACGTAAAACTTAAGTTAAAAACTTAAGTTAAAAAAAGGATAAAAGAAATGTAACGAAAAAGAGTGGATTAAAACTGGATAAGAGTCCGGTTTAAGACGGAGCTTCCGACAGGTGGCTACAGACGCCAACGCATGCGCAGAGTGCAGACAACTAGAAAACGGTGATCTTCTGTACATTACAAAAAAGGTACAGCAGACCAAACACCTTCAAATAAAATAAAATGAAATGACCATTATTACTTAACAAGTTGCAAACTATTGGTAATGGGCATTCATTGTTTTAATTTTTTTTTTTTTTTACAAAAAGTGACGTGCTCCTGATTGAAAATGCAAGTCAACAGAACATGCTCGTCATTTTCTTCTTACAGTGAATGTTTGAACCTCCCCCCCTACTGTCAGGAGCACTCATCATTTAATAATATAAATTTAACTAAACTGGACACAGACTTGTTTCTACCGAAATCACGAACCGGTAAACTGGTGCTCACGTGCGGTCCAGACTGTAAAAAAGTTAAAGTAGCCTATTTAATCCATTAATTACTTTGACACTGACGTGATGGAATTGGTTGCCTGTTTAATTTTGCGCCTTCAACATTATAACCATTATAACGTTAGGCAGTGCTGGCAGAGGAGAGGCATAATTTATTGACCACACAAGAAAATACCTTAATTCACACTTTATTTTTTTGGCATATGACAATCAATGATCGTATGAGAACATGTCTCGATTCAATTTGAGAATGTATTTACACACACTGGCTAAGAAATAAAAAGTCCTGCAGGTAATTGGCTGGTTCATGCATGATAGATTAATTCCTGTGTGTGCAGACGCCTGCTGCACGCGCGAGTTTGTGTTCAAATTCCATTGCCTATGACGCGTGATCGGCTGTTATCGTGTAAGTGTGTCCGCCTGCGCATGCGCGAGTTTGTGTTTAAATTCAAATTCCTTTGACGTGTGACGCTGTGCTTTGATGTGAATCAATACACGTGATGTCATACAGTCCTGACTATATAAAGTGCGCTGGTTACTAAATTCTACATTCAGTTTTCACTCTTGACAAGTGTGTTCCAGACCACAGTCACACACCACAGCGAGGTACACATTACTGAAAACATTAAGCAAGATACAATTTCCACGACAATTACTTACTCTATACATTACTAAACACTTACAGTAAGTTTCAAACAAACAGAAGAAAAGCAGAGCTTTGTGAACAGAACGTACCAAAATGGACCAAACCGGATTCCAGATGGACAACACTATCACACCAGAGGCTCTTCTGCCCATCATAAGAAAACATTTTGAAAGAATCTCTGCAGCACAGTGGAACATGTTAGCCGCAGGGATTCTGGACTCAGACACACAAGCTACGCTGGCTGATATGTTTGTTGAAATCATACAGACACTCTCTATAGCTATCCTGAGAAATATCATGCCACTGTTTCAGGAGCACGTGAACAGGAGTGCAGCTCAGGATGCTGTGAGTACAGTTTTGGAGAACTTCAGCGCTCAATTCGGAGACTCCCTCCCTGGTAGCATTGCTAGTGCTTTTCAAGTCCCACAGCACAAATGTGAGAGTGCAGAAAAGTTGACAACTCTAATTGAGAGGGAAGTTTCACAGAAGGTAAGATCTGTTGCATCTCGGGTCTTTCGCAGCAGTGTCCCGCCATCAGAGCCTGACCTTTTTGTCCCTAGCTTCATCTCCAACACATCGACTCTTCGTCAGATGGTGTTACATGCGACCAAATGTCTGAAAAAATATTTAGTTAAGCTGAACTCCCAGTGCTTGGGAATGTGTTGTCAGACAAACGACACAGAGTATGCTCCACCCAAAAGCTCTGACTCTCCAGAACAGATCCTGGAAATAGAGGAACCAGAGAGATGTGAACTGCCTCAGATCTCCATCCCCTCAGTGATTGAAGCTGTGACTGACATCCTTGCCAAATGGTCCAGTAAGACACCAGACATTACAGAAGAGGCTGAAAATGCTGTCCTATCTCCCAGCACCTCTCTGGAAGCTCATAACGTAGCATCTGACATTGTCAAAGCTATAATTGATGACCTGCAGTCTCATGACTTGGGAGATGTAGCTGGCAGTGGTGAGAAAAGATGCTCACCAAGACCTCATTTTAATATGGGGTTAATATTTCACAAGGTGAGAGCCTTTCTTGTCTCACAGGCCGCACCTTCAGAAGATTCCACCAATGCCGACCAAGCAGTTCGCAAACGCAGCTTTTTCAAGTTTGCTAAAAAACAGTTTGACAAAATGATGACCGAGCTGAAGACAAAACAAAGAAACTTCCTTGTGAGACCCAACCCAGATTCTATGTCCTATCAGCCTAAACCCATGGAAGAGGATGACTTTGAAGAAGCTATTGATGGCATTTTACCAGGAACTGTTCCTTATTCTCCAAGACCCAGACGTGCATCTAGCGATCCAACCAGCAACTCCACATTGATGCATGAGAGAGCAGCAATTTTCTCAACTAGATTTTGAGACCATCAAAAATGATGTTGACAGATTGTTTAATACATTCAACCTGCCAGAGAAAGCTGCAGCACAATCCAACAAAACACTGGAAGACATCGAATCCAGTGGCGTGATCAGGAAATTTTCAAAAGAGCTGACTGATAAAATATACGGTTATCTGATGGCTGGCCAGACATACAAGATTCCCACAGTCCCAAGGGCGAGAAGTGCCTCTGCCTCTGTCAGGACGAAGGCATATGCCATCACAGAGGACACAGTGGAGAAGTTCTTGCAGCAGGTGCTGCTCTGGATGGAGATGGAGCCATCAAACAAAGAAAGTCCCAGCGAGGAAGTGGCAGGTGCATTAACTGACATCAAAGACCTAATCACAACAGTGCTGACCCCACCACCAGAAAATGCCATTGTCAGGCGGGAGTGCCCTGAAGCCAGCAACAGTCAGACTACAAGAATATCATCTATTAATGATGATGAAGTATCTGCACACGTCTGCATTGATTTTAATAGTGAGAACTTGAATGTCAGGGTTCATGTTGAAAGTCAGCAATTGCTCAAATGCAATGTTGAGGTGACTTCAGGAGCAGCTGAAGAAAGAACCTCTAAACCCAGAGCAGTCACTTACTCCTGTACTACAGTGCCTAACGATCGTCAGGTGTCACACTCAGAAGGTGGGGATATGTCCGCAGTGTTAAATGTTTCCTCTTTTTCCGCATCAGAGTGGGTGACCAGCAAACTCATCACTGCCCTGCTCATGAGGCTTGTCACAAAGGCCCCTTTGAAAACCAAACGGTCCGTGCAGATGGCAGACGTCAACGCCATCATCAAGCGTCTGTCAGACAAGGTAGCGGATGAGATCGAAATCACTGGCCCTGTTGTTGGCATAACCAAGACCTGCATGACAAAAGTCAACAAAGCCGTGATTAAAGACCTTGACCGGGAGTTTGGCTCTCCAAGAAAGATACTGGAGGCTGCAATGGCATCAAACAATACATCTTTTGATGATGCTGTTGTGAAGTATCTGAAAATCCATATAAATAGCCTCCTCAGTTCACCCCCAAAGAAGTCGGCATTTGCCAAGTTCTTTTCAGCAGTGAAAAAAGCTGCAAGCACGACCTTCACGTGGTGCATCACATGTGGTGGTCCAGTAGCTTACAGCTCAACTGTCTCACACTGACCTGACCTGTCAACACACCTTTCTCACAGCGGGCATTTTGACGTACAGTAGCAGTTCTGTTCTGTTTCTGATGGCAGATGGCACCTTAGCCTCTGCCTCAGTGTGTGAAATGTGATGTAGTGTAAAAGTGCTTTTAGTGGTCTACAGACTAGAAAGGCACTATACAAGTACAGATCATTTACCATTTACACTTGAGCCAAAATGTCCGCTGTGAGAAATGTTTAGAGCCGCACGGCAGCTCGGTGTTTAACACTGTGGCCTCACAGCAAAGATCAGGGTTGGATTCCCAGCCTTGATCTTTGCTGTATGGAGTTTTTATACTCCTCGTGTTGGCGTGTGTTTTCTCCAGGTACTCCAGTTTCCTCCTTCATTTCAAATCTGAAAAATTATAAAATCAACAATTCCAAAATAAATAAATAAATCTAAAATAATGTTTGATTTTGGTTGTGTTTTCCTTTGCTCTCAGATTCGTTGAATCTGACAGTATTTTTTGCACTGAGTGCATGGGTCATTTTCAGCTCAATACAACAAAATGAGCTTCAAAATAGAACAGATGTTCTAAAACGTTTTCATGTCAATGACCCCTAAACTGATACAAATTAGACCACGGATGCAAAGATTCTTTCCCAGCGTCCCGCATCGGAAAGGATTTTTTTACTGTATATTCTTTTTTATATATATATATAACATCCTAAACTCTCTGTTTCACTCTCTCTTTCCTCAGGTACACTCCCCCTAACCCCAAACCCCAAATCCCAAACTAACCCCAAGGGAGGTGTTTTATGGAGAGCATTGTAATGCTTGCATGATTGAGGTTAATAAGGAGCGATAGCGATCATTTAGACTGGGAAACAATATTAAAAATATTGGGGCAATTATGATATGGTTAAAGGGGCACACAGTATTGGGGTGGGGAGAGATGCTGAATCTTATGGTTCATTTTATAAAAAGCGAGAGCCTCCCCAGTCTAATTTCCCCTAAATGTGAATTAGATCAGATTATGTTGTAGTCTGATGTGTAGGATAGAGAAATTGGGAAAAAATGCCAAAGGAATTGATCACAAGTATCCCACGGCTCCCACATCATTGGGGTTGTAGGATCAGCACCTTGGACAGGGATCGTGATGCACATTGTGCAGAAGGTTGCAAAAGACCACCTGTAACACAGGAGGGTGCTAGGCTATAAACCGTAGGCCAATCCTCTGATAGTCTTCAACCTTTATCACAACTCAGCTGGTTTTGACATCAGTGAAGTTTGCAGCTCATCGTAGCTTAATGGTGCAGAAGTCACTGGCCAGATTGCAGATAAAGTGGGGCTGTATCATTTTGAAAATCTCCAACTATTTGAAAACCAGCTCTTTTTTCCCCAAGTGTGTTAGATGTCACAAGGTGGAATAGTTTTATATTAGTGTGTGTGTGCACATTTTAGGATACATCACATTTAAAATGGATTTGCTTTAAAGCACTGACTGGGGACATTTCCCACATAGCATCATCAGACACGGGACACTTCAGTTTTGCACATTTCCTTTCACCAAATTTGAATATATTCTGAAAAATCTACACTGTTAATCGTTTTAAGCTGGTTCAATTTACTAACTTACTAACATACTTAATAACTAATGTAAGTTCCCATGCTGCCTTAAAAATGTGAGTTAACGAAACTAATGTTGAATAATTTGATTCAAGTTTTCTTGTAAGTCATGAAAAAGTAAAACCAACTGAATTAACAGAACCTGAGAAAACAGTTCAATACACTTGAGATGTTAATAGATTGAAGAGTCTTCCTGAAAAAGTACGCCACTGTCTGCTGGGAAACTAGAGAGTGTGCTTTTGACCTGGGTCTAAACTTTAACACTGTTTGATAAGTAAATGAAGTAGTATATGTCAATGTTAGATTTTATTTTGATATTGCTCTAGTGGCACTTGGTCATTTTGCAATGGTGAGCCACCATGACTTAAACTCATGTCACCACATTGTTAGTGGACATCCTTGTAGGCTGCTTCAATAAGACACAACTTGCACTGCATCATCAGTGTCCCTTTTGTGACATTTTTAATTAAATCTGCCAATACCTCAAATAGGTAACATTTTATTGTTTTTATTGTACAATTTTTTATACTTTTATTATTTTGTTCATTTATTATCATTATTATTAAAATCATATATATAAATCAATCAAAGTGTTAACCTTACTCAATTTTAATAATTAATCAGTTGAATAATCTATTAAAAAATGTTAGGACTGTACCTAATATTTTTAGACTGTCACAGTTGTTACATTTAGTTACCTACTAGTACCTTACCAGTGTACTCCAAGAGCCACTATTAATATACCATGAAGATGCTTTACGAAACCATTCAGTATGACAAAAATTCATTATTTATGCATTAAAACCTTGCTAAATGCCCTTATAGCATAACAAATATCAGTTAAAAAAAAAAAAAGTATTTTAAAACACACACATACAGACAATAATAATAATAATAATAATAATAATAATCTGTATTTGTAGAGCACTTTTCAAAAATAAGTTACAAAGTGCTTTAACAAGTGTAAAGACAATAATACCCAAGAGAAAATAATACAAAAACAATACAAGATAAAAGCAAGAAAACATTGAAAAGACTGAAATACAGATAAATATATTATTAGTAAAATACAATAAAAATAAAAGGGATAAAATAAAATCAAATAAGATCGGGAAAGGCTCTCCTATAAAAGTATGTTTTAAGAAGGGACTTAAGAGTTCACTGACTCAGCCGACCTGATTTCCTCGGGCAGGCTGTTCCAGAGCCTCGGGGCCCTGACAGCAAACGCTCTGTCCCCTTTAGTTTTCAGTCGAGACTCTGGAACAGACAACAGACCTCTGCCCGAGGATCTCAAGGTACGTGCTGGTGTGTATGGGACTAAAAGGTCAGAAATATAACAAGGCGAGGGCCATGAAGAGCTTTAAAAGTGATCAATAGAATTTTAAAGTCAATTCTAAAACATACCGGGAGCCACTGTAATGAAGCTAAAATAGGAGTAATGTGGTCATATTTCTTTGTTCTGGTTAAAAGCCTGGCAGCTGAGTTCTGGACAGTCTGGAGTCGATCAATAGATTTTTGGGTTAAACAGGTGAAAAGGCTGTTGCAATAATCCATGAGTGATGAGATGAAGGCGTGTAAAATGGTCTGGTGTCCTTAAAAGTTAACATAGATCGAATTTTTGCTATATTTCTAAGTTGATAAAAACATGATTGAACAAGCTTTGTGGTGTGCTGCTCGAAATTTAAATTACTATCAAACCAAACACCAAGGTTCTTTGCCACAGGCTTAATGTGATTTACTAGGGAACCAGCAGATGGCAGTATTTGATTTGCCATCTGCTGGGACCCGATGACCAGGATTTCTGTTTTGTCTGAGTTCAGCTGGAGGAAATTTTTTGACATCCATTTTTTAACTTCACAAAGGCAGTTGTTAAGTGAACTCAGCATTCCAGGGTCTGTGGATCTGACAGGCAAGTATATTTGTGTGTGATCAGCATAAATATGAAAAGAAATGCCATGTTTATGGATAATATGTCCAAGGGGAAGCAGATACAAGGAAAACAAAATGGGTCCTAAGACCGACCCCTGAGGCACACCATATTTAACTGGACAGAATGAGGAGACATAGTTGTTTACAGACACACAAAACTTCCTATTTGACAGGTAGGATGAAAACCATTCTAGGGCAGTACCAGAGATCCCCACCCAGTGCCTCAGTCTGTCTAACATGATGTTGTGATCAATGGTGTCAAAAGCAGCGCTAAGGTCCAGGAGTACAGGACTGAGCACATGCCTTCATCAGCAGACATTAAAAGGTCATTGGTGACTTAAGCAGGGCAGTCTCAGGTACTTCCTGAAACCAGACTGAAACTTTTCAAATATTTTGTTATTTTCCAGTACAGTGAGCAGCTGTTTGGACACAATTCTTTCTAGAATCTTTGCAATAAAAGGCAGTTTTGAAATTGGTCTAAAATTATGTGGGAGGGAGGGATCTAAACCAGGTTTCTTTAAAAGTGGGTTCACGCAAGCCGTTTTAAAATAATCAGGGACACAACCAGTAGATAGGGAGCTGTTGAAAACAGAGATCAAATGGGGCCCAACAGAATCTATTACTTTCAGTAAAAACTTTGTAGGTATTACATCAAGTGGGCTGGAGGACACTCTCATTTGTGATACTGTTTGTAAAAGCTCAGACAAGTCGATGGGATAAAACTGGTTAAAACTCTCTTGTTGCTGGTGAGGAACCTCTGAGTAAGAGGCCGCGGGGGTAATAGAGGCTCTGATTGACACCACCTTATTGGTAAAATAAGATAAAAACAATTCACAGTCATCGTTACTTCCAGCTGAGGCACAAGGAGGGGTTGGGTTTACCAGCTGATCCACAGTCTTAAATAGAAACCTGGGATTGTGTTTATGTGTAGTAATGAGTTCAGAAAAATAGTGTGTTCTCGCATCCTTAACCAAGTTATTGTATTTAATTGATAAATCCTTCAGACTGAGGTAATGGACTTGGAGACTGGATTTTTTCCATCTGCGCTCTGCTTTCCTGCATTCCCTTTTGAAGCTGCGAATGCTGTCATTTATCCAGGGTTGCTTACTAGCTTTAGACGTAGGCCTAACCTTTAGAGGAGCAGTAATATTTAGTGACGACAAGCAGATATGATTGAAGTGATCGACCAGATTGTTGGTGTTGGAATCAGACAGGTGTTGGCTTTGGCTCTGAAAGAATGCGCAAAACTTTGAAACACTTTGTTCATTAAAGATGCGACAACACACGGAGCTTGGGGCGATAAATTATAACAAATATGATAGGTTGCAGCCCTCCAACTTTAAGAGTGAGAACTTCAAAGGAGTTAAATTCATCACAGCGTACTTGATGACATTTTAAATTTTTCCTATACACGCTCACTAGCCCACCACCACGACCACTGGCCCCCGGAAGAGATCCGTATCAGGGAGACTCGAAGCCGCAGGTGAATCCGCTGGTTGGACCGGAGTGTCGTCAGACAAGGCTGCATAGCGGTTGGAGAGGCCGATGTGCGGAGGAGAGGCAGCCCCGTCCGAGCCTCTCTTGCAGCCACGGACCACCACTTCAGCCCAGGTTGACTGATGCTTCTGAGTCGAGCAGGATGAAAGCCTGGGAAGGCTAGAGGGGTCCCAAAACACGGTGTCCTGGATGTTGGCGGTTGCGCTAAGAGAAACAATCTGTTTGGCTTGTACTGAAGCCACATCCATAAAGCCAGTCAGCAGGGAATCTTCTCTTTGAGTTCCTCTGAAAGTCGCCGGATGTCTTCCATAAGGTCAGCAATCTTCTTGTTCGCTTTCTTAAGGAGTGAGCAGTCCTCATGGGGCAGAGTTATCTCGGCCAGCATAGTCACCGGAGCTTTGTTGTGGTCAGTAGCGTTGATCGTGTTTTTACGGTCATCTAGCTTAAAATCCATGTCGGATGACTAAAATCCTTAACCCACGTAAAACTTAAGTTAAAAACTTAAAAAAAATAAAAGAAATGTAACGAAAAAGAGTGGATTAAAACTGGATAAGAGTCCGGTTTAAGACCGAGCTTCCGACAGGTGGCTACAGACGCCAACGCATGCGCAGAGTGCAGACAACTAGAAAACGTGATCTTCTGTACATTACAAAAAAGGTACAGCAGACCAAAACTCCTTCAAATAAAATAAAATGAAATGACCATTATTACTTAACAAGTTGCAAACTATTGGTAATGGGCATTCATTGTTTTAATTTTTTTTTTTTTTTTACAAAAAGTGACGTGCTCCTGATTGAAAATGCAAGTCAACAGAACATGCTCGTCATTTTCTTCTTACAGTGAATGTTTGAACCTCCCCCCCTACTGTCAGGAGCACTCATCATTTAATAATATAAATTTAACTAAACTGGACACAGACTTGTTTCTACCGAAATCACGAACCGGTAAACTGGTGCTCACGTGCGGTCCAGACTGTAAAAAAGTTAAAGTAGCCTATTTAATCCATTAATTACTTTGACACTGACGTGATGGAATTGGTTGCCTGTTTAATTTTGCGCCTTCAACATTATAACCATTATAACGTTAGGCAGTGCTGGCAGAGGAGAGGCATAATTTATTGACCACACAAGAAAATACCTTAATTCACACTTTATTTATTTTGGCATATGACAATCAATGATCGTATGAGAACATGTCTCGATTCAATTTGAGAATGTATTTACACACACTGGCTAAGAAATAAAAAGTCCTGCAGGTAATTGGCTGGTTCATGCATGATAGATTAATTCCTCTGTGTGCAGACGCCTGCTGCACGCGCGAGTTTGTGTTCAAATTCCATTGCCTATGACGCGTGATCGGCTGTTATCGTGTAAGTGTGTCCGCCTGCGCATGCGCGAGTTTGTGTTTAAATTCAAATTCCTTTGACGTGTGACGCTGTGCTTTGATGTGAATCAATACACGTGATGTCATACAGTCCTGACTATATAAAGTGCGCTGGTTACTAAATTCTACATTCAGTTTTCACTCTTGACAAGTGTGTTCCAGACCACAGTCACACACCACAGCGAGGTACACATTACTGAAAACATTAAGCAAGATACAATTTCCACGACAATTACTTACTCTATACATTACTAAACACTTACAGTAAGTTTCAAACAAACAGAAGAAAAGCAGAGCTTTGTGAACAGAACGTACCAAAATGGACCAAACCGGATTCCAGATGGACAACACTATCACACCAGAGGCTCTTCTGCCCATCATAAGAAAACATTTTGAAAGAATCTCTGCAGCACAGTGGAACATGTTAGCCGCAGGGATTCTGGACTCAGACACACAAGCTACGCTGGCTGATATGTTTGTTGAAATCATACAGACACTCTCTATAGCTATCCTGAGAAATATCATGCCACTGTTTCAGGAGCACGTGAACAGGAGTGCAGCTCAGGATGCTGTGAGTACAGTTTTGGAGAACTTCAGCGCTCAATTCGGAGACTCCCTCCCTGGTAGCATTGCTAGTGCTTTTCAAGTCCCACAGCACAAATGTGAGAGTGCAGAAAAGTTGACAACTCTAATTGAGAGGGAAGTTTCACAGAAGGTAAGATCTGTTGCATCTCGGGTCTTTCGCAGCAGTGTCCCGCCATCAGAGCCTGACCTTTTTGTCCCTAGCTTCATCTCCAACACATCGACTCTTCGTCAGATGGTGTTACATGCGACCAAATGTCTGAAAAAATATTTAGTTAAGCTGAACTCCCAGTGCTTGGGAATGTGTTGTCAGACAAACGACACAGAGTATGCTCCACCCAAAAGCTCTGACTCTCCAGAACAGATCCTGGAAATAGAGGAACCAGAGAGATGTGAACTGCCTCAGATCTCCATCCCCTCAGTGATTGAAGCTGTGACTGACATCCTTGCCAAATGGTCCAGTAAGACACCAGACATTACAGAAGAGGCTGAAAATGCTGTCCTATCTCCCAGCACCTCTCTGGAAGCTCATAACGTAGCATCTGACATTGTCAAAGCTATAATTGATGACCTGCAGTCTCATGACTTGGGAGATGTAGCTGGCAGTGGTGAGAAAAGATGCTCACCAAGACCTCATTTTAATATGGGGTTAATATTTCACAAGGTGAGAGCCTTTCTTGTCTCACAGGCCGCACCTTCAGAAGATTCCACCAATGCCGACCAAGCAGTTCGCAAACGCAGCTTTTTCAAGTTTGCTAAAAAACAGTTTGACAAAATGATGACCGAGCTGAAGACAAAACAAAGAAACTTCCTTGTGAGACCCAACCCAGATTCTATGTCCTATCAGCCTAAACCCATGGAAGAGGATGACTTTGAAGAAGCTATTGATGGCATTTTACCAGGAACTGTTCCTTATTCTCCAAGACCCAGACGTGCATCTAGCGATCCAACCAGCAACTCCACATTGATCAGCATGAGAGAGCAGCAATTTTCTCAACTAGATTTTGAGACCATCAAAAATGATGTTGACAGATTGTTTAATACATTCAACCTGCCAGAGAAAGCTGCAGCACAATCCAACAAAACACTGGAAGACATCGAATCCAGTGGCGTGATCAGGAAATTTTCAAAGGAGCTGACTGATAAAATATACGGTTATCTGATGGCTGGCCAGACATACAAGATTCCCACGGTCCCAAGGGCGAGAAGTGCCTCTGCCTCTGTCAGGACGAAGGCATATGCCATCACAGAGGACACAGTGGAGAAGTTCTTGCAGCAGGTGCTGCTCTGGATGGAGATGGAGCCATCAAACAAAGAAAGTCCCAGCGAGGAAGTGGCAGGTGCATTAACTGACATCAAAGACCTAATCACAACAGTGCTGACCCCACCACCAGAAAATGCCATTGTCAGGCGGGAGTGCCCTGAAGCCAGCAACAGTCAGACTACAAGAATATCATCTATTAATGATGATGAAGTATCTGCACACGTCTGCATTGATTTTAATAGTGAGAACTTGAATGTCAGGGTTCATGTTGAAAGTCAGCAATTGCTCAAATGCAATGTTGAGGTGACTTCAGGAGCAGCTGAAGAAAGAACCTCTAAACCCAGAGCAGTCACTTACTCCTGTACTACAGTGCCTAACGATCGTCAGGTGTCACACTCAGAAGGTGGGGATATGTCCGCAGTGTTAAATGTTTCCTCTTTTTCCGCATCAGAGTGGGTGACCAGCAAACTCATCACTGCCCTGCTCATGAGGCTTGTCACAAAGGCCCCTTTGAAAACCAAACGGTCCGTGCAGATGGCAGACGTCAACGCCATCATCAAGCGTCTGTCAGACAAGGTAGCGGATGAGATCGAAATCACTGGCCCTGTTGTTGGCATAACCAAGACCTGCATGACAAAAGTCAACAAAGCCGTGATTAAAGACCTTGACCGGGAGTTTGGCTCTCCAAGAAAGATACTGGAGGCTGCAATGGCATCAAACAATACATCTTTTGATGATGCTGTTGTGAAGTATCTGAAAATCCATATAAATAGCCTCCTCAGTTCACCCCCAAAGAAGTCGGCATTTGCCAAGTTCTTTTCAGCAGTGAAAAAAGCTGCAAGCACGACCTTCACGTGGTGCATCACATGTGGTGGTCCAGTAGCTTACAGCTCAACTGTCTCACACTGACCTGACCTGTCAACACACCTTTCTCACAGCGGGCATTTTGACGTACAGTAGCAGTTCTGTTCTGTTTCTGATGGCAGATGGCACCTTAGCCTCTGCCTCAGTGTGTGAAATGTGATGTAGTGTAAAAGTGCTTTTAGTGGTCTACAGACTAGAAAGGCACTATACAAGTACAGATCATTTACCATTTACACTTGAGCCAAAATGTCCGCTGTGAGAAATGTTTAGAGCCGCACGGCAGCTCGGTGTTTAACACTGTGGCCTCACAGCAAAGATCAGGGTTGGATTCCCAGCCTTGATCTTTGCTGTATGGAGTTTTTATACTCCTCGTGTTGGCGTGTGTTTTCTCCAGGTACTCCAGTTTCCTCCTTCATTTCAAATCTGAAAAATTATAAAATCAACAATTCCAAAATAAATAAATAAATCTAAAATAATGTTTGATTTTGGTTGTGTTTTCCTTTGCTCTCAGATTCGTTGAATCTGACAGTATTTTTTGCACTGAGTGCATGGGTCATTTTCAGCTCAATACAACAAAATGAGCTTCAAAATAGAACAGATGTTCTAAAACGTTTTCATGTCAATGACCCCTAAACTGATACAAATTAGACCACGGATGCAAAGATTCTTTCCCAGCGTCCCGCATCGGAAAGGATTTTTTTACTGTATATTCTTTTTTATATATATATATAACATCCTAAACTCTCTGTTTCACTCTCTCTTTCCTCAGGTACACTCCCCCTAACCCCAAACCCCAAATCCCAAACTCAACCCCAACCTTAACACCACACGTCCAGCACCTCCTACACCAACTGGGGCAGGCTAAAGGCAGCTGGCCCGTCCCCAGTCTCTCCACTGCGCCTCCTGGTAGTCTACAATATCTTACCATGCAATTTTGGAAAACTGGACAACTGACAATAACAGAAACATGTAAATCTGCTGGAAATAAAGGTTTTGGCCCTGATTTTGGTTTTCTGCAAATTATTGCATGTTCTTTATTTCTGCGTAAAGGAATACCAGGGAGGTGTTTTATGGAGAGCATTGTAATGCTTGCATGATTGAGGTTAATAAGGAGCGATAGCGATCATTTAGACTGGGAAACAATATTAAAAATATTGGGGCAATTATGATATGGTTAAAGGGGCACACAGTATTGGGGTGGGGAGAGATGCTGAATCTTATGGTTCATTTTATAAAAAGCAAGAGCCTCCCCAGTCTAATTTCCCCTAAATGTGAATTAGATCAGATTATGTTGTAGTCTGATGTGTAGGATAGAGAAATTGGGAAAAAATGCCAAAGGAATTGATCACAAGTATCCCACGGCTCCCACATCATTGGGGTTGTAGGATCAGCACCTTGGACAGGGATCGTGATGCACATTGTGCAGAAGGTTGCAAAAGACCACCTGTAACACAGGAGGGTGCTAGGCTATAAACCGTAGGCCAATCCTCTGATAGTCTTCAACCTTTATCACAACTCAGCTGGTTTTGACATCAGTGAAGTTTGCAGCTCATCGTAGCTTAATGGTGCAGAAGTCACTGGCCAGATTGCAGATAAAGTGGGGCTGTATCATTTTGAAAATCTCCAACTATTTGAAAACCAGCTCTTTTTTCCCCAAGTGTGTTAGATGTCACAAGGTGGAATAGTTTTATATTAGTGTGTGTGCACATTTTAGGATACATCACATTTAAAATGGATTTGCTTTAAAGCACTGACTGGGGACATTTCCCACATAGCATCATCAGACACGGGACACTTCAGTTTTGCACATTTCCTTTCACCAAATTTGAATATATTCTGAAAAATCTACACTGTTAATCGTTTTAAGCTGGTTCAATTTACTAACTTACTAACATACTTAATAACTAATGTAAGTTCCCATGCTGCCTTAAAAATGTGAGTTAACGAAACTAATGTTGAATAATTTGATTCAAGTTTTCTTGTAAGTCATGAAAAAGTAAAACCAACTGAATTAACAGAACCTGAGAAAACAGTTCAATACACTTGAGATGTTAATAGATTGAAGAGTCTTCCTGAAAAAGTACGCCACTGTCTGCTGGGAAACTAGAGAGTGTGCTTTTGACCTGGGTCTAAACTTTAACACTGTTTGATAAGTAAATGAAGTAGTATATGTCAATGTTAGATTTTATTTTGATATTGCTCTAGTGGCACTTGGTCATTTTGCAATGGTGAGCCACCATGACTTAAACTCATGTCACCACATTGTTAGTGGACATCCTTGTAGGCTGCTTCAATAAGACACAACTTGCACTGCATCATCAGTGTCCCTTTTGTGACATTTTTAATTAAATCTGCCAATACCTCAAATAGGTAACATTTTATTGTTTTTATTGTACAATTTTTTATACTTTTATTATTTTGTTCATTTATTATCATTATTATTAAAATCATATATAAATCAATCAAAGTGTTAACCTTACTCAATTTTAATAATTAATCAGTTGAATAATCTATTAAAAAATGTTAGGACTGTACCTAATATTTTTAGACTGTCACAGTTGTTACATTTAGTTACCTACTAGTACCTTACCAGTGTACTCCAAGAGCCACTATTAATATACCATGAAGATGCTTTACGAAACCATTCAGTATGACAAAAATTCATTATTTATGCATTAAAACCTTGCTAAATGCCCTAGCATAGCATAACAAATATCAGTTAAAAAAAAAAAAGTATTTTAAAACACACACATACAGACAATAATAATAATAATAATAATAATAATAATCTGTATTTGTAGAGCACTTTTCAAAAATAAGTTACAAAGTGCTTTAACAAGTGTAAAGACAATAATACCCAAGAGAAAATAATACAAAAACAATACAAGATAAAAGCAAGAAAACATTGAAAAGACTGAAATACAGATAAATATATTATTAGTAAAATACAATAAAAATAAAAGGGATAAAATAAAATCAAATAAGATCGGGAAAGGCTCTCCTATAAAAGTATGTTTTAAGAAGGGACTTAAGAGTTCACTGACTCAGCCGACCTGATTTCCTCGGGCAGGCTGTTCCAGAGCCTCGGGGCCCTGACAGCAAACGCTCTGTCCCCTTTAGTTTTCAGTCGAGACTCTGGAACAGACAACAGACCTCTGCCCGAGGATCTCAAGGTACGTGCTGGTGTGTATGGGACTAAAAGGTCAGAAATATAACAAGGCGAGGGCCATGAAGAGCTTTAAAAGTGATCAATAGAATTTTAAAGTCAATTCTAAAACTACCGGGAGCCACTGTAATGAAGCTAAAATAGGAGTAATGTGGTCATATTTCTTTGTTCTGGTTAAAAGCCTGGCAGCTGAGTTCTGGACAGTCTGGAGTCGATCAATAGATTTTTGGGTTAAACAGGTGAAAAGGCTGTTGCAATAATCCATGAGTGATGAGATGAAGGCGTGTAAAATGGTCTCGGTGTCCTTAAAAGTTAACATAGATCGAATTTTTGCTATATTTCTAAGTTGATAAAAACATGATTGAACAAGCTTTGTGGTGTGCTGCTCGAAATTTAAATTACTATCAAACCAAACACCAAGGTTCTTTGCCACAGGCTTAATGTGATTTACTAGGGAACCAGCAGATGGCAGTATTTGATTTGCCATCTGCTGGGACCCGATGACCAGGATTTCTGTTTTGTCTGAGTTCAGCTGGAGGAAATTTTTTGACATCCATTTTTTAACTTCACAAAGGCAGTTGTTAAGTGAACTCAGCATTCCAGGGTCTGTGGATCTGACAGGCAAGTATATTTGTGTGTGATCAGCATAAATATGAAAAGAAATGCCATGTTTATGGATAATATGTCCAAGGGGAAGCAGATACAAGGAAAACAAAATGGGTCCTAAGACCGACCCCTGAGGCACACCATATTTAACTGGACAGAATGAGGAGACATAGTTGTTTACAGACACACAAAACTTCCTATTTGACAGGTAGGATGAAAACCATTCTAGGGCAGTACCAGAGATCCCCACCCAGTGCCTCAGTCTGTCTAACATGATGTTGTGATCAATGGTGTCAAAAGCAGCGCTAAGGTCCAGGAGTACCAGGACTGAGCACATGCCTTCATCAGCAGACATTAAAAGGTCATTGGTGACTTAAGCAGGGCAGTCTCAGGTACTTCCTGAAACCAGACTGAAACTTTTCAAATATTTTGTTATTTTCCAGTACAGTGAGCAGCTGTTTGGACACAATTCTTTCTAGAATCTTTGCAATAAAAGGCAGTTTTGAAATTGGTCTAAAATTTGTGGGAGGGAGGGATCTAAACCAGGTTTCTTTAAAAGTGGGTTCACGCAAGCCGTTTTAAAATAATCAGGGACACAACCAGTAGATAGGGAGCTGTTGAAAACAGAGATCAAATGGGGCCCAACAGAATCTATTACTTTCAGTAAAAACTTTGTAGGTATTACATCAAGTGGGCTGGAGGACACTCTCATTTGTGATACTGTTTGTAAAAGCTCAGACAAGTCGATGGGATAAAACTGGTTAAAACTCTCTTGTTGCTGGTGAGGAACCTCTGAGTAAGAGGCCGCGGGGGTAATAGAGGCTCTGATTGACACCACCTTATTGGTAAAATAAGATAAAAACAATTCACAGTCATCGTTACTTCCAGCTGAGGCACAAGGAGGGGTTGGGTTTACCAGCTGATCCACAGTCTTAAATAGAAACCTGGGATTGTGTTTATGTGTAGTAATGAGTTCAGAAAAATAGTGTGTTCTCGCATCCTTAACCAAGTTATTGTATTTAATTGATAAATCCTTCAGACTGAGGTAATGGACTTGGAGACTGGATTTTTTCCATCTGCGCTCTGCTTTCCTGCATTCCCTTTTGAAGCTGCGAATGCTGTCATTTATCCAGGGTTGCTTACTAGCTTTAGACGTAGGCCTAACCTTTAGAGGAGCAGTAATATTTAGTGACGACAAGCAGATATGATTGAAGTGATCGACCAGATTGTTGGTGTTGGAATCAGACAGGTGTTGGCTTTGGCTCTGAAAGAATGCGCAAAACTTTGAAACACTTTGTTCATTAAAGATGCGACAACACACGGAGCTTGGTGAGGCGGCATGAGTAACAGGCGAATCGCAGCTAAAAACAATACATCTGTGGTCAGATATGGTCATGTCCACCAATTCCACAGAGGAAATGCTGACACCCAGGGTAAAAACCAAGTCCAGTGTATGACCACGGTTATGTGTTTGCCCTTTGACATGTTGTTTGAAGTTCAAAGAAGTGGTTATATTTAAAAAGTCAGTTGCATTAACATTGTTCGGTCATCAACATGAATATTAAAATCACCACAAAGAACAATTCTATCATAATTTAAAACCAGAGTAGATAAAAATTCAGGAAGTTCTGATAAAAATCCTCCAGGCGGTTTTGGGGGGCGATAAATTATAACAAATATGATAGGTTGCAGCCCTCCAACTTTAAGAGTGAGAACTTCAAAGGAGTTAAATTCATCACAGCATACTTGATGACATTTTAAATTTTTCCTATACACGCTCACTAGCCCACCACCACGACCACTGGCCCCCGAAGAGATCCGTATCAGGGAGACTCGAAGCCGCAGGTGCATCCGCTGGTTGGACCGGAGTGTCGTCAGACAAGGCTGCATAGCGGTTGGAGAGGCCGATGTGCGGAGGAGAGGCAGCCCCGTCCGAGCCTCTCTTGCAGCCACGGACCACCACTTCAGCCCAGGTTGACTGATGCTTCTGAGTCGAGCAGGATGAAAGCCTGGGAAGGCTAGAGGGGTCCCAAAACACGGTGTCCTGGATGTTGGCGGTTGCGCTAAGAGAAACAATCTGTTTGGCTTGTACTGAAGCCACATCCATAAAGCCAGTCAGCAGGGAATCGTTCTCTTTGAGTTCCTCTGAAAGTCGCCGGATGTCTTCCATGAGGTCAGCAATCTTCTTGTTCGCTTTCTTAAGGAGTGAGCAGTCCTCATGGGGCAGAGTTATCTCGGCCAGCATAGTCACCGGAGCTTTGTTGTGGTCAGTAGCGTTGATCGTGTTTTTACGGTCATCTAGCTTAAAATCCATGTCGGATGACTAAAATCCTTAACCCACGTAAAACTTAAGTTAAAAACTTAAAAAAAGGATAAAAGAAATGTAACGAAAAAGAGTGGATTAAAACTGGATAAGAGTCCGGTTTAAGACGAGCTTCCGACAGGTGGCTACAGACGCCAACGCATGCGCAGAGTGCAGACAACTAGAAAACGTGATCTTCTGTACATTACAAAAAAGGTACAGCAGACCAAAACTCCTTCAAATAAAATAAAATGAAATGACCATTATTACTTAACAAGTTGCAAACTATTGGTAATGGGCATTCATTGTTTTAATTTTTTTTTTTTTTTTACAAAAAGTGACGTGCTCCTGATTGAAAATGCAAGTCAACAGAACATGCTCGTCATTTTCTTCTTACAGTGAATGTTTGAACCTCCCCCCCTACTGTCAGGAGCACTCATCATTTAATAATATAAATTTAACTAAACTGGACACAGACTTGTTTCTACCGAAATCACGAACCGGTAAACTGGTGCTCACGTGCGGTCCAGACTGTAAAAAAGTTAAAGTAGCCTATTTAATCCATTAATTACTTTGACACTGACGTGATGGAATTGGTTGCCTGTTTAATTTTGCGCCTTCAACATTATAACCATTATAACGTTAGGCAGTGCTGGCAGAGGAGAGGCATAATTTATTGACCACACAAGAAAATACCTTAATTCACACTTTATTTATTTTGGCATATGACAATCAATGATCGTATGAGAACATGTCTCGATTCAATTTGAGAATGTATTTACACACACTGGCTAAGAAATAAAAAGTCCTGCAGGTAATTGGCTGGTTCATGCATGATAGATTAATTCCTCTGTGTGCAGACGCCTGCTGCACGCGCGAGTTTGTGTTCAAATTCCATTGCCTATGACGCGTGATCGGCTGTTATCGTGTAAGTGTGTCCGCCTGCGCATGCGCGAGTTTGTGTTTAAATTCAAATTCCTTTGACGTGTGACGCTGTGCTTTGATGTGAATCAATACACGTGATGTCATACAGTCCTGACTATATAAAGTGCGCTGGTTACTAAATTCTACATTCAGTTTTCACTCTTGACAAGTGTGTTCCAGACCACAGTCACACACCACAGCGAGGTACACATTACTGAAAACATTAAGCAAGATACAATTTCCACGACAATTACTTACTCTATACATTACTAAACACTTACAGTAAGTTTCAAACAAACAGAAGAAAAGCAGAGCTTTGTGAACAGAACGTACCAAAATGGACCAAACCGGATTCCAGATGGACAACACTATCACACCAGAGGCTCTTCTGCCCATCATAAGAAAACATTTTGAAAGAATCTCTGCAGCACAGTGGAACATGTTAGCCGCAGGGATTCTGGACTCAGACACACAAGCTACGCTGGCTGATATGTTTGTTGAAATCATACAGACACTCTCTATAGCTATCCTGAGAAATATCATGCCACTGTTTCAGGAGCACGTGAACAGGAGTGCAGCTCAGGATGCTGTGAGTACAGTTTTGGAGAACTTCAGCGCTCAATTCGGAGACTCCCTCCCTGGTAGCATTGCTAGTGCTTTTCAAGTCCCACAGCACAAATGTGAGAGTGCAGAAAAGTTGACAACTCTAATTGAGAGGGAAGTTTCACAGAAGGTAAGATCTGTTGCATCTCGGGTCTTTCGCAGCAGTGTCCCGCCATCAGAGCCTGACCTTTTTGTCCCTAGCTTCATCTCCAACACATCGACTCTTCGTCAGATGGTGTTACATGCGACCAAATGTCTGAAAAAATATTTAGTTAAGCTGAACTCCCAGTGCTTGGGAATGTGTTGGCAGACAAACGACACAGAGTATGCTCCACCCAAAAGCTCTGACTCTCCAGAACAGATCCTGGAAATAGAGGAACCAGAGAGATGTGAACTGCCTCAGATCTCCATCCCCTCAGTGATTGAAGCTGTGACTGACATCCTTGCCAAATGGTCCAGTAAGACACCAGACATTACAGAAGAGGCTGAAAATGCTGTCCTATCTCCCAGCACCTCTCTGGAAGCTCATAACGTAGCATCTGACATTGTCAAAGCTATAATTGATGACCTGCAGTCTCATGACTTGGGAGATGTAGCTGGCAGTGGTGAGAAAAGATGCTCACCAAGACCTCATTTTAATATGGGGTTAATATTTCACAAGGTGAGAGCCTTTCTTGTCTCACAGGCCGCACCTTCAGAAGATTCCACCAATGCCGACCAAGCAGTTCGCAAACGCAGCTTTTTCAAGTTTGCTAAAAAACAGTTTGACAAAATGATGACCGAGCTGAAGACAAAACAAAGAAACTTCCTTGTGAGACCCAACCCAGATTCTATGTCCTATCAGCCTAAACCCATGGAAGAGGATGACTTTGAAGAAGCTATTGATGGCATTTTACCAGGAACTGTTCCTTATTCTCCAAGACCCAGACGTGCATCTAGCGATCCAACCAGCAACTCCACATTGATGAGAGAGCAGCAATTTTCTCAACTAGATTTTGAGACCATCAAAAATGATGTTGACAGATTGTTTAATACATTCAACCTGCCAGAGAAAGCTGCAGCACAATCCAACAAAACACTGGAAGACATCGAATCCAGTGGCGTGATCAGGAAATTTTCAAAGGAGCTGACTGATAAAATATACGGTTATCTGATGGCTGGCCAGACATACAAGATTCCCACGGTCCCAAGGGCGAGAAGTGCCTCTGCCTCTGTCAGGACGAAGGCATATGCCATCACAGAGGACACAGTGGAGAAGTTCTTGCAGCAGGTGCTGCTCTGGATGGAGATGGAGCCATCAAACAAAGAAAGTCCCAGCGAGGAAGTGGCAGGTGCATTAACTGACATCAAAGACCTAATCACAACAGTGCTGACCCCACCACCAGAAAATGCCATTGTCAGGCGGGAGTGCCCTGAAGCCAGCAACAGTCAGACTACAAGAATATCATCTATTAATGATGATGAAGTATCTGCACACGTCTGCATTGATTTTAATAGTGAGAACTTGAATGTCAGGGTTCATGTTGAAAGTCAGCAATTGCTCAAATGCAATGTTGAGGTGACTTCAGGAGCAGCTGAAGAAAGAACCTCTAAACCCAGAGCAGTCACTTACTCCTGTACTACAGTGCCTAACGATCGTCAGGTGTCACACTCAGAAGGTGGGGATATGTCCGCAGTGTTAAATGTTTCCTCTTTTTCCGCATCAGAGTGGGTGACCAGCAAACTCATCACTGCCCTGCTCATGAGGCTTGTCACAAAGGCCCCTTTGAAAACCAAACGGTCCGTGCAGATGGCAGACGTCAACGCCATCATCAAGCGTCTGTCAGACAAGGTAGCGGATGAGATCGAAATCACTGGCCCTGTTGTTGGCATAACCAAGACCTGCATGACAAAAGTCAACAAAGCCGTGATTAAAGACCTTGACCGGGAGTTTGGCTCTCCAAGAAAGATACTGGAGGCTGCAATGGCATCAAACAATACATCTTTTGATGATGCTGTTGTGAAGTATCTGAAAATCCATATAAATAGCCTCCTCAGTTCACCCCCAAAGAAGTCGGCATTTGCCAAGTTCTTTTCAGCAGTGAAAAAAGCTGCAAGCACGACCTTCACGTGGTGCATCACATGTGGTGGTCCAGTAGCTTACAGCTCAACTGTCTCACACTGACCTGACCTGTCAACACACCTTTCTCACAGCGGGCATTTTGACGTACAGTAGCAGCCTCTGCCTCAGTGTGTGAAATGTGATGTAGTGTAAAAGTGCTTTTAGTGGTCTACAGACTAGAAAGGCACTATACAAGTACAGATCATTTACCATTTACACTTGAGCCAAAATGTCCGCTGTGAGAAATGTTTAGAGCCGCACGGCAGCTCGGTGTTTAACACTGTGGCCTCACAGCAAAGATCAGGGTTGGATTCCCAGCCTTGATCTTTGCTGTATGGAGTTTTTATACTCCTCGTGTTGGCGTGTGTTTTCTCCAGGTACTCCAGTTTCCTCCTTCATTTCAAATCTGAAAAATTATAAAATCAACAATTCCAAAATAAATAAATAAATAAATCTAAAATAATGTTTGATTTTGGTTGTGTTTTCCTTTGCTCTCAGATTCGTTGAATCTGACAGTATTTTTTGCACTGAGTGCATGGGTCATTTTCAGCTCAATACAACAAAATGAGCTTCAAAATAGAACAGATGTTCTAAAACGTTTTCATGTCAATGACCCCTAAACTGATACAAATTAGACCACGGATGCAAAGATTCTTTCCCAGCGTCCCGCATCGGAAAGGATTTTTTTACTGTATATTCTTTTTTATATATATATAACATCCTAAACTCTCTGTTTCACTCTCTCTTTCCTCAGGTACACTCCCCCTAACCCCAAACCCCAAATCCCAAACTCAACCCCAAGGGAGGTGTTTTATGGAGAGCATTGTAATGCTTGCATGATTGAGGTTAATAAGGAGCGATAGCGATCATTTAGACTGGGAAACAATATTAAAAATATTGGGGCAATTATGATATGGTTAAAGGGGCACACAGTATTGGGGTGGGGAGAGATGCTGAATCTTATGGTTCATTTTATAAAAAGCGAGAGCCTCCCCAGTCTAATTTCCCCTAAGTGTGAATTAGATCAGATTATGTTGTAGTCTGATGTGTAGGATAGAGAAATTGGGAAAAAATGCCAAAGGAATTGATCACAAGTATCCCACGGCTCCCACATCATTGGGGTTGTAGGATCAGCACCTTGGACAGGGATCGTGATGCACATTGTGCAGAAGGTTGCAAAAGACCACCTGTAACACAGGAGGGTGCTAGGCTATAAACCGTAGGCCAATCCTCTGATAGTCTTCAACCTTTATCACAACTCAGCTGGTTTTGACATCAGTGAAGTTTGCAGCTCATCGTAGCTTAATGGTGCAGAAGTCACTGGCCAGATTGCAGATAAAGTGGGGCTGTATCATTTTGAAAATCTCCAACTATTTGAAAACCAGCTCTTTTTTCCCCAAGTGTGTTAGATGTCACAAGGTGGAATAGTTTTATATTAGTGTGTGTGTGCACATTTTAGGATACATCACATTTAAAATGGATTTGCTTTAAAGCACTGACTGGGGACATTTCCCACATAGCATCATCAGACACGGGACACTTCAGTTTTGCACATTTCCTTTCACCAAATTTGAATATATTCTGAAAAATCTACACTGTTAATCGTTTTAAGCTGGTTCAATTTACTAACTTACTAACATACTTAATAACTAATGTAAGTTCCCATGCTGCCTTAAAAATGTGAGTTAACGAAACTAATGTTGAATAATTTGATTCAAGTTTTCTTGTAAGTCATGAAAAAGTAAAACCAACTGAATTAACAGAACCTGAGAAAACAGTTCAATACACTTGAGATGTTAACAGATTGAAGAGTCTTCCTGAAAAAGTACGCCACTGTCTGCTGGGAAACTAGAGAGTGTGCTTTTGACCTGGGTCTAAACTTTAACACTGTTTGATAAGTAAATGAAGTAGTATATGTCAATGTTAGATTTTATTTGATATTGCTCTAGTGGCACTTGGTCATTTTGCAATGGTGAGCCACCATGACTTAAACTCATGTCACCACATTGTTAGTGGACATCCTTGTAGGCTGCTTCAATAAGACACAACTTGCACTGCATCATCAGTGTCCCTTTTGTGACATTTTTAATTAAATCTGCCAATACCTCAAATAGGTAACATTTTATTGTTTTTATTGTACAATTTTTTATACTTTTATTATTTTGTTCATTTATTCATTATTATTAAAATCATATATATAAATCAATCAAAGTGTTAACCTTACTCAATTTTAATAATTAATCAGTTGAATAATCTATTAAAAATGTTAGGACTGTACCTAATATTTTTAGACTGTCACAGTTGTTACATTTAGTTACCTACTAGTACCTTACCAGTGTACTCCAAGAGCCACTATTAATATACCATGAAGATGCTTTACGAAACCATTCAGTATGACAAAAATTCATTATTTATGCATTAAAACCTTGCTAAATGCCCTTATAGCATAACAAATAGTTAAAAAAAAAAAAAGTATTTTAAACACACACATACAGACAATAATAATAATAATAATAATATAATAATAATCTGTATTTGTAGAGCACTTTTCAAAAATAAGTTACAAAGTGCTTTAACAAGTGTAAAGACAATAATACCCAAGAGAAAATAATACAAAAACAATACAAGATAAAAGCAAGAAAACATTGAAAAGACTGAAATACAGATAAATATATTATTAGTAAAATACAATAAAAAAAAGGGATAAAATAAAATAAAATAAGATCGGGAAAGGCTCTCCTATAAATATGTTTTAAGAAGGGACTTAAGAGTTCACTGACTCAGCCGACCTGATTTCCTCGGGCAGGCTGTTCCAGAGCCTCGGGGCCCTGACAGCAAACGCTCTGTCCCCTTTAGTTTTCAGTCGAGACTCTGGAACAGACAACAGACCTCTGCCGAGGATCTCAAGGTACGTGCTTTTACTTTTTACTAAATTACTTTCAAACCAAACACCAAGGTTCTTTGCCACAGGCTTAATGTGATTTACTAGGGAACCAGCAGATGGCAGTATTTGATTTGCCATCTGCTGGGACCCGATGACCAGGATTTCTGTTTTGTCTGAGTTCAGCTGGAGGAAATTTTTGACATCCATTTTTTAACTTCACAAAGGCAGTTGTTAAGTGAACTCAGCATTCCAGGGTCTGTGGATCTGACGGGCAAGTATATTTGTGTGTGATCAGCATAAATGAAAAGAAATGCCATGTTTATGGATAATATGTCCAAGGGGAAGCAGATACAAGGAAAACAAAATGGGTCCTAAGACCGACCCCTGAGGCACACCATATTTAACTGGACAGAATGAGAGACATAGTTGTTTACAGACACAAAACTTCCTATTTGACAGGTAGGATGAAAACCATTCTAGGGCAGTACCAGAGATCCCCACCCAGTGCCTCAGTCTGTCTAACATGATGTTGTGATCAATGGTGTCAAAAGCAGCGCTAAGGTCCAGGAGTACCAGGACTGAGCACATGCCTTCATCAGCAGACATTAAAAGGTCATTGGTGACTTAAGCAGGGCAGTCTCAGGTACTTCCTGAAACCAGACTGAAACTTTTCAAATATTTGTTATTTTCCAGTACAGTGAGCAGCTGTTTGGACACAATTCTTTCTAGAATCTTTGCAATAAAGGCAGTTTTGAAATTGGTCTAAAATTATGTGGGAGGGAGGGATCTAAACCAGGTTTCTTTAAAAGTGGGTTCACGCAAGCCGTTTTAAAATAATCAGGGACACAACCAGTAGATAGGGAGCTGTTGAAAACAGAGATCAAATGGGGCCCAACAGAATTACTTTCAGTAAAAACTTTGTAGGTATTACATCAAGTGGGCTGGAGGACACTCTCATTTGTGATACTGTTTAAAAGCTCAGACAAGTCGATGGGATAAAACTGGTTAAAACTCTCTTGTTGCTGGTGACGAACCTCTGAGTAAGAGGCCACGGGGGAATAGAGGCTCTGATTGACACCACCTTATTGGTAAAATAAGATAAAAACAATTCACAGTCATCGTTACTTCCAGCTGAGGCACAAGGAGGGGTTGGGTTTACCAGCTGATCCACAGTCTTAAACAGAAACCTGGGATTGTGTTTATGTGTAGTAATGAGTTCAGAAAAATAGTGTGTTCTCGCATCCTTAACCATTTATTGTATTAATTAATAAATCCTTCAGACTGAGGTAATGGACTTGGAGACTGGATTTTTTCCATCTGCGCTCTGCTTTCCTGCATTCCCTTTTGAGGCTGCGAATGCTGTCATTTATCCAGGGTTGCTTACTAGCTTTAGACGTAGGCCTAACCTTTAGAGGAGCAGTAATATTTAGTGACGACAAGCAGATATGATTGAAGTGATCGACCAGATTGTTGGTGTTGGAATCAGACAGGTGTTGGCTTTGGCTCTGAAAGAATGCGCAAAACTTTGAAACACTTTGTTCATTAAAGCGAGAACACACGGAGCTTGGTGAGGCGGCATGAGTAACAGGCGAATCGCAGCTAAAACAATACATCTGTGGTCAGATATGGTCATGTCCACCAATTCCACAGAGGAAATGCTGACACCCAGGGTAAAAACCAAGTCCAGTGTATGACCACGGTTATGTGTTTGCCCTTTGACATGTTGTTTGAAGTTAAAAGAAGTGGTATATTTAAAAAGTCAGTTGCATTAACATTGTTGGGGTCATCAACATGAATATTAAAATCACCACAAAGAACAATTCTATCATAATTTAAAACCAGAGTAGAAAAAATTCAGGAATTCTGATAAAATCCTCCAGGCGGTTTTGGGGGGCGATAAATTATAACAAATATGATAGGTTGCAGCCCTCCAACTTTAAGAGTGAGAACTTCAAAGGAGTTAAATTCATCACAGCGTACTTGACATTTTAAATTTTTCCTATACACGCTCACTAGCCCACCACCACGACCACTGACCCCCGAAAGAGATCCGTATCAGGGGAGACTCGAAGCCGCAGGTGCATCCCTGGTTGGACGGAGTGTCGTCAGACAAGGCTGCATAGCGGTTGGAGAGCCGATGTGCGGAGGAGAGGCAGCCCCGTCCGAGCCTCTCTTGCAGCACGGACCACCACTTCAGCCCAGGTTGACTGATGCTTCTGAGTCGAGCAGGATGAAAGCCTGGGAAGGCTAGAGGGGTCCCAAACACGGTGTCCTGGATGTTGGCGGTTGCGCTAAGAGAAACAATCTGTTTGGCTTGTACTGAAGCCACATCCATAAAGCCAGTCAGCAGGGAATCTTTCTCTTTGAGTTCCTCTGAAAGTCGCCGATGTCTTCCATAAGGTCAGCAATCTTCTTGTTCGCTTTCTTAAGGAGTGAGCAGTCCTCATGGGGCAGAGTTATCTCGGCCAGCATAGTCACGGAGCTTTGTTGTGGTCAGTAGCGTTGATCGTGTTTTTACGGTCATCTAGCTTAAAATCCATGTCGGATGACTAAAATCCTTACCCACGTAAAACTTGAGTTAAAAACTTAAGTAA
>NW_024044331.1:0-27982 GCF_014851395.1 Micropterus salmoides
GGCGGCTCTGGAGGAGGGCCCGTACTTACTCGGTTCTCTTCATAACGTACAAGTCTTTCGCCTTTTACTAAAGACTTCCGTGGAGAGGGACGCCAGAGTTAAAACTATTTTTGGCAGGCTCTGCCGTGTGGCCGAGCCTCGTGCGTTTGTGAAAAGGAATAAAACGCCGCCCCCGGCAAGGTTGAGCGGTGCGACGAGGCGCGCTCGGAGGAGGTGCTGAGACTCAGCCGTTGTTATGCGCAGTTGAAACCACGCGCCACGGCAGGGGGAGAACTGCTCCGTGAGGTGGGCGCTGGAAGCAACCAGCGGGGTTATCGCTTCTCGGCCTTTTGGCTAAGATTGAGTAAGAGGAGGATCTGTTGACAGTCTACAATGACATCGTCAGCTAACTCACAGCAGGTGCATGCCGTGCTGAAAAATACGCTTAGGTTTGTGTGGAACAGTACCGACAGTTAATGGAGAGAAAGATTTTTGGACAAGCCATTCTGTTGGAGCTCTGTGCCTCAAGATTGACGACCTTCTGTGTCTGCAGAAAAACGCCACGGACAAGTATTACGACGTCACGTTTTACACCGTTACCATGGAGGAGGTGAAAGGATTAGCACTTCGATTGGCAGACGGATTGCTGAAAAACTTCAGGGTGCTCAGCCTGTGTCGTACTGGTGAGCGCATTGTGACTGTGCACATTTACAACCCTGGGTGTCAGAGGAAGCAACCAGTATTTTCTTGCCAGGTACGTGACTGTGTTAACAAGTATGGGAGACATTAAGGATGTGCTGGGATATGGACCGGAAAACGGCAATCCGGTCATGCTGAGGAAGACCCGAATGGTTATGATGGTTTTTGCCATCCCCCCGCTACCTTCACCATTGGCTCCCATAGAGGTTTCCTAGTCTATGGGGGTCAGCCGCTGTACTGCAGGCAATGTGCTTCATATGGACACCTGGCAAGGTCTTGCAGACAGGTGCGGTGCAGAAACTGTGATAGTTTGGGACACCCATGAGAAATTGTGATCAGCCAAAAAATGTAGTTTATGTGGGCTGGAAGGACATTTATTTGGGCATTGCCCAGAAGTGGGGTCTTCGTATGCACGTGCTGCCAGACGGGAGTCGGTGGCCCCAGGTGCGCACACAGGGATGGACCCGCATGTGACGACCCCGCTCCACATCCTTAAGCAATTGAGGACGTAATTGCCGAGCTCACGGGAGGAGTGGTGGAGACAAAGGGGGCAGATGCACCGGAGTGGTGTCAGTCCAGGCAGAGAGCGAGGACGCCTGGGGAAGCAGGGGGGAAGCTGAGAGTTTGGAGGAGCTTCTTCTGTTATTGAGTGGGTCGCGGGAAGAAAGGAGGAAAAAGTAAGAGAAAGGGCAAACGAGCTTGTTGCTTTCCACCACCATCCTCTCCTCTGCTCGTTGAGCGAACAGGTTTGGGGTACTTGTTTCTGAGGTTTGGGAAGAAATGCAGGAGGGAAAGGAGACTGGACAGGTGCATGAGATCACTGACAAGCGGCAAAGGGGGGCAGCGCTGCGGCAGCTGTGGACGATTGCCTGGAGAGTGAGGAAGCTGGGGAGGCGTTAACCCAGAAAGGCATGACTGCATCGTCCAGTAGTAAGGTTCCAGCTAGCGTGTCCCAGAGAGCCTCCCTGCAGCTGTATTCCTCGATGCTCCTCCTGCCCCGAGAAGCTGCCCCGTACTCTCAGAAGATAGCCCTTCCAGTTCAGAGTGCTCTTTCCCACTGAAGGAGCCAGATGAGGAGGACTTTCTGCCATGATTGGTGGAAAGAGCAACGTGAGTGAGCATACTGTTTTGGGCTCCTTTTTTTTCTGTCACTTCCTCCATTTTTCTTTTTTTTTGCATAGTCTGTCTTTATTCATATATTAACTATAAATGTGAGGGGTTGAGAAATGCATCAAAGAGAGCAGTAGTTTTTTCTCATTTAAGTTCAGTGGATTTTTCTTTGTGCCTCTTGCAAGAGGTCCACCTAAAGACTGTGGAGGATGTGAAGGGGTTCACAAAAGAGTGGGTTAAAGGGGACTCTAGATGGAGCATTGGGGGTGTTCACTCATCTGGGGTGGGGACGTTAAGTGGGAATGTGGAAGTTAAAATCGGGAGTTTTTCTGTGATACAGGGGAGGGTTTTGGTCACAGATGTTGACTGGAAGGGTAAGAGTTTAAGAGTGGTAAATATATGCCCATGCTGCACCAAAAGAACGAAATGAGCTATTTCTTAAGTTAGACACCGTTTTCATGACCAATCGTCATGTAATCGTTGGAGGTGATTTCAACTCTCCTAGTGAGGGCAAAAATGGGAGTTAACTTCCATAGTTTGGTAAAAAAGTACAGTTTAGTTGATAGTTTTAGGAGTTTTAACTCTGATGACCCTGGTTTCACATGGGGAAACAGTAGAGGGGCACGGAGTAGAATAGATTATATTTTTTGTCCGTTAGATTTTCAGGTGTTTGAGGCACAAGTGTCACCTGTTTTCTACTCAGATCACAACATGCTCTCTGTTGTATTAAACCTGAAGGTGACATGTTTTGGGAAAGGTACTGGAAATTGAATAACAGTATTCTTGGAGCCCGGCAGTTTAGGGTAGGGTTCAGGAGTTTCTTCAAGGAGTGCATTAAAATGAAGATGTTTTATGGTAATGTATCTGGATGGTGGGAAAGCACAAAGGTCCGTATTAAACATTACATACAGGTGTACTCAAAAGAATCCAGAAAAGCGGAGTTTAAAGAATATTATCAATTGCAAAAATCAATAGAAAATTTAATGGCACAACAAAACACTGGTGAGCGCATAGATGAGGAATTATTGAAACGCTGGCAAAACGAGCAGAGGCTATTTTTTCATAAGAGGGCTGAGGCTTATAAATTCAGGAGTCTTGATGAAAAATGGGAAAAGGATGAGAAATGTTCATCCTATTTTTTCAAGCAGTCTAAAGTACGGGCAAGAGAAGGAGAATAGCCTCCCTTCTAAATGAACGAGGGGAGGAAATTGACGATCCGGAAGGGCTGGTAGAAATTGCTTCGGGTAATTATTCCAAGTTTTTTAGCGCAGAAATAGTAGATTATAGTAAGGGTTCACTGCTGTTGAATAATGTAGATAGCTCAATCCCCGACTATCTGAAACTAGAGTTGGATAAAGACATACAATTGGAAGAAATTTTGAAGGCGCTTCAGTCTTTAAAGAAAGGGAAGGTGCCAGGAGTGGATGGACTTACAAAAGAATTTTACTTGGTTTTCTGGGAAGATATTGGGCCTCAGTTGTTAGATTTGTTTACTTTCATTTGCACATCTGGGATAATGGGGAGCACAATGAGAGAGGGGGTGATTTCCCTGCTATATAAAAGGGACGTTCGAGATATATCCAACTACAGACCCTTAACGATGTTGTGCACAGATTATAAGATTTTTAGTAAAATTCTAACAAACAGGTTGGTATCCGCCTTGGAGTTCATTATAGGACTGGATCAACTTGTGCAGTACAAGGCAGACAGATACAATGGAATCTGCAAATGCACAGAGATGTACTAGCCTATTCCGAGGATAGAAATTTTCCCCTTATTGTGCTCAGTCTTGATCAGGAAAAAGCTTTTGATAGGGTCAATCACAAATTTTATTTAGGATTTTGGAAAGATTTGGGTTTGGTAAAAGATTTAGAAGTTGGCTGAAGATTTTATACACAGAGGTAGGAAGTAGAGTTAATGTCAATGGCAACATGGGAGTTTTGTTTAAGCAAACCAGGGGCGTCAGGCAGGGGTGCCCTGCATCAGCCCCTTTGTATGTTTGTTTATTGAAATTTTGGCATGTGCAATTAGAAAAAATGCTAAAATCAGGGGTCTACCGTTGCCAGGTGGGAAACATTGGTTATATCTCAGTTTGCAGACGACACTGTATTGTATTTAGAAAATGACTTTTGTTTAAAGGAAGCTATTAATGTTATTGAAGTGTTCTCGAGTGCTTCAGGTCTAGGATTAATAAGGGAAGTCACTGATTAAATATCTGGGAAGGTGGAAGGATAGGAATGACAAGCCATATGGGCTTGCCCTGTGCCCTGGGCCGATGACATTATTGGGTATATCCTTTGGTAATAAGGATGATGTTGAAAGTAATTGGGAGGTAAGATTAGCTAAAGTGCTATCAAAGCTCAACATGTGGAAATTGAGAAAACTGTCATTCAGTGCAAAGTCCTAGCTATAAAAGCCGATATATTGCCAGCCTTACTTCATGTGGCATGTTTTTTCCCATGACGGCAATGATTTGCTTAAAGTTGCAAAGGATGTTGTTTAATTTCATGTGGGGAGGGTATGAATATATTAAAAGAGAAATAATGTACCAGCCTATTGAGAGAGGAGGTAAAGACATGCCAAATGTCAGGTTGAAGTTGAACGTGATTTTTTTTTCAAATATCTGTAAAATAACTATGTCACCTCCAAAACATAAATGTCACTCTTTAATGAAATTTTGGCTTGCTATGCATTTGAGGCCCTTAGGGGTAGCATGGGATAACAGGTCTCCCAAAGCTGAGGTTATGCCTTTGTACTATAAAGGAATAATCAGTTGGGCAAAGAGTACAAGGAGTGTTGGGATAGTCATTTAGTACTCAATCATAGAAACTGTATGAGGAATTGATGGCCAGGTTCAACCCAAGAGAAACTGTTCATATTCCTTCTGAAGTATGGGAAGAACACAGTTTAAGCAGTTGGACAATCAGTTGAAAGATTTTAATTGGTTGGTGCTTCACAGGAGATTAGCAGTAAGAAACACCTTGTTTAATCACGGCCTAACAAGAAGTAAGTACTGTCCAAGAGAGGGATGTTTGGGAAAAGAAACGGTGGAACATGCATTATTTGAGTGTTTTTTCGCACAACAAATTTGGGAGGGGTTGGGTAAAAAGTTTGTTTTTGAGGGATATGACATGGGAAGGGGTTCTTTACATGGATTTAATATGGAGAGGAGAAACTGCATAAAGTAGTGCTTCTCGTATCTATAGTAAAGTACAAGTTGTGGGAGGTAAGATGTGATGGGCTAAATGGAAGCAAGTGGTCAGTGTTGGGAACTATAAAGAGCATTGAAGACTCAATAGAGAGGCGATACCAATTAGAGATCAGAAAATGGGGTATTGACTCGATCAAGACAGATGGAAAATGATTTATGGTAATTCATAGAGGTCAACAGAAGGTGTTGTGGATTTATTATGATGGTTATGGGAGTGGTTTTGTTATGGTCTCTTCATGCATACATGCCATGCATCGTAATGCAAAAAAAGAAAAAAAGAGAGGGCTCGAGAACTGGGTTCCATGAGTTATTGATGTATACCTTGTGTTTTGTTGATGTCGTTTTTCTTTTTTTTACTAATTAAGGTAACAAAGGGACACTGTGTATAGAGATGCCGAGGGGGAGGATTGTTGTTTTGTGTTGGATGTGGGATTAATATAGGTGGGATGCAAGTACTGAAATGTGTGTATTGAATGTTTATGTCACAAATAAATTATTTTTCCAAAAAAAAAAAAAAAAATCTGTTCTTATCAGTTTAATATCTGATATGTCCCCTATAAGGGGGCAACATATTAAATGGATTTTTAGCACCGGGAGCTGAGACGAGGGGCTTGCTCCGTCCACTCCACGCATCGACCCGGTATTGCAGTGCCTCCGGGGGCGGTGCACCCTTCTCCTGCCTTGTGTAAAACCAAAATACTGACCCAAACGCAGAGGTTCGTCGCTCTGCCGGACGCCGGCCCGAAAAAGGCGCCAGTCGAGGGGGGGCGGCCAGCTGAAGCCTCGAAGAAGGCAGCGAGATTTGCACTTTATGATTGGCAGACGACGAGGGGATATTTGGGACCGGCATGGCTGTTAAATGTGCCCTGCACTTCCCCTCCCTTTCTCCCACTCGTCATCGAGAGCCCGAGTATTTCGGATGCTCGGTAGCCTGTGTCCAAAAGCCAGGCCTTCATTTCTCCGATTGGATAGAGCCTCTCAGAAGGTGGGGAGGGGACACTGCGG
Organism: Micropterus salmoides; assembly: GCF_014851395.1. Classification (NCBI taxonomy): domain Eukaryota; kingdom Metazoa; phylum Chordata; class Actinopteri; order Centrarchiformes; family Centrarchidae; genus Micropterus; species Micropterus salmoides. The sequence continues at coordinate 6,005 of NW_024044331.1, forward strand.
CGCCTCCGTAGGCCCGGCACGGTTGGCCAACACGGTGGAGGAACCGCAGCGTAGAAAGGATACAAGAAACTAAAACACCTCAAATGAAGCAAGAAAACCTGCTACAACTGCTAAATCGGTGAATAAAACACACTTACCTTCTCGTCTTTGGTCTGGTCAAGGTGGCAGTCCGGCAGAGGACAGGTAGGCAGTCCTCGGGACCAATGAATTCCTTGTTGCAAAAGTTTTTCAGCTACGGCAAAGTTGAAATTTTATTCACAAGGAATGAGGTGAATCTCCTCCCAGAAAAGCTGGTGACACAAAACGAAGCCCCAAACCGGCAAAGGTTTTAACCAGAAAGAGGAGGCCATTGCAGTCTTGGCCAAAAGGCCGAGAAGCGATCGGCCACATTTCCCCTCCCTTTCTCTCACTCGTCATCGAGAGGCTACAAGAGCCCGAGTCGTTCGGTAGCCTCTGTCCAAAAGCCAGGCCTTCGTCTCTCCGCAGCCCGATTGGATAGAGCCTGCCATGACCTGGGGAGGGGTAGGGGAACGGGCGTGGCCTGGTACTTGGGACTCGAGAGGCAGAGTGAGGCTTACCGTGAGGGTAGTGGCCGGGACGACTAGGCTCGTCGGCGGCTCTGGAGGAGGGGCCCGTACTTACTCGGGTTTCTCTTCATAACGTACAAGTCTTTCGCCTTTTACTAAAGACTTCCGTGGAGAGGGACGCCAATGAGTTAAAACTATTTTTGTGCGTTTGTGAAAAGGAAATAAAACGCCGCCCCCGGCAAGGTTGAGCGGTGCGACGAGGCGCGCTCGGGAGGAGGTGCTGAGACTCAGCCGTTGTTATGCGCAGTTGAAACCACTGCGCCACGGCAGGGGGAGAACTGCTCCGGGAGGTGGGCGCTGGAAGCAACCAGCGGGGGTTATCGCTTCTCGGCCTTTTGGCTAAGACTGCGATCGCCTCCTGTGTCTGGATAAAACTTTTGCCTGTTTGTGGCGAAGTGTTACCAGGTTTTTGGGAGGATACTCACATTATTCCTTGTGAAAAAATTTCAACTTTGTTGTAGTTGAAATTGTTTCACACAAAGGAATTCATTGGTTCAGAGGACTGCTTACCTGTACTCTGCCGGAATAACATCTCGACCAGGCCAAACAAGACAAGGTAAGTGTGTTTTATTCACCTTTCTAACATTTTTAGTAGATTTTATTGCTCTTTTTAGAGCATTCTTTTACCTTATTTTAGTTGACTTGGTTTTAGACTGTTTTAGGTGTTTTAGCTTCTTTTACCACTTTTACGTTGTGGTGCCTCCACCATGGCGGCCAACCATGCCGGCATGAGGAGGCACCACAGTGTCAGATTTACATTCAAAGAAAAAGATGGGAAAACCCTTGTTATGTCGAGGCTTGACTTCTCAAGGAAAATGATCCAGAACATTTTGAAATTCTCCCCGCAGGATATAAATTGTATTTTGACTCTGCCATTTGGAAAAGGTTTCGATGTGAGTTTTGTCTCTGCTGCCGTGTTCAGAGATTTCTGGACACGCTTCGAAAATGAAAAACCCCAGTTTACTGCATTTAATGTTGAGAAACTGACTGATAATGCCGCTAAAACGGTAATTGTCAGAATGTTCAATGAGACTGTGAATGCAGATGACATTTGTTTGTGGCTGGGCAGATTTTGCACTGTTAAAGGCCAGGCTACCAAAGTGAGAGATGAGGATGGCATCTGGAATTGCGCTTGGAGGGTCCCCATCCAACAATGGCAAGACCCTCAAGGCTTCCAGGGCCTGAAACATCTGCCATCCATGATAGTTCTGGGAAACAACAGGGGCTACATTCATTACCAGGGCCAGCCCAAACTCTGCCGCAAGTGTGGTGAGAATGGGCACCTGGCAGAAGCGTGCCAGCAGATCATTTGTGGTAAATGTAGAGAAATTGGGCATACTTTCGAGGAATGCACCAATGGCAGAAAGTGCAATCTTTGTGGAGAAACAAACCACCTCTTCAGAGATTGCCCTAAGTCGTTTGCCAACAAATTAAAGGCAGCAAAGGCACAAAATGGCGGACAAGACGAAGCAGTTAGAGAGCTAATTGAAGAGGCTGGGCTGGAGAATTCAAATCTCCCGCCAAATCCTGTGATTGGAGGAGAAGGACCAGTAGAGGCGGGAGAAGGGGAGGGGCCTGCAGCTGCCCCACAAGTGGAGAACAGGGAGAAGCAGTGGCAGTGCAGGCAGAAGGCGGAGCTAGCTCAGTGACTGGCTCAGAACAAAAATTTGGCCAGTCACAGAGTGATAGCGAGGATGTCCCCCTCCCCAATGCCCAGCCGGCCAAGAGACTAATTTCAGAATTGTCTTCTGAGTCTCCTGGAGCCTCGGAAAAGAGGGGAAGAGCTGAGAGCTACTCAGACAGTTCATCTGTGGAGGAGCCCAGAGTCTTCCCCTCCAATTCGCCTAATGAAGTCTCTTTTTTAACTATAGCTCTGCAATCAACCCCTAAGGACTCAAAGCTCAATGCAACCCTGCGTCAGAGGCCAACTCCTAGAGTCCGAAAGGGAAATGGAGCTCAACCCCGTCATCTCTCACCCATGAGAATGAAGGAAGAGCTCCATTCACAAGAAATCCACTAACTGCTGTGTTTTTAAACATTTGAAATCCCCCTTTTTTTTAGTCTTTTAAGATGTCATACCTGCAAATTTTAACCATACTCATGACACTCACCTTCTCAACTATCAATGTGAGGAGTGTGAAGTCGAGAGTTAGAGCCCAGATTGTTTTATCCTTTCTTAACTCTTTTAAGTCTGACGTGTTTTTAATACAGGAATGCGGCCTACCATTTTTAAAACACTACAGAGAATGGGAGGAGTTATGGCCACAAACGTCGATATGGAGCGGCTCAAATGAAAACAAAAATGATGGAGTGGCCATTTTAATAAAAAACCCTCTAGTCTTGGTGAAGGGCAGCACTGTGGTGAGAGATGGTCGGGCACTTTTAACACACTTGACTTTTATGGGGAAGGATTTTAACGTCTTAAATATTTATGGCTTTAATGACAAGAACGACAGGTATGACCTTTTAGAAGACCTGCAGCCCCACATGCTAGGCAGGGCACCTTTAGTTGTAGGGGGGGATTTTAATTGTATTTTAAGCAGGAACGATAGGAGAAGAATAGGGGACGATTTTAAAGTGGACAAGACTTCAGTTTTACTTCAAAGCATATGCAGTGATTTTAGACTTGTGGACTGTTTTAAAACCATGCATCCCAGAGAGGAGGGCTTCACCTGGTTCAGTAGTGATGGCACCCGAGCCTCTCGCATAGACTACATTTTATCACGTGATTGCCCACCAACCGATGCTAGATTGGAACCTGTTTTCTTTTCTGATCACGCAATTCTTTCCTGCACCCTTTCACTCTCTTCCGGTGTGACGGCAGGAAGTGGTCTGTGGAAGCTCAATTGCTCCCTGTTAGAAGACAGGGAGCTAGTTAGGCTGTACAGGGAGCAATACCGAGAGTGGCAGACCCTTCAAGACTTTTACGATACACGTGCACAGTGGTGGGAAATGGTGAAGGGAAAGACAAAGACGTTTTACAGACAGGCAGGGAAAAGAAAGAAAAAGAGGGACAACAGACGCATGTTGGGACTGCAGAAACGGCTTCAGAGGTATTTTAAACTAATCCAACATGGAATGGATTTTAATGAAGAGATAAAACAAATTAAAACAGAGATGTCGGTTTTAGCAGAAATTAATAGCAAAGGTGTGATTTTAAGAAGCAAGGAAAGGGAAATAGAGGAAGGAGAGAAGTGCACAAGATATTTTTTTAAGAAAATCGTAAATAAAGGGGGGGCCATGTTGAGACTTAAAAAAGAAAACGGGTGCACAGCTGACACAACAGAGGAAATCAAAGAAACTGTCGAACATTTTTACCGTGAACTGTACGCAAAAAACTGTTAACGGGGACACCATGACCGAAGTTTTAAAATCCATTGACCAAGCAACAAACGACAACGTGCTTTTAACCCAAGATTTTACGATACCGGAATTAAACAAATGCATCAAATCTTTTAAGACAGGGAAGTCGCCGGGAGAAGACGGGCTTCCCTTGGAATTTTATCTGACATTTTGGGACATTTTAGCACCAGACTTGCTTGCTGTTTTTATGGATTTTGAACAAATGGACCGACTTCCTGACAGCTTTAGAGAGGGATAGTGACTCTCCTTCACAAAGACAAAGACAAGACGGACTTGAAAAATTGGAGACCTATCACACTCTTAAATTTTGACTGTAAACTTTTTAGTAAACTTTAGCCTCACGCATGTCCTTGTTTTTAGAAGATCTGATTCACCCGGATCAAGCCTGTGCCGTCCCGGGGAGGAAGATCACCGACAGCCTCGTACTGATCCGAGATACCATCTGTTACGCGAGAGACAGAAACATTCGGCTAGTAGTCCTGAATTTAGATTTTGAGAAAGCCTTTGATCGGGTCTCGCACCAGTACCTTTTCCAGGTACTGCAAAAAATGGGGTTCCCGAGAAGGTTTATAGCCTGGGTGGGACTGCTGTACCGGGAGATCAACAGCAAATTCATTGTTAACGGGCATCTGACAAGAGCAGTGGATATAAACTGCGGTGTCCGTCAGGGTTGTCCGTTATCTGCCCTCCTCTACGTTATCTGTATAGAACCACTGGCACAGACCTTGAGAAGGGACCAACGAATCCATGGGGTAGGAGTCCCAGGGAGCGGGGGACTCGAGACAAAATGTATTTTATATATGGACGACATCAACATTTTATGCACTGACCTTTTATCTGTCAACAGGACGCTGGACTTGACTGACTGGTTCGGACAGGCCTCTGGGTCAAAGCTGAACAGAAGCAAGACCCAAGCCCATTTTTATGGACCGTGGACAGCGACTGAGACGACAGGACTCCCCCTGACTGTGACCCAGACTGACCAAAAAATACTTGGGATCAGGTTTGATAGGGAGGGGGAGGGGAAAACAATTGGGCAGACATAGTAGGGAAAGTCAGGCAGAGACTAGGGTACTGGACACTTAGAGGACTGACTTTAGAAGGAAAGGTTTTAATCATCAAAGCAGTGATTTTACCTTTGCTTTTACTCATCAGTTCTGTTTTTATCCCGCCTAGGAGAGTGATCTTAGACCTGGAACGAGCCATCTTTTATTTTTTGGGGCTCCAAGTGGGAAAGACTGAGACGAAGCGTGATGAAGAAGCCAAAGGAGAAAGGAGGAAAAGGAGTGCCAGACCTGCACTTGTTCCTAGGAAGCAGATACACAGCACTACACATCGCAACCGCCACAGCCCCATCCAGAAACCCCAAGACCGCAGCAATGACACGGTTCTGGATGGGGTCCTACCTCAGAAAACTTAAGATCTTACCCACAAGTCTCAAAGTACCAGTGTCTTTTAACCTGCCACCAGCCTATGCTTTTATCCAGTCATTTTTAAGGCATTTTAACCTTGAGCAGGAGGAGTTGCAGGTTTTAACCACTCACCGCTCTCTCATTTCTGTTGTGCAGGAGCGGGAACCAGTGAGTCCAGTGCGCGGGCTTGCATTCGGCGAGCCCTCAACAGTTTGGCGCAACGTGAACCATCCAGCTCTTCCAAACAGACTCCGGGACCTGTCATGGATGGTGGCTCATGAGATCCTCCCAGTCAGGTCCGTAATGCACTCCCGGGGCATGTCGGCGCACTCAACTTGCCCCCGACCAGGTTGTGGCGCGCCTGAGTCGGTAAGGCATCTGCTCTGGGAGTGCAGCGCTGCCGTAGAACAGTGGGCAACGGCCGGCTCCTTGCAATTCCCGTACTTGCCAGCAAGGGAGGTCCTCACACCACAGCTGGTGCTGTACGGGGTGAGCCAAGGAAATCAGATACCAGCACGTACATTTGCCAAACAGTGGCTCACCCTAGCCGCCATCAAAGACGCCATATGGACCTCCAGAAACTTGCTGGCAAGAAAGCACATGCAGATCCCCCCCGTGGCTGTGATCCGGATGGCCGCAGCAACGGCCAAACGGCCAGAGCTGCAGGCGGCGGGCCTAGGACACAGCCACAAAGAAGAATCGCCTCTGTGCCCATTCGGACGGAGGAGCCGGAGCCACACAAGGAAAGTTCAAGGCAGCGGCGGCCTGACCCTCCGGGTGAGGTTGGTGGGAAGGAGCTACAGGGTGAGGGTCTCCTCTGAGCGCCTGGACAAGATCCCGAGAGTCCAAATCTGTTTGGGGGAGCTGAATGAGTTCCCCTTTGATAGGGACTCACTACACTCCTGCACAACAGTGGACTTGGAGAAGAGCTTTTATTATCCATTTATTTTTGTGAGTTTTATTTTAACAAATGCACTCCGCTTTGAAGACTTTTTAACAGACACTCACAGACATGGACAAGCTGAAAACCATTTTATACCTTTAATTTATGACGTTATCTGTAATGCATTTTAAACACTTTTTTTAAATGTTGTTTTACAGAGAACATTTATCTATTTATTGACATGTTGTATTTTAAAAGGTAACTTGGAATTGACATATTATGAATCATGTTTGAATTGAGTGTCAATAAAATTTTTCTCAAAAGAAAAAAATCTGTTCTTATCAGTTTAATATCTGATATGTCCCCTATAAGGGGGCAACATATTAAATGGATTTTTAGCACCGGGAGCTGAGACGAGGGGCTTGCTCCGTCCACTCCACGCATCGACCCGGTATTGCAGTGCCTCCGGGGGCGGTGCACCCTTCTCCTGCCTTGTGTAAAACCAAAATACTGACCCAAACGCAGAGGTTCGTCGCTCTGCCGGACGCCGGCCCGAAAAAGGCGCCAGTCGAGGGGGACGGCCAGCTGAAGCCTCGAAGAAGGCAGCGAGATTTGCACTTTATGATTGGCAGACGACGAGGGGATATTTGGGACCGGCATGGCTGTTAAATGTGCCCTGCACTTCCCCTCCCTTTCTCCCACTCGTCATCGAGAGCCCGAGTATTTCGGATGCTCGGTAGCCTGTGTCCAAAAGCCAGGCCTTCATTTCTCCGATTGGATAGAGCCTCTCAGAAGGTGGGGAGGGGACACTGCGGCGCCTCCGTAGGCCCGGCACGGTTGGCCAACACGGTGGAGGAACCGCAGCGTAGAAAGGATACAAGAAACTAAAACACCTCAAATGAAGCAAGAAAACCTGCTACAACTGCTAAATCGGTGAATAAAACACACTTACCTTCTCGTCTTTGGTCTGGTCAAGGTGGCAGTCCGGCAGAGGACAGGTAGGCAGTCCTCGGGACCAATGAATTCCTTGTTGCAAAAGTTTTTCAGCTACGGCAAAGTTGAAATTTTATTCACAAGGAATGAGGTGAATCTCCTCCCAGAAAAGCTGGTGACACAAAACGAAGCCCCAAACCGGCAAAGGTTTTAACCAGAAAGAGGAGGCCATTGCAGTCTTGGCCAAAAGGCCGAGAAGCGATCGGCCACATTTCCCCTCCCTTTCTCTCACTCGTCATCGAGAGGCTACAAGAGCCCGAGTCGTTCGGTAGCCTCTGTCCAAAAGCCAGGCCTTCGTCTCTCCGCAGCCCGATTGGATAGAGCCTGCCATGACCTGGGGAGGGGTAGGGGAACGGGCGTGGCCTGGTACTTGGGACTCGAGAGGCAGAGTGAGGCTTACCGTGAGGGTAGTGGCCGGGACGACTAGGCTCGTCGGCGGCTCTGGAGGAGGGGCCCGTACTTACTCGGGTTTCTCTTCATAACGTACAAGTCTTTCGCCTTTTACTAAAGACTTCCGTGGAGAGGGACGCCAATGAGTTAAAACTATTTTTGGCAGGCTCTGCCGTGTGGCCGAGCCTCGTGCGTTTGTGAAAAGGAAATAAAACGCCGCCCCCGGCAAGGTTGAGCGGTGCGACGAGGCGCGCTCGGGAGGAGGTGCTGAGACTCAGCCGTTGTTATGCGCAGTTGAAACCACTGCGCCACGGCAGGGGGAGAACTGCTCCGGGAGGTGGGCGCTGGAAGCAACCAGCGGGGGTTATCGCTTCTCGGCCTTTTGGCTAAGACTGCGATCGCCTCCTGTGTCTGGATAAAACTTTTGCCTGTTTGTGGCGAAGTGTTACCAGGTTTTTGGGAGGATACTCACATTATTCCTTGTGAATAAAATTTCAACTTTGTTGTAGTTGAAATTGTTTCACACAAAGGAATTCATTGGTTCAGAGGACTGCTTACCTGTACTCTGCCGGAATAACATCTCGACCAGGCCAAACAAGACAAGGTAAGTGTGTTTTATTCACCTTTTAACATTTTTAGTAGATTTTATTGCTCTTTTTAGAGCATTCTTTTACCTTATTTTAGTTGACTTGGTTTTAGACTTTTTAGGTGTTTTAGCTTCTTTTACCACTTTTACGTTGTGGTGCCTCCACCATGGCGGCCAACCATGCCGGCATGAGGAGGCACCACAGTGTCAGATTTACATTCAAAGAAAAAGATGGGAAAACCCTTGTTATGTCAAGGCTTGACTTCTCAAGGAAAATGATCCAGAACATTTTGAAATTCTCCCCGCAGGATATAAATTGTATTTTGACTCTGCCATTTGGAAAAGGTTTCGATGTGAGTTTTGTCTCTGCTGCCGTGTTCAGAGATTTCTGGACACGCTTCGAAAATGAAAAACCCCAGTTTACTGCATTTAATGTTGAGAAACTGACTGATAATGCCGCTAAAACGGTAATTGTCAGAATGTTCAATGAGACTGTGAATGCAGATGACATTTGTTTGTGGCTGGGCAGATTTTGCACTGTTAAAGGCCAGGCTACCAAAGTGAGAGATGAGGATGGCATCTGGAATTGCGCTTGGAGGGTCCCCATCCAACAATGGCAAGACCCTCAAGGCTTCCAGGGCCTGAAACATCTGCCATCCATGATAGTTCTGGGAAACAACAGGGGCTACATTCATTACCAGGGCCAGCCCAAACTCTGCCGCAAGTGTGGTGAGAATGGGCACCTGGCAGAAGCGTGCCAGCAGATCATTTGTGGTAAATGTAGAGAAATTGGGCATACTTTCGAGGAATGCACCAATGGCAGAAAGTGCAATCTTTGTGGAGAAACAAACCACCTCTTCAGAGATTGCCCTAAGTCGTTTGCCAACAAATTAAAGGCAGCAAAGGCACAAAATGGCGGACAAGACGAAGCAGTTAGAGAGCTAATTGAAGAGGCTGGGCTGGAGAATTCAAATCTCCCGCCAAATCCTGTGATTGGAGGAGAAGGACCAGTAGAGGCGGGAGAAGGGGAGGGGCCTGCAGCTGCCCCACAAGTGGAGAACAGGGAGAAGCAGTGGCAGTGCAGGCAGAAGGCGGAGCTAGCTCAGTGACTGGCTCAGAACAAAAATTTGGCCAGTCACAGAGTGATAGCGAGGATGTCCCCCTCCCCAATGCCCAGCCGGCCAAGAGACTAATTTCAGAATTGTCTTCTGAGTCTCCTGGAGCCTCGGAAAAGAGGGGAAGAGCTGAGAGCTACTCAGACAGTTCATCTGTGGAGGAGCCCAGAGTCTTCCCCTCCAATTCGCCTAATGAAGTCTCTTTTTTAACTATAGCTCTGCAATCAACCCCTAAGGACTCAAAGCTCAATGCACCCTGCGTCAGAGGCCAACTCCTAGAGTCCGAAAGGGAAATGGAGCTCAACCCCGTCATCTCTCACCCATGAGAATGAAGGAAGAGCTCCATTCACAAGAAATCCACTAACTGCTGTTTTTAAACATTTGAAATCCCCCTTTTTTTTCTTTTAAGATGTCATACCTGCAAATTTTAACCATACTCATGACACTCACCTTCTCAACTATCAATGTGAGGAGTGTGAAGTCGAGAGTTAGAGCCCAGATTGTTTTATCCTTTCTTAACTCTTTTAAGTCTGACGTGTTTTTAATACAGGAATGCGGCCTACCATTTTTAAAACACTACAGAGAATGGGAGGAGTTATGGCCACAAACGTCGATATGGAGCGGCTCAAATGAAAACAAAAATGATGGAGTGGCCATTTTAATAAAAAACCCTCTAGTCTGGTGAAGGGCAGCACTGTGGTGAGAGATGGTCGGGCACTTTTAACACACTTGACTTTTATGGGGAAGGATTTTAACGTCTTAAATATTTATGGCTTTAATGACAAGAACGACAGGTATGACCTTTTAGAAGACCTGCAGCCCCACATGCTAGGCAGGGCACCTTTAGTTGTAGGGGGGGATTTTAATTGTATTTTAAGCAGGAACGACAGGAGAAGAATAGGGGACGATTTTAAAGTGGACAAGACTTCAGTTTTACTTCAAAGCATATGCAGTGATTTTAGACTTGTGGACTGTTTTAAAACCATGCATCCCAGAGAGGAGGGCTTCACCTGGTTCAGTAGTGATGGCACCCGAGCCTCTCGCATAGACTACATTTTATCACGTGATTGCCCACCAACCGATGCTAGATTGGAACCTGTTTTCTTTTCTGATCACGCAATTCTTTCCTGCACCCTTTCACTCTCTTCCGGTGTGACGGCAGGAAGTGGTCTGTGGAAGCTCAATTGCTCCCTGTTAGAAGACAGGGAGCTAGTTAGGCTGTACAGGGAGCAATACCGAGAGTGGCAGACCCTTCAAGACTTTTACGATACACGTGCACAGTGGTGGGAAATGGTGAAGGGAAAGACAAAGACGTTTTACAGACAGGCAGGGAAAAGAAAGAAAAAGAGGGACAACAGACGCATGTTGGGACTGCAGAAACGGCTTCAGAGGTATTTTAAACTAATCCAACATGGAATGGATTTTAATGAAGAGATAAAACAAATTAAAACAGAGATGTCGGTTTTAGCAGAAATTAATAGCAAAGGTGTGATTTTAAGAAGCAAGGAAAGGGAAATAGAGGAAGGAGAGAAGTGCACAAGATATTTTTTTAAGAAAATCGTAAATAAAGGGGGGGCCATGTTGAGACTTAAAAAAGAAAACGGGTGCACAGCTGACACAACAGAGGAAATCAAAGAAACTGTCGAACATTTTTACCGTGAACTGTACGCATACAAAACTGTTAACGGGGACACCATGACCGAAGTTTTAAAATCCATTGACCAAGCAACAAACGACAACGTGCTTTTAACCCAAGATTTTACGATACCGGAATTAAACAAATGCATCAAATCTTTTAAGACAGGGAAGTCGCCGGGAGAAGACGGGCTTCCCTTGGAATTTTATCTGACATTTTGGGACATTTTAGCACCAGACTTGCTTGCTGTTTTTATGGATTTTGAACAAATGGACCGACTTCCTGACAGCTTTAGAGCAGGGATAGTGACTCTCCTTCACAAAGACAAAGACAAGACGGACTTGAAAAATTGGAGACCTATCACACTCTTAAATTTTGACTGTAAACTTTTTAGTAAACTTTTAGCCTCACGCATGTCCTTGTTTTTAGAAGATCTGATTCACCCGGATCAAGCCTGTGCCGTCCCGGGGAGGAAGATCACCGACAGCCTCGTACTGATCCGAGATACCATCTGTTACGCGAGAGACAGAAACATTCGGCTAGTAGTCCTGAATTTAGATTTTGAGAAAGCCTTTGATCGGGTCTCGCACCAGTACCTTTTCCAGGTACTGCAAAAAATGGGGTTCCCGAGAAGGTTTATAGCCTGGGTGGGACTGCTGTACCGGGAGATCAACAGCAAATTCATTGTTAACGGGCATCTGACAAGAGCAGTGGATATAAACTGCGGTGTCCGTCAGGGTTGTCCGTTATCTGCCCTCCTCTACGTTATCTGTATAGAACCACTGGCACAGACCTTGAGAAGGGACCAACGAATCCATGGGGTAGGAGTCCCAGGGAGCGGGGGACTCGAGACAAAATGTATTTTATATATGGACGACATCAACATTTTATGCACTGACCTTTTATCTGTCAACAGGACGCTGGACTTGACTGACTGGTTCGGACAGGCCTCTGGGTCAAAGCTGAACAGAAGCAAGACCCAAGCCCATTTTTATGGACCGTGGACAGCGACTGAGACGACAGGACTCCCCCTGACTGTGACCCAGACTGACCAAAAAATACTTGGGATCAGGTTTGATAGGGAGGGGGAGGGGAAAACAATTGGGCAGACATAGTAGGGAAAGTCAGGCAGAGACTAGGGTACTGGACACTTAGAGGACTGACTTTAGAAGGAAAGGTTTTAATCATCAAAGCAGTGATTTTACCTTTGCTTTTACTCATCAGTTCTGTTTTTATCCCGCCTAGGAGAGTGATCTTAGACCTGGAACGAGCCATCTTTTATTTTTTGTGGGGCTCCAAGTGGGAAAGACTGAGACGAAGCGTGATGAAGAAGCCAAAGGAGAAAGGAGGAAAAGGAGTGCCAGACCTGCACTTGTTCCTAGGAAGCAGATACACAGCACTACACATCGCAACCGCCACAGCCCCATCCAGAAACCCCAAGACCGCAGCAATGACACGGTTCTGGATGGGGTCCTACCTCAGAAAACTTAAGATCTTACCCACAAGTCTCAAAGTACCAGTGTCTTTTAACCTGCCACCAGCCTATGCTTTTATCCAGTCATTTTTAAGGCATTTTAACCTTGAGCAGGAGGAGTTGCAGGTTTTAACCACTCACCGCTCTCTCATTTCTGTTGTGCAGGAGCGGGAACCAGTGAGTCCAGTGCGCGGGCTTGCATTCGGCGAGCCCTCAACAGTTTGGCGCAACGTGAACCATCCAGCTCTTCCAAACAGACTCCGGGACCTGTCATGGATGGTGGCTCATGAGATCCTCCCAGTCAGGTCCGTAATGCACTCCCGGGGCATGTCGGCGCACTCAACTTGCCCCCGACCAGGTTGTGGCGCGCCTGAGTCGGTAAGGCATCTGCTCTGGGAGTGCAGCGCTGCCGTAGAACAGTGGGCAACGGCCGGCTCCTTGCAATTCCCGTACTTGCCAGCAAGGGAGGTCCTCACACCACAGCTGGTGCTGTACGGGGTGAGCCAAGGAAATCAGATACCAGCACGTACATTTGCCAAACAGTGGCTCACCCTAGCCGCCATCAAAGACGCCATATGGACCTCCAGAAACTTGCTGGCAAGAAAGCACATGCAGATCCCCCCCGTGGCTGTGATCCGGATGGCCGCAGCAACGGCCAAACGGCCAGAGCTGCAGGCGGCGGGCCTAGGACACAGCCACAAAGAAGAATCGCCTCTGTGCCCATTCGGACGGAGGAGCCGGAGCCACACAAGGAAAGTTCAAGGCAGCGGCGGCCTGACCCTCCGGGTGAGGTTGGTGGGAAGGAGCTACAGGGTGAGGGTCTCCTCTGAGCGCCTGCACAAGATCCCGAGAGTCCAAATCTGTTTGGGGGAGCTGAATGAGTTCCCCTTTGATAGGGACTCACTACACTCCTGCACAACAGTGGACTTGGAGAAGAGCTTTTATTATCCATTTATTTTTTGTGAGTTTTATTTTAACAAATGCACTCCGCTTTGAAGACTTTTAACAGACACTCACAGACATGGACAAGCTGAAAACCATTTTATACCTTTAATTTATGACGTTATCTGTAATGCATTTTAAACACTTTTTTTAAATGTTGTTTTACAGAGAACATTTATCTATTTATTGACATGTTGTATTTTAAAAGGTAACTTGGAATTGACATATTATGAATCATGTTTGAATTGAGTGTCAATAAAATTTTTCTCAAAAGAAAAAAATCTGTTCTTATCAGTTTAATATCTGATATGTCCCCTATAAGGGGGCAACATATTAAATGGATTTTTAGCACCGGGAGCTGAGACGAGGGGCTTGCTCCGTCCACTCCACGCATCGACCCGGTATTGCAGTGCCTCCGGGGGCGGTGCACCCTTCTCCTGCCTTGTGTAAAACCAAAATACTGACCCAAACGCAGAGGTTCGTCGCTCTGCCGGACGCCGGCCCGAAAAAGGCGCCAGTCGAGGGGGGGCGGCCAGCTGAAGCCTCGAAGAAGGCAGCGAGATTTGCACTTTATGATTGGCAGACGACGAGGGGATATTTGGGACCGGCATGGCTGTTAAATGTGCCCTGCACTTCCCCTCCCTTTCTCCCACTCGTCATCGAGAGCCCGAGTATTTCGGATGCTCGGTAGCCTGTGTCCAAAAGCCAGGCCTTCATTTCTCCGATTGGATAGAGCCTCTCAGAAGGTGGGGAGGGGACACTGCGGCGCCTCCGTAGGCCCGGCACGGTTGGCCAACACGGTGGAGGAACCGCAGCGTAGAAAGGATACAAGAAACTAAAACACCTCAAATGAAGCAAGAAAACCTGCTACAACTGCTAAATCGGTGAATAAAACACACTTACCTTCTCGTCTTTGGTCTGGTCAAGGTGGCAGTCCGGCAGAGGACAGGTAGGCAGTCCTCGGGACCAATGAATTCCTTGTTGCAAAAGTTTTTCAGCTACGGCAAAGTTGAAATTTTATTCACAAGGAATGAGGTGAATCTCCTCCCAGAAAAGCTGGTGACACAAAACGAAGCCCCAAACCGGCAAAGGTTTTAACCAGAAAGAGGAGGCCATTGCAGTCTTGGCCAAAAGGCCGAGAAGCGATCGGCCACATTTCCCCTCCCTTTCTCTCACTCGTCATCGAGAGGCTACAAGAGCCCGAGTCGTTCGGTAGCCTCTGTCCAAAAGCCAGGCCTTCGTCTCTCCGCAGCCCGATTGGATAGAGCCTGCCATGACCTGGGGAGGGGTAGGGGAACGGGCGTGGCCTGGTACTTGGGACTCGAGAGGCAGAGTGAGGCTTACCGTGAGGGTAGTGGCCGGGACGACTAGGCTCGTCGGCGGCTCTGGAGGAGGGGCCCGTACTTACTCGGGTTTCTCTTCATAACGTACAAGTCTTTCGCCTTTTACTAAAGACTTCCGTGGAGAGGGACGCCAATGAGTTAAAACTATTTTTGGCAGGCTCTGCCGTGTGGCCGAGCCTCGTGCGTTTGTGAAAAGGAAATAAAACGCCGCCCCCGGCAAGGTTGAGCGGTGCGACGAGGCGCGCTCGGGAGGAGGTGCTGAGACTCAGCCGTTGTTATGCGCAGTTGAAACCACTGCGCCACGGCAGGGGGAGAACTGCTCCGGGAGGTGGGCGCTGGAAGCAACCAGCGGGGGTTATCGCTTCTCGGCCTTTTGGCTAAGATCAAGTGTAGTATCTGTTCTTATCAGTTTAATATCTGATATGTCCCCTATAAGGGGGCAACATATTAAATGGATTTTTAGCACCGGGAGCTGAGACGAGGGGCTTGCTCCGTCCACTCCACGCATCGACCCGGTATTGCAGTGCCTCCGGGGGCGGTGCACCCTTCTCCTGCCTTGTGTAAAACCAAAATACTGACCCAAACGCAGAGGTTCGTCGCTCTGCCGGACGCCGGCCCGAAAAAGGCGCCAGTCGAGGGGGGCGGCCAGCTGAAGCCTCGAAGAAGGCAGCGAGATTTGCACTTTATGATTGGCAGACGACGAGGGGATATTTGGGACCGGCATGGCTGTTAAATGTGCCCTGCACTTCCCCTCCCTTTCTCCCACTCGTCATCGAGAGCCCGAGTATTTCGGATGCTCGGTAGCCTGTGTCCAAAAGCCAGGCCTTCATTTCTCCGATTGGATAGAGCCTCTCAGAAGGTGGGGAGGGGACACTGCGGCGCCTCCGTAGGCCCGGCACGGTTGGCCAACACGGTGGAGGAACCGCAGCGTA
Organism: Micropterus salmoides; assembly: GCF_014851395.1. NCBI lineage: Eukaryota > Metazoa > Chordata > Actinopteri > Centrarchiformes > Centrarchidae > Micropterus > Micropterus salmoides. The sequence continues at coordinate 21,661 of NW_024044331.1, forward strand.
GAAAGGATACAAGAAACTAAAACACCTCAAATGAAGCAAGAAAACCTGCTACAACTGCTAAATCGGTGAATAAAACACACTTACCTTCTCGTCTTTGGTCTGGTCAAGGTGGCAGTCCGGCAGAGGACAGGTAGGCAGTCCTCGGGACCAATGAATTCCTTGTTGCAAAAGTTTTTCAGCTACGGCAAAGTTGAAATTTTATTCACAAGGAATGAGGTGAATCTCCTCCCAGAAAAGCTGGTGACACAAAACGAAGCCCCAAACCGGCAAAGGTTTTAACCAGAAAGAGGAGGCCATTGCAGTCTTGGCCAAAAGGCCGAGAAGCGATCGGCCACATTTCCCCTCCCTTTCTCTCACTCGTCATCGAGAGGCTACAAGAGCCCGAGTCGTTCGGTAGCCTCTGTCCAAAAGCCAGGCCTTCGTCTCTCCGCAGCCCGATTGGATAGAGCCTGCCATGACCTGGGGAGGGGTAGGGGAACGGGCGTGGCCTGGTACTTGGGACTCGAGAGGCAGAGTGAGGCTTACCGTGAGGGTAGTGGCCGGGACGACTAGGCTCGTCGGCGGCTCTGGAGGAGGGGCCCGTACTTACTCGGGTTTCTCTTCATAACGTACAAGTCTTTCGCCTTTTACTAAAGACTTCCGTGGAGAGGGACGCCAATGAGTTAAAACTATTTTTGGCAGGCTCTGCCGTGTGGCCGAGCCTCGTGCGTTTGTGAAAAGGAAATAAAACGCCGCCCCCGGCAAGGTTGAGCGGTGCGACGAGGCGCGCTCGGGAGGAGGTGCTGAGACTCAGCCGTTGTTATGCGCAGTTGAAACCACTGCGCCACGGCAGGGGGAGAACTGCTCCGGGAGGTGGGCGCTGGAAGCAACCAGCGGGGGTTATCGCTTCTCGGCCTTTTGGCTAAGATCAAGTGTAGTATCTGTTCTTATCAGTTTAATATCTGATATGTCCCCTATAAGGGGGCAACATATTAAATGGATTTTTAGCACCGGGAGCTGAGACGAGGGGCTTGCTCCGTCCACTCCACGCATCGACCCGGTATTGCAGTGCCTCCGGGGGCGGTGCACCCTTCTCCTGCCTTGTGTAAAACCAAAATACTGACCCAAACGCAGAGGTTCGTCGCTCTGCCGGACGCCGGCCCGAAAAAGGCGCCAGTCGAGGGGGGCGGCCAGCTGAAGCCTCGAAGAAGGCAGCGAGATTTGCACTTTATGATTGGCAGACGACGAGGGATATTTGGGACCGGCATGGCTGTTAAATGTGCCCTGCACTTCCCCTCCCTTTCTCCCACTCGTCATCGAGAGCCCGAGTATTTCGGATGCTCGGTAGCCTGTGTCCAAAAGCCAGGCCTTCATTTCTCCGATTGGATAGAGCCTCTCAGAAGGTGGGGAGGGGACACTGCGGCGCCTCCGTAGGCCCGGCACGGTTGGCCAACACGGTGGAGGAACCGCAGCGTAGAAAGGATACAAGAAACTAAAACACCTCAAATGAAGCAAGAAAACCTGCTACAACTGCTAAATCGGTGAATAAAACACACTTACCTTCTCGTCTTTGGTCTGGTCAAGGTGGCAGTCCGGCAGAGGACAGGTAGGCAGTCCTCGGGACCAATGAATTCCTTGTTGCAAAAGTTTTTCAGCTACGGCAAAGTTGAAATTTTATTCACAAGGAATGAGGTGAATCTCCTCCCAGAAAAGCTGGTGACACAAAACGAAGCCCCAAACCGGCAAAGGTTTTAACCAGAAAGAGGAGGCCATTGCAGTCTTGGCCAAAAGGCCGAGAAGCGATCGGCCACATTTCCCCTCCCTTTCTCTCACTCGTCATCGAGAGGCTACAAGAGCCCGAGTCGTTCGGTAGCCTCTGTCCAAAAGCCAGGCCTTCGTCTCTCCGCAGCCCGATTGGATAGAGCCTGCCATGACCTGGGGAGGGGTAGGGGAACGGGCGTGGCCTGGTACTTGGGACTCGAGAGGCAGAGTGAGGCTTACCGTGAGGGTAGTGGCCGGGACGACTAGGCTCGTCGGCGGCTCTGGAGGAGGGGCCCGTACTTACTCGGGTTTCTCTTCATAACGTACAAGTCTTTCGCCTTTTACTAAAGACTTCCGTGGAGAGGGACGCCAATGAGTTAAAACTATTTTTGGCAGGCTCTGCCGTGTGGCCGAGCCTCGTGCGTTTGTGAAAAGGAAATAAAACGCCGCCCCCGGCAAGGTTGAGCGGTGCGACGAGGCGCGCTCGGGAGGAGGTGCTGAGACTCAGCCGTTGTTATGCGCAGTTGAAACCACTGCGCCACGGCAGGGGAGAACTGCTCCGGGAGGTGGGCGCTGGAAGCAACCAGCGGGGGTTATCGCTTCTCGGCCTTTTGGCTAAGATCAAGTGTAGTATCTGTTCTTATCAGTTTAATATCTGATATGTCCCTATAAGGGGGCAACATATTAAATGGATTTTTAGCACCGGGAGCTGAGACGAGGGGCTTGCTCCGTCCACTCCACGCATCGACCCGGTATTGCAGTGCCTCCGGGGGCGGTGCACCCTTCTCCTGCCTTGTGTAAAACCAAATACTGACCCAAACGCAGAGGTTCGTCGCTCTGCCGGACGCCGGCCCGAAAAAGGCGCCAGTCGAGGGGGGGCGGCCAGCTGAAGCCTCGAAGAAGGCAGCGAGATTTGCACTTTATGATTGGCAGACGACGAGGGGATATTTGGGACCGGCATGGCTGTTAAATGTGCCCTGCACTTCCCCTCCCTTTCTCCCCTCGTCATCGAGAGCCCGAGTATTTCGGATGCTCGGTAGCCTGTGTCCAAAAGCCAGGCCTTCATTTCTCCGATTGGATAGAGCCTCTCAGAAGGTGGGGAGGGGACACTGCGGCGCCTCCGTAGGCCCGGCACGGTTGGCCAACACGGTGGAGGAACCGCAGCGTAGAAAGGATACAAGAAACTAAAACACCTCAAATGAAGCAAGAAAACCTGCTACAACTGCTAAATCGGTGAATAAAACACACTTACCTTCTCGTCTTTGGTCTGGTCAAGGTGGCAGTCCGGCAGAGGACAGGTAGGCAGTCCTCGGGACCAATGAATTCCTTGTTGCAAAAGTTTTTCAGCTACGGCAAAGTTGAAATTTTATTCACAAGGAATGAGGTGAATCTCCTCCCAGAAAAGCTGGTGACACAAAACGAAGCCCCAAACCGGCAAAGGTTTTAACCAGAAAGAGGAGGCCATTGCAGTCTTGGCCAAAAGGCCGAGAAGCGATCGGCCACATTTCCCCTCCCTTTCTCTCACTCGTCATCGAGAGCTACAAGAGCCCGAGTCGTTCGGTAGCCTCTGTCCAAAAGCCAGGCCTTCGTCTCTCCGCAGCCCGATTGGATAGAGCCTGCCATGACCTGGGGAGGGGTAGGGGAACGGGCGTGGCCTGGTACTTGGGACTCGAGAGGCAGAGTGAGGCTTACCGTGAGGGTAGTGGCCGGGACGACTAGGCGTCGGCGGCTCTGGAGGAGGGGCCCGTACTTACTCGGGTTTCTCTTCATAACGTACAAGTCTTTCGCCTTTTACTAAAGACTTCCGTGGAGAGGGACGCCAATGAGTTAAAACTATTTTTGGCAGGCTCTGCCGTGTGGCCGAGCCTCGTGCGTTTGTGAAAAGGAAATAAAACGCCGCCCCCGGCAAGGTTGAGCGGTGCGACGAGGCGCGCTCGGGAGGTGCTGAGACTCAGCCGTTGTTATGCGCAGTTGAAACCACTGCGCCACGGCAGGGGGAACTGCTCCGGGAGGTGGGCGCTGGAAGCAACCAGCGGGGTTATCGCTTCTCGGCCTTTTGGCTAAGATTGAGTAGAGGAGGATCTGTTGACAGTCTACAATGACATCGTCAGCTAACTCACAGCAGGTGCATGCCGTGCTGAAAATACGCTTAGGTTTGTGTGGAACAGTACCGACGAGTTAATGGAGAGAAAGATTTTTGGACAAGCCATTCTGTTTGGAGCTCTGTGCCTCAAGATTGACGACCTTCTGTGTCTGCAGAAAAACGCCACGGACAAGTATTACGACGTCACGTTTTACACCGTTACCAAGATGGAGGAGGTGAAAGGATTAGCACTTCGATTGGCAGACGGATTGCTGAAAAACTTCAGGGTGCTCAGCCTGTGTCGTACTGGTGAGCGCATTGTGACTGTGCCATTTACAACCCTTGGGTGTCAGAGGAAGCAACCAGGTATTTTCTTGCCAGGTACGTGACTGTGTTAACAAGTATGGGAGACATTAAGGATGTGCTGGGATATGGACCGGAAAACGGCAATTCCGGGTCATGCTGAAGGAAGACCCGAATGGTTATGATGGTTTTTGCCATCCCCCCGCTACCTTCACCATTGGCTCCCATAGAGGTTTCCTAGTCTATGGGGGTCAGCCGCTGTACTGCAGGCAATGTGCTTATATGGACACCTGGCAAGGTCTTGCAGACAGGTGCGGTGCAGAAACTGTGATAGTTTGGGACACACCATGAGAAATTGTGATCAGCCAAAAAAAGTAGTTTATGTGGGCTGGAAGGACATTTATTTGGGCATTGCCCAGAAGTGGGGTCTTCGTATGCACGTGCTGCCAGACGGGAGTCGGTGGCCCCAGGTGCGCAACACAGGGATGGACCCGCATGTGACGACCCACGCTCCACATCCTTAAGAGCAATTGAGGACGTAATTGCCGAGCTCACGGGAGGAGTGGTGGAGACAAAGGGGGCAGATGCACCGGAGGTGGTGTCAGTCCAGGCAGAGAGCGAGGACGCCTGGGGGAAGCAGGGGGGGGAAGCTGAGAGTTTGGAGGAGGCTTCTTCTGTTATTGAGTGGGTCGCGGGAAGAAAGGAGGAAAAAGTAAGAGAAAGGGCAAAGACGAGCTTGTTGCTTTCACCACCATCCTCTCCTCTGCTCGTTGAGGCGAACAGGTTTGGGGTACTTGTTTCTGAGGTTTGGGAAGAAATGCAGGAGGGAAAGGAGACTGGACAGGTGCATGAGATCACTGACAAGGCGGCAAAGGGGGGGGGCAGCGCTGCGGCAGCTGTGGACGATTGCCTGGAGATGAGGAAGCTGGGGAGCGTTAACCCAGAAAGGCATGACTGCATCGTCCAGTAGTAAGGTTCCAGCCAGCGGTGTCCCAGGAGAGCCTCCCTGCATAGCTGTATTCTCCTCGGATGCTCCTCCTGCCCCGAGAAGCTGCCCCGTACTCTCAGAAGATAGCCCTTCCAGTTCAGAGTGCTCTTTCCCACTGAAGGAGCCAGATGAGGAGGACTTTCTGCCATGATTGGTGGAAAGAGCAACGTGAGTGAGCATACTGTTTTGGGCTCCTTTTTTTTCTGTCACTTCCTCCATTTTTCTTTTTTTTGCATAGTCTGTCTTTATTTCATATATTAACTATAAATGTGAGGGGGTTGAGAAATGCGTCAAAGAGAGCAGTAGTTTTTTCTCATTTAAGTTCAGTGGATTTTTCTTTGTGCCTCTTGCAAGAGGTCCACCTAAAGACTGTGGAGGATGTGAAGGGGTTCACAAAAAGTGGGTTAAAGGGGACTCTAGATGGAGCATTGGGGGTGTTCACTCATCTGGGTGGGGACGTTAAGTGGGAATGTGGAAGTTAAATAGTCGGGAGTTTTTCTGTGATACAGGGGAGGGTTTTGGTCACAGATGTTGACTGGAAGGGTAAGAGTTTAAGAGTGGTAAATATTATGCCCATGCTGCACCAAAAGAACGAATGAGCTATTTCTTAAGTTAGACACCGTTTTCATGACCAATCGTCATGTAATCGTTGGAGGTGATTTCAACTCTCCTAGTGAGGGCAAAAACATGGGAGTTAACTTCCATAGTTTGGTAAAAAGTACAGTTAGTTGATAGTTTTGGAGTTTTAACTCTGATGACCCTGGTTTCACATGGGGAAACAGTAGAGGGGCACGGAGTAGAATAGATTATATTTTTTGTCCGTTAGATTTTCAGGTGTTTGAGGCACAAGTGTCACCTGTTTTCTACTCAGATCACAACATGCTCTCTGTTGTATTAAACCTGAAGGTGACATGTTTTGGGAAAGGGTACTGGAAATTGAATACAGTATTCTTGGAGCCCGGCAGTTTAGGGTAGGGTTCAGAGTTTCTTCAAGGATGCATTAAAGAAGATGTTTTATGGTAATGTATCTGGATGGTGGAAAGCACAAAGGTCCGTATTAAACATTACATACAGGTGTACTCAAAGAATCCAGACAGCGAGTTTAAAGAATATTATCAATTGCAAAAATCATAGAAATTTAATGGCAAACACAACACTGGTGAGCGCATAGATGAGGAATTATTGAAACGCTGGCAAAACGAGCAGAG
>NW_024044332.1:0-19423 GCF_014851395.1 Micropterus salmoides
AGGTAGTCCTGCTGAGAGTGATATGAGTAAAGCTGCTGGGCCTGATAACATCCCTGGGCGTGTACTACTAAAAGTCAGCTAGTTGATGTTTTACTGATGTTTCAACATCTTACTGTCACAGGAGAATGGCCTACCTGCTTCAAGACAGCCACCAATGCCAAAAAGTTCAGAAATTACTGTATTTCTTAAGGAAACTGACGAAGGCTAAATTACAGTGAAAATTCTGTCAACTTTTACAGGGGAGTATAGAAAGCATCCTGACGGAAACAGCTGGCATTGGATGTGCACGGACCAGGACCGAGGCTCTGCAGCAGGTGATTAATCTCAGAAGATCATCGGAAATATATACCGATTATCAGTGATATCGGTGAGGTGAGGTGGCTGCAAAGAGCCCAAAGGATACCACAGCCTGTTCACCCCGCTGCCGTGAGAGATATAGAAGTATCTCCTGTTGCACCACCAGACTTCAGAGCAGCTTCTTCCCCCAGGCTGTGAGACCCTTAAATTCATCCTCAGCACTACATCATGTAAAATAGTTTATCTGTATATAATTTTATAATTTGTATACAACATTTACTTTATAAATAGCATGAAGGGAAGTACACATATAAAATGTCAACTGTTTACAAAATAAATTTTTAAAACAATATTAGGTAAGGAAGTTGCAACATAACAGGGAATGGTGAAGCAGACCAGACACAGCTGCAACTCTATTGCTGTTGTGTTGTTGTGATTAGTAAAAAATTTACAGTGTACAATTTAAACTTATAGTGAATTTTCATTTCAATTTGACATCACAAATAAACATTGAAATGGTTAAAAAATGGGCGGCTGTTAGCAAAGTCACTGTCGTGGACCATGCCACATGACCTGAGATAGGCTGTTTGTTGAAACGTTTATGACTACATCGTCATTGTTAAATCTGACTGCTGGAGGAGACTGCTGGCTCTTGACTCACAAACTAATGACATGTTTGTAAAAGGTGCATTGACAACAAGAGCATGAAAACAGTGATGAAATGTGGCTTTTGGCTTCCCTGTAGGGATAACAAAGACCGAGTTTGCATGTGTTATGTGTTATCACTGCTGTGGACTCAGCAACAACAAAGGTGTTATGAGTTTCTGATTTCTTATGTTAGCTTAAATGATTCAGGCAAAGAGTGAACTTTGGCACAATTAATCTTTTATTCAGGAATGCACAAAATATAGAGACATACCAATCTGATATTTAATTCTTCATTTTACAATTAGGAACAAAATTCAGATATTCTTTTCATAAAGTATAAAATGTACCATATTGTACTGTAACAAAGGATTTGCATGGAAAACAACCTTCAGACTACCGTAACACCCACTACAACAGGACACTGACATACATGTCATTTCACAATGACATTGGCATTGATTGTGCTGACGGAAGAATGTCCTTTATATACCTGAAACACATCTGACCAAATGCACTTGTGCGCTCCTTCAGGATCAATCCACCAGAACACGCTGATGTTATCAATGGAGATATTATTACAAGATGAATACACTCACCAAAACACAGAGCATCCCCTTAAGAGTAATGCACCCACCGTGCCCATTCCTGCTGCAGGTAAGCATTAAAACTGCAAACCAATTATAACTCACTGTTGTTAAGGAAATTTTGATATAAAAGATATACTGTATACAGTACACTTTGGCAACAGAGTTGGAAACACTGCATGAAGGAACAAGAAAACAAACCTTTTCTTTAAGAAAATAAAGGCACACCAGCAACATTGGGCTCACAGATTAAATGTGAACAACAATATCATCATGGCAGCGACACACATGTATAAGTTTATACTACTTGAACTTCAAACTGAACTTTCTATCTACCCACCATCACACTATCATCAAATTTATAAAATATTATAAAACAGAATTTAGGATATGATTCTCTTAAGTGCTCTTTATATTTAATGATCCCACAGATTGTGTGTGTTGGGGGGGGGGGGACAACTTTAACTTCTATCGCACGTTGTTTATGTTACCCTGTGAAGCAAACACAAAGGCAACTAGAAATATTCCATAAATTACAGTTCATTTACTGATGAAAGAAGATAACCAGCAGTATTACAAAGTCAGCAAGAAATATGTATAGGCCAGAAAACTAATGCACTATGATCAGCTCAGGCACTCAATAGAGATTTGTCAAAACCGTTCATCAACACAGTTAATTATAGTTTAGATGCACTGTGGTAAAGATGTCTGCGCTGTGCGCCCACATCGTCTTTCCCTTACTTCCCACATTATTTTCTACAGTTTTGTCTTAAACAAGCTGCATAACATGTTAATGGAAATCCTTGTAATACAACAAACTAGTAAAAACTGATGAATCTTCCGAACCATAAAATTAGACTTAAAAATAATAAAAAAAAGACAAGATCATAAACCATGGCGCTTCTCCTTCAAATAATTAAAACTACATCTCATGATAACTTTGTGCTTCTTCACCTGCCATGACACGATTACACAATATCTGGTTTCATATTTCGGTCGCAAAAGATCAGAAGACCAAGTTCTGTTTCTGTATTAATATTTAAAAAGCTACCAAACCATATGACAGAGAGAAAGAAAGGTTAACATGTGCAAGTGTGAACATGTACAGAATTTACATCAATGTTGCAGTGAGATTTGATTAAAGGCCTCTTATTCTGTCCCAGTTTGGCGATCATTCGCAGATCTTAGTGAGCTCCTCAATCTCTTGATTCTGTGAGAACCAAGAGGGAGGGAGAGTGTTTAGAAAAGGGGTTTGACATACTTAAGTATTTCCATTTTATGCTACTTTACAATTCTATTCCACTACATTTCATAGATAAATAATGTATTTTTTACTTCACTACTATTTGACACTTTTAGTCATGAGTTTTCTTTGAAACCCTTAAGAAGACATTTGATTTGCTTTTATGATATGATGCTATCCTTCTATTGACAAACTAAATTAAAAAATGTTGTGTGCTGTCAGTGACAAAAACAGAATAATATAAATTCTATAATATTATAATAATAATATTATTGTATATAATATGACACTTTGAAAGGAGCTATTCTGCAAAATGAGTACTTTTTATACACTTTTTGTAAATTTTTACTGATAATACTTACCTGGTACTTAATATACATTTTAAATTCAAGACTTTTATTTGTGATGGAGCATTTTTAGACTATGGTGTTTACTAAAGTAAAGGATTTAAGCACTTCTCCCACTGACACTGACAGAGCAGGTAAGGAACACTCCGTGGTTGAAATATGTACAAACCAGCCAATGTAGTTATTATTTACTCTTATTGCATCTTTTGCTTGCATTTATTTTCAGGGATTTATTTATTTTCCACTTATTTCTTCTCATTTTCACCACATTCTGGTTTTAGTACACTGTCCCCAATGTGTTGGCAGCTGTGGATTTATACTCAATGACTCTGAATGAATCTTAAAAGACTTGACAGTGATTTTACAGATCACTGTAAATGAAGCACTTTAGAAATCACTGTAATTAATCTGTTTTTTTGTTTTGCTTTTTTTAACATTGTGAGCCACAGGAGTAGGATTTTTGCACTAAACTTTGTTGGACTATAATTGCACATAACAGGAAAAGATAATTTTCCAATGCAAGAACAAGAAAAGGTTTGAACATTCCTCTTGGAACAAAAACCTGAAAGGCTGACGTGAAGACATGTATTTATACAAAGACAATGAGAAGGGAGAGTAAACAACCGGCTTTGTGAGAATTATGGTCTTAAACATAATTCTAAAGTGCTGTAATCTTACTGCTGGTGTGAAATAAGTCCACAAATTACCTTAACTGTGATGTGTTTAGAGTAATAATTCCTACATACCACAGTTAATTTGACAGTAATACATGATGTTTAAACATTCCTTGTTTAGCACAGTTTACCAGGCTTTAGACTTAAAAAGTGAAGTCTAAGCCAGCACACAAACAGTAAACTCTCCCAGTGAGTGTTTTTAACCTCAATTATCTAAAGAGGTTTTTTTTAGCTCACCCTGCTTTGCACGCACACAGTTTAACACACTGAATCCATCTAAATCCTGTTTGCAGTCATCCTACCTTTTGTAGGACAGCTCTTTCAAGTGACTCCACCTTCATCTGCTCCTTCCTCAGGCCAGCACTTAGTGCGACACCCTCAGCGTTGGCCTTAGCACGTACCTGGGCTATCTCCTCATTAGCCCTGTTGGAGAGGAAGTGAAGGAGACAAGAGAGTTTGTCAAAATGAAATTTAAAAAAAACCTGTCTAAAGATTTGATCCTGAAATCAAAAATAGGGGTAGCTTACTTGTCCAGTTTCTCTTCAGCATGCACCTTGAGGGTTTGGTATCGCTGTTCTTCCTGCTTGATCCGCATCAGGTAGTCCTGCGCACACTTCTTCAGCACCTCCTCATTCTGGAGGGATGCATGTAGAGAATATTTAGTGATCTGGCTATTATGTGGCAGTGGGTTGGATAGCATCTCATGAGAGTCATACCGAAGCTCTACTGACCTTCTTGAGAAGCCCCCAGACTCCCTTCATGTTCTCATACCTCCTAAAGAGGTCAGCAAAGGAGCGCTCCACAGAGCTGAGGTCGGCCATGGCCTGATCTCTCTCTATGGTCAACTGCCTGACTGACTTACTGCAGGATAGGGTCTTCTGCTGCTGCTCGTCCTCTGCAACCAACAGAGGAGTCAGAATATAAGATGTAATGGACATACATGGGCTACAGGTACACATTATCTTAAAGGCTGGATTTGTCAAATGCAGAGCAGTGGTATATTTTCCACTGTTTTTAGATCTGTAGACTACTACAGCACAATGTACTTAATGTGAAAACGTGACTGGTGCCAACTCTCAGCCTTGTGGATGCTTGAGTGCGTTCACGTCCACACTGGGTGTGGGACTTTATACACAGTAGTCCTCCAATTTATCAATGTATCAATACATCAGGACAGCAGTCCAAAACATACAAGCCAAGCAAACAATGAGTTTTTCTTATGGCCAAACTATGGAAATATAGTACCAGGTCAGGCACCAGACCTCAGTACAACTGACCATGTGTTTCCCTCTCTGAGGACCACCTAGCTGCAGCAGAGGCCTTGCAGAGCATCACAAGGGAAGCTAGAGAGTGTCTGGTGTTACTACCTAAGATCAGCGAACAAATATTAAATATGGTGACTTTAATAAGTGAGTGTTTATAAAGACTCTTTATAAACACTCTCAAAATAAAGCTCAGAGTTGACTCTTTTTACACTTCAGATCCTGTGCACTGCAACAGTCCAACACAACAAAAATGTCACAATGTTGAGGGAACAGTCATGAAATACACATGCTACATAGGCATTCTGGAGCCATAACGTGCAACACCTTTTTAACAAAACCCTGTAGAATATACCACCACCAGGTGGCAGCAACTTACCGATCATCTGTGCAACTGTTTTCTCATATTCTGCAACTATTTTCCTGTCGAGATAAGAATATGAAGTACACCACTTGTCAACGTTGTTTCTCTAAATTCTTTATATTGTGTTCTACACCGGCATGTAATTTGAATCAAGGATCAGGGGAAACAGTGGAGCTTCATACCTCATCTCCAAAACCTCGGCTCTGCTCTCCTCGTACTTCCTCTTCCACTCGTTGACCTCAATCTCTTTAGTGATGATCTGATTGGGAGTCAAGGCATGTGGAGAAAAATCTTAAATAATTTGCATATTTAGAGCTGTCTCTCCGAGTGTGTGACAGTGACGTACCTCTTCTCTGATCAGGGTGAGCACTGTGGCCTTGTCCAACTCACTCAGAGGTATGTTATCCTGGGACAGGGCTGCTGTGTCCGAGCCCTCGCTGCTGGTCACCTTTGTTGTTTGATTAATTGATATCTCACTCTGTGGAACATGCAGAAAATATAATTTATGCTCAGTTTAAGATCTGACAAGGACATCCATGATCCTTACATTTTGTATGCAGGTCACAAATCACTACTTCTGCTGTTTACTTTTCATTTCAGATCACATGATGTCTTTGCAAGGAGTGCTCTATGTTGATTTTAAGGTCTACTGTGTGAATTGTGGTGTCAAAGATAGCTAGTAGGACATAAGAAAGCAACATAAGCTAACTGTTGTCCCAGTAAGACATAATATAAAAGTATGACTCTATCTTCTTCCCAGTTGATATAAAGAACACTTGGTGCAAACCAAGTCAGTCGTGTTTAAATATTCATATTGTTCTGTTCCTGTGGTTCCCATAGTCTGCTTACTATGTCATCTTTCAGACTGCAGGTGTCCTTCTCCTCCAGGTGATCTGCAGTCTTAGTCTTGGGACCTTTGAGCAGAAATAACACATAAGTCAGTGACAAATGAAAACTGTTTATTGTACCAATTACCCATATCTAAAGGACAAAAAACAAGCAGATCCGCCCATTAGCGCACAATGTCAACTTTAGCATTAAGAATCTGTGCACTATGTTTTTAGTTTTCATTAGCTGTCTTGTTTCCATGGTAAAAGATGGTGTGATACTTGCACCACTGACACGGACTGTTTTAATGTACAACTGTAGGAAGCATGTGTTTCCCAGTGTAATATGTATAACTTTCTTATATCCAGGACATAGTTTTGCTGACCATGCATGCTCTATTTCTCTTCTTCACAAAGTTCGACACATTCTTCAGTAACTGAATCACTCCACTCCAAGTCATCATATTGTTGGAAATCGCACCTCTCTGGTCATTGCTACTTCTTTAACACCGTGCTTCATGCATACACACTGAGCAAAAATTTACTTTGATATGTCCTGTAAGATACTACTCTCTTAACTACATCACAAGTAAACTTAGAAGGTCAGGTAGAATAAAAGAGACCAAACATGAGACTATAGACAGAATTATTTAGTCTACTAGTGCTATTTGTTTCACATAATAAAACAGATGGGCCAGTTGGTCCTTCCACTTAAGTTGACTTCAAGAGAAAAAAATGTCATCTTGAGCATGAGTTAATAATAACAACCCCTATCTGTGAAGCCAAAATTTCTCTTTTCACTACTATCGCTATTGTTCATTTAACTCCAAACACTGCTTTAAATCTCACAAACAGTGGAGGGTTTGAACATCCAAACATACCATCCATAACAGATACATCACTGATCGGCAGTTTTTCTGCTGGGGCTTTATTGCACTCGGGTTTTCCTCTCTCCTCCTGGTCGTCTGTTGTTTGGCTGATAATACCGGTGGAGGCCAGCTTCTCCTCATCAGTGGCGTGATGAACTCGCTGAGTGATGTCTGGGGTCTGGACCACCACCTCATCCTCTCCCTGGAGACAAGGGAGGAAGAGGGGCTCCACATTACAAACGTGTTTCGTGTCACGCTCAGATATCAAAATTGACAAAATAAAATATACTGTTCACATAAACAACTACTCCTTACAGGAAGAAAAACATTCAGTTAGCAGCTTTAATAAAAAGTTTTCCAAGCGCATTGAAAATGTAAATGTACCGTTTTTGGCTTAACATTTTATTGAACAATTGCGCGTCACTTCAGACAGGAAAGTATCACTTATCACATTCCAAGAGATCCAAAGAAACTCCAGCGTTTAATGATATATTTCAACTGCATTATGCTGGGGAAGTTACACTACATAAAGCAACATCAGAGGGCTTTGACAAACTGTCTGACAATAAGTTACCTTACAGACTTACAGACAGTATTTTATAATATCTTTTGCGTATCACTTAAGGATGCGGGAGGTGATAAAGTTGAGGGCACATGGGAGCAGCCGGCTAATATTTGACTGCAAGTCACCAGATCTGTCACCATGCCAGACCCAGCCCTGCAGAGCCGGAGACACTGCTGATGCTCAGCTTGTGTCACAGTGTGTGTGCGTGCATGTGTGTGTGTGTGTGTGACAAGGTGAGGCCAAGATGTTGCTGAATAATAGCAATTGCAGCATCACTGCAGTAAGGTGAAACATTTCAGATGACACAGCGCTCACACAGAAGAACACACATTACCTGATTGCACACGTCAAGCACCAAGGACTGGCTCTCATCATATCTCTGAACTTTACAGGAATTCCTGAAAGACAAGCACATGACGACAATACAAGTGTCAGAATATATAGATCCAAATGTAGTGCTCCTGAAATATTTGAATTCCTCTTCCTTCTGTTTCTACAACCATAGATCTGCAAGCATTTCTTTGCCTTTTGAGCCGACTGCATAATCCCATAATAAATGAGGTACTGCTACATACATAGCTAGTATAGCTTGCACAACCCTACAAGTGCTGCCCAACTTCTGAGGGATCACAAGACGGGACTAATTAACTTGCTGACGTATCAGGGGGATGGCCTTGTGAGTTGGGGTAGAGAGGAGGACATTTATGTCCCTCACATGCTCCTTCAACAGTCAGTTCTGACACAGCACATGCCGATGAGAGTAAAATGGTACGCCAGCATGCACGAAAGAAAGACAGCGCCGATAGTTAGAGTACTTACAACAGAAAACAGAGAAACTTGACTTGTTCAGATGTCCTGGGGCTAATAGAGGTGGACCAAAGCAGAGGTTGGGGGGAGGGTTGCGTAACACACAAGGGGAGGAAGGATGAAGGATGGAGAGGATATTGATTAAGGGAACGGAGAACAGACCAGGGGGAAGAGAGGTGTTCACCTCAGCATGTTAGATACTCAGATAGTTTGAGCATAAAGACAAGATACTGACAGACATGGGAAAAAATAAAACTAGTCCAAACCACTGCAGTTATAAGTACTTTAAAGAGCCTATATATAACCTGTGAATTGCGTCAGTATGCAGCGTTAAATGTTTGACATGTGTTCAAAGCATTGTTTGGTATGCATCCAACCTCTCGCAGATGTAAATATTACCACATCAGTCAAAGAAAGGGCGAGCTCAGTGGAATAAATTAACCTACATTACCTTACATGAAAATATAAATTATACAAATTGAAAACTGAATTTTTATTATTGGCGGAACTTCTTGGGCAATATAGAAAGTTTTTATTTTTCTGTAGACTTACGTGGTTGTCCTCTCTTTGCTTGCCTTGGGAATCTGCCTTACTTTCTTCTCCCCTGCCGGGTGCCCTGCCTTTTGTTTGCCTCCGTCTTTTACTTTTTTCTCCGGCTGAGGGACGCTACTGGACGAGTCCTCTGTGCTCAGGGTTTTGGAGGATTTAAAAGGGTCCACAGAGTCATCAAAATTGTCTGGATCAAAACTGTAGGAGCTCTTAGGGAGCACTGGAGAGCTGCTCATCGTGCTGTTGCTACCAAACGGATTGAAGTTCGGGTCGTCCCACTGACTGGGATCGAAGTTATATGCTCCCGTCTTAGGAATAGGAACATCGTCAAGGCTCAGAGGTGCAGTAGAGTCTGAAACTGGCAAAGCAGCTTCTGGAAGAGGATCTGAAACTGGATCTGACACTGGTTGAGAAACTGGTTCTGACACTGGTTGAGAATCTGTTTGTGACACTGTAGGTTCTGATGCAGGTTTGCAGGAAGCCTCTGGTTCTTTGGGCTTCTGCTTCTTAGCTGTGAGTTTGTTGATTGTCTTTTTACCACCTAAACTTCCTCGGACGTGGCTTGCTGACTGTCCCCTCGTCCAGACCGAACTCCAACATCACAGACTTCGCCTCTGATGACGTCTCCCTCATCTCCACTTCTGCTGTAGGCTGGGCTGACCTCACAGACAGGAAATGAGCCACCGAGTGGCTCGAGTCTTAGGGAAGAGCTTGAACCACATGGTGGGGGAGAGTTTTGGATTTTGGAGCCGCCACTGGTGAAAGGGTTAAAGCTGTCATCCAGCTGGTCAGGGTCAAATTTGTAAGTGGCTTTGGGAACAGGAAGTTCTTGTTCCTCATTTTTTTGGGCAAGCTCATCGAGCGAGGCCTTTACCTTCAGGGCTGGAGGCTTAGACTTGCTGGTTTTAGTCTTTTGAGTGGGCTCTGTCTGGTTAAGGCCATTGCACTGTGGTTCTGGTTCCGCAAGAGGTTTCTGCTCAGGGAGCTCTGGAGCTTGGCTGGCTGCAGGTCCACTGCTCTGGACTGACTCTGATTCTGTTGTTGGAGCAGATGCAAGATAAGCAGGAGTGGGAGCAGGAGCTGGTGGCATATTGGGACAGGATGTGCAACTTCGCTTGGGACTAGGGCTTGGAGTGGCTCAGAGGATGGCACTGTGCACTTAGCCACTTCAGACGTTTCCTTCACTAAGGATGACGCAGGGAAAGTGCCCACAGCTTCTGGGAGAGTCTCTGTTTGTTCTTCTTCCAGGGTCTGAATGTTCACTTCCAGTGGGCCACCCATGGGGGCAGCAGGCTCGTCCTGACCCATGTTGTGGTTGAACAAATATCCTGATCCCAAACAGGAGCTGTCACTATCAGGTGCTCCTCCTGATCCACATCTGAAGAAGAAACAAGGGAAAAGTTAAAATTAGCCATAAAAACATATTCAAAATGCAAACATTAAAACTGCATGCACACTTCTTCTGCCTTTAATAATCTCTCCAATCACATCTAAAGGTGACACCTGATTGGTGGATAGCCAGCCAACTGTTTCAATTGCTGTTGTTGCCATGGCGATGTCTTACTATGAGGGCCGTGGCATTTAAACCAGGTGGTGCTTTCAAAAATAGAGCGAAAGGTGAAAATAAGAGCTTTATTAAGATAAGAGTGATTTATTTTGTGTTGTGTGTTAAGGACAACAGGGACAGCGGCTGTTGTGTGTAATTATTGGCTCCAGGGAACCTTCTGACAGACCAACATATTTCAGTGCGCCTGTCATCTCGCCATATTCATGTAATATTATGTTGCTAGGAGACTAGCACAGCCTGCTGTGTTTCTACCTGCTTCCATTCACATGAGCATGTTGCCAGAGTGTCATTTTCAAAGTATTTCTGCAGTCCAACAAGCCCATACAAACATGTCCTCATCCATATTCACATGCATATTCAACACAAACGTCTAAGAGTCCCTTTTTGTTCTCTCATTGTGTTTGCACTCAGCTGCAGCTGCATTGTCTGTTTGCAATAATATGCAAAACATGTGTTCTAATTGATTAATTAAATGAACCGTTTTTCTTTACCATTTTGTTATTGATTCTAGTGTGAGTAAGAAGTGCTATGTACCTGTGCATAGTTATTTTCACTAGAACACACATCTACATATTTATAGCAAATTTCCAGTTTGTAAAACCAAAACAATGAGAAATAGTATTGATAATGAATTGCATATGCACTAACTCAAGTCAAATGTCAGTTAATCATGCATTTCACTGCAGAAGACATGAAAAGCAGCCTTCAAGTATCCATCAATTAATGTAATCAAGTTAACGCTATGTGCCTTTTTGGCTTTAACAAAGCATTTAACTATCAATTAAATATTTATAAACTGTTATCATGTATAGACTGATGCTCATGTAGGCTGTGGATGGGCACAAACAGACAGACACAGCATCAACGAGTTTACATACAAAGAAGTTTCTAGAGGCACTTCAACGCCGGCCTGCCAGGATTCAAACTTCCTATTTCACAGCTGCAGGAAAGGATGTTTATGGTTGAAACAAAAGTCAACTCCCTCCCTACTCCATGCTGGTCGACCTTTACAATCTAAACTTTTGGAAAATGTTGTTGGAGCTGTTTTACAGGAAGGATTTATTCCTACCGAAACAGCAAGTGCCTCATATAAACGCACGGTCTCGTGAAAACCTCTCTAAAAAGTGAGCTACACGACGATTTCAGCCTGATAACAAGCTTTGTTCAGTCACTCCCCTCATTGTGACCTCTATAAGATACCAATGCAAAACGGGGGTGAACCAAAGCTTTTGTTGAACCTGTTGAATTCCAGAGCAAAGGCCGTTCCCACACACTGCTACAGGTCCTCCTCTTAGTGGTTCAAACCACGACGACAGCACTTCCGCCATCATCACACCCAAAACTCCTAGTAGGTGTGCACACCAACTTACATACCAAGCATGCGGCACACGTTTCCCTGCTTATTATTATTATGTTTATTTTGAATATATGTAAAAAGAACATCCAACAAGAAAATGAAATCAAGTTAACAAATCAAAGTGATTAGAATAACACAATAATAAATTAATTAACAATAGTTACATATTCGACAAGGCTTAGGCATTACATTGCAATTCTATAACACGTCTGTATGATCCATAAGAAACTTGAATAATGACATAACTTGTCGTGGTACTCATAGTTAAAAAAAAGGGCAGGCAAATTCCAATTTAACGCAAAATTGCTGTAGGTGGGTACATTCCTGAAACAGTCAGACAGCATATGTATCCAATTACTCTGGCGTGGTGAACCTGAGACTCCATGCACGCAGTTTAGACACAGTAGTGGAATTCATATATGCATATATATATATATGTGCTATTTAAAATGACTATTTCAATATACAAAGATGACTTAGCTGACACATTTAGAAACATTGTTTTTGCTCGTTGATAAAGACAAACACATGCACACACATGTGATGTCTGAACCTTTAGAGCAACATTAAAAGGCTCTTGTCTCCATGGCAACATCACGGAGGGACATTCTGTCCATAATCTATGCTACTGCGCTTGAAAAAGCACAGTAAGAAGAAAAACATTTCAGTATTTGAAATGTTAATGAGAACCTTCAGCTTCCCCCCCAAGGTGTTCCTGCAGTGTGTTTACGCCTTGGACAGTACGCCAACGCTGTCTTTCCTTGATCTTTCTCTTTCTCTCTTTCTATCTGCTCAGCAGTGGCCTCACCTGTTTTGTCTGCATCAGTGTTATTGTTCTCCAGCTCTCCTGGGAAGGTCGGAGGGGCGCGAACAGGAGTTGCTGCTTCAGGAGTGTCAAACTGACCCTCTGAGTCAGAGCTGTGGAGGCCAGAGACAGACAGAGAGAGAGTGTGAACTTCCCAAACATTTAAAACATGATAAAGGATGAGGACGGAGTTTACTCAAAAACAGAAGGCTGAATAAGCAAACAAAGACGACTTGCACAAACAGAACCGCACTAGTGGCATTAAAATGTTCACTATGTGCAAATTTAAGGACAAATACAACTTTTTATTTCTATTCCCCCAAATATGTTAAATTGAACAGATATTATTTGACTCAAGATACTGCAGGATTGATGGCATCATGATCTAAGGCAGTGTTTCGTGACCCTTTTAGCTTGTGATCCTTTAAAGCGAATCCGTCTACTCGTGACCCCTCATCACAGCAGGTTATGTTACCTTCTAACACTGTTCCACTTTAGTTTCTTTTTAATATTTTGTAGAGCCCTTAAGGTGTAAAACTATCCATCTTTTGGATAAAAATAAGTGTCAGTGCTGTTGTGCATATAAATCTGATGTGTAAAGAACAGTATCAAATAAACATTTGAATATTTCTAGTAATATGTATCGTGTGCAAAGAGAAAACTTTGATGTGATTTTAAAGGGCTTCACTGTACCAAATGCATCTATATTTTACCTTACATTCCTCTGAGGTTGTATTGGGCTTTGGCAACTAATTGATTCAGTAATGGGGAGAAAGTAAAAGATCGAGTAAGAGAGAGAGAGAGAGAGAGAAAGAGGAAATGGGCAGCCCTGTCTTTCCTGTCACATGTTTAGCACTCTACAAACAGTATAGGAAGAATGAAACAAATACAGTTTGTAGTTTACATGAACCCCTTATGCTTTCAACATTCAATTCGATCTGATCACTTCAGGAAGCCACATCACTGTCACTGGTTAGATAACTGCTAGGAAAGTACTCAAACATGGACTTGAGCATTCAAGGTGAAGTAGTGATACACTATCTGGTCAATAAAAAGTTAAAGTGCGGAAGTGCGGAAGTCAGCACAAAAGAAGTAGTTGTTAATCTCTGTGTTTACTTAGAACAATAGCCAAGACAATACGGTTAACACAGCAAAGGTGAGGAGCAGAGACAAAAATGAGATGAAGCCCTGAGCATGTGTGTCAGGTCCGTTTGTTAGCAATGATGACTTAATTGAACTAAACCGTAACTGACTGTAGTGTAGTGCACCGTAGTGTGTTATTTCTGTGAAGCCACAGAAATGAGGACGTACCAGCGAGACTGAGAAAAACATTCACTTCATACAATGTCTAAACCGCGGCCATGCCAGAAATGTGTCAGAGCTGCATGGCAACAACACATTTGACGTTACCGCATGTACACCAAAAGAAAATGGTCATGCAGATAATACAAGAAATGTGTGCTTTTTCTCCCCCTCTTTCCTCTGCCCATTCCATCTAACGTCATCATATTAGAGATTCCTCAACCTGACAGGTGGGCACACACCACGATCAAACACACAGACACACATGATCACACGTGTGATATTGCCCCTTCCAGACAGTGTGAATCACAGTGTCAGTAGTCTCCAGCACAACACTTGCCTGCAGCCTTGACATCTCTCCTCCTCTCCTCTCTCTCCTCTCTCTCCATGTTGCTCCCTCTCCTCGCTGGCCTCCTGCCCCTCTTCATCTTCCTCTCCCTCACCCCCTCGCACTGCCGTCCACGTCCATTTGGCCCATGACACGGGTGACAGCCAAGACATCACTCCTTCCTTCCACAGGGGGTTATTAGAACCCTCTGATGACTCAAGGATTCACTGGACTGGTTTCCAGGGCCTGACTGCTCCTCTTCTGTGTTTCTTCTTCAGACTTGCACCCTGCCAGCAGCTCTCACATCTTTCCACAGAGCCCCTCTGTTCACTTGAGTCCCAGATTCCCATGAAAAGAAGGAGACATTTCTTTTCTCCTTTTCTCTTTGTATATTCTCAGTCCCAAAATCGCACAGGTTTCAGCTGCTCTCTCTATCTTCTCTTCTCTCTTTTTCCAGTCACGCTCAATCTACCTCTGCCTCTGTGGCAGAATACCACAGCTCTGATCAGCTGGGTTTCAAAATGCTGTTCTCACTCTCTCCTCTCTAACCTCCCCTCCAACTGCTCCCCTCCACCTCGGACCAGTCCACTGACTAAAAACACAGAGGGGGAAGGCAGGAAGCTTGAAGCTCTAAAATGAACACACCTTCTTCACTCAACTAAGGAGTTCCCCTGTGGTTGGAGAATGGTATGTCCCTGTCAGGCCTCTCTACCACTTGAGAGGCAGAAGGAGGGAGGCAGAAAACAAACACAGAAGGAGGAGGAGGGGCTAAACTGTTGGGGCTCCACATTTTATAGCCCAGAGAGAGGTTAGGAATGTGAGGCTGGTTCTTTGCTCCCCCAGGCTGTTTAACAGTTAACCGTTTCTCCCCGTCCAGTGGCAGGCATGCATGACTAGGGGAACCAGTTCTGTGGGATAGCCCCAGGAGATCTACCTGGCTGGATTCAATTTGTCTGCGGTAAGAGTTCAGACCACTGAACTGACAGGGAACCAGGGTATTTCAATGCACTCATTAATAGATGGTAAACCCCATTGTAGCATCTGACACAGGTATAGTTGAGTGCCGTCAAGGAAAAGGAAGGGAAAGAAAGCAGGATGTTACTCGAGATATGTGTCTGAAATACCTCAACAGAATAAGAGACTGTTCTCTAAAACAACTAATGTTGCTAAAAAAAAAAGCCACTGATTCACTAATAACAACAGAGGTCTCTCCATGTAGACCAAGAGACCCTTGACGTACAAAGGATCAACACCTTACAGACAGAGAAGTAACATAATCACAATACACACACACAGAAACACTGCTACAAATGATGTATCACCAACAGCTTATGATGGGGAATTTTAATTTTATTGATCATAGCTCTCCATCTGATACTGTTGATCATGCAATTTGTTGGATCACCTTGAAATGGGCGTCAGCCTCAAGGATACGGTTTAAATAGGTTTAACAACTTATTCAGTAGTTGTTGGTGACACCTCCTCTTCAGTGGTCCCTCTGGCCTGTGGTGTTCCCCAAGACTCCATCTATTGCCCCCTGCTATTCTCTATTTACAGTATCTCACAAAAGTGAGTACACCCCTCAGATTATTGTAAATATTTGATTATATCTTTTCATGTGACAACAGTGAAGAAATGACATTTTGCTACAATGTAAAGTAGTGAGTGTTCAGCTTGTGTAACAGTGTAAATTTGCTGTCCCCTCAAAATAACACATCACACAGCCATTAATGTCTAAACTACTGGCAACAAAAGTAAGTACACCCCTAAGTGAAAAGTGTCCAAATTGGGTCCAAAGTGTCAATATTTGTGTGGCTACCTTTATTTTCCAGCACAGCCTAACCCTCTTGGGCATGGAGTTCACCAGAGCTTCACAGGTTTCCACTGTAGTCCTCTTCCAATCCTCCATGACGACATCATGGAGCTGGTGAATGTTAGGACCTTACGCTCCTCCACCTTCCGTTTGAGGATGCCCAACAGATGCTCAATAGGGTTTAGGTCTGGAGACATGCTTGGCCAGTCCATCACCTTTACCCTCAGCTTCTTTAGCAAGGCAGTGGTTGTCTTGGAGGTGTGTTTGGGGTTGTAGTACTACATTGCGACCCAGTCACTGATGAGAAGGAATCATGCACTGCTTCAGTATGTCACATGTTGGCATTCATGGTTCCCTCAATGAACTGTAGCTCCCCAGTACCGGCAGTACTCATGCAGCCCACAGCAGGACACTCCCACCCCCATGTATGCAAGACACACTTGTCACTGTATTCCTCACCTGGTTGCCGCCACAGGCTTGACACCAACTGAAACAAACAAGTTTATCTTCTCATCAGACCACAGGACATGGTTCCAGTAATCTATGTCCTTAGTCCGTTGTCTTCAGCAAACTGAGGGTTTTCTTGTGCATCATCTTTAGAAGAGGCTTTCTTCTGGGACGACAGCCACACAGACCAATTTGATGCAGTTTGCAGCATATGGTTGAGCACTGACAGGCTGACTTCCCACCCCTTCAACCTCTGCAGAAATGCTGGCAGCATCATACGTCTATTTCCCAAAGACAACCTCTGGATGTGACGCTGAGCACGTGCACTCCACTTCTTGGTCGACCATGGCAGCCCCCTTCTGAGTGGAACCTGTCCTGTTGAACCGCTGTATGGTCTTGGCCACTGTGGTGCAGCTCAGTTTCAGGGTCTTAGCAATATTCTTATAGCTAGGGGAGGGAAAATGTCTATTGGGCCCAGTTTGGACATTTTCACTTTTGTTGCCAGCGGTTTAGACATTAATGGCTGTGTGATGTGTTATTTTGAGGGGACAGCAAATTTACATGTTATACAAGCTGCACATCACTGCTTTACATTTTAGCAAAGTGTCATTTCTTCAGTATTGTCGATGAAAAGTATAATCAAATATTTTAAAAAATCTGATGGGTGTACTCACTTTTGTGAGATACTGTACATGTTGCCACTAAGATATGTTATCCACAAGCACAACATTCATTATCACTGTTTTTGCTGAATGGCTGCCCCCCTATGAGTACTCTGCTGGCTGTTCCCCTGACTCAAGACTAAAGGTGACGAGCTTTTGCAGTAAAGACCCCTCAGCTTTAGGACGTTTGTTTACTATAGTTTCTAACGTGCTTTTTATCAGTTCTATTTGTTTATTCACACTTTTATTTTATTGATAAAGTGTTTATCTTAATTTTCCATGTAAAACACAAATTTATAAATGAAGCATATTATTATCGTTAGTAAGTCTGCCTTAAATCAACTGGTTGAGCTATTGGTCAATGAAGTGATTCCTCCTGCCCATACTAGGTGTGAAGTGATCCGCTTCCATTGCTTTCCAATAAATTTAAGGGGGAACAAAAAACCGTAACTTACGAAAGACACTTTGGGTAACTAAGATTGCAGCAATTATTCACAGTTAACCAAGGGATAAGAGAAGCATTATACAGAAGCAAGGTCAATAAAGCTTGACTGATAAAAGATGGGCCTCAATCAAATCAGCTAATATTGTTAGGAATATGTGGATTTTGTTCCCCCTCTTACACTGGAATCACATATGAGAGGGTTGTCTCCATGGCCAATATTACAAGGAGGAATGATTACAGCCAACAATAAATTTCATTGTATAAATAAACAAGTGAGTACTGCTTTAAGATAAACTTAAAAAACAACAACAACCTCAAAACACACTGAGTATGTCAGGGGAAACAGTCTTTTAAATGATGACACAGACAAATACTGTCGAAAAAGAGGCACCGCCCTCACAAGCTGAAATCCACCAAACATGGATAAAACGGACTCTACATACAGTAGCCTAGGGATAGGCAGGCCTTGATCCTACCACAAACTCTCGACAAATGTCTTGTAAATGGCTAATATCCCCCACATTGCAGCAGTGCTTTTTCAAGAGCACTTGTATGGTGTATGTGATGTTTTTTTGTGTTGTGAGCCTCGTCATTCAATATGCTAATACATCCTGTGTGTATTGTTTTCTAATACTCTACTCCCCCTCCAGAAACTTCTCCAGGGTCTGACTTGGCCATGCAGCAGCTAAACTCCCCGAATTCCAATAGAAGAGCAGACAAACGCATTAGTCAGACTCAGAGTTTCACATTGACTCAAAAGGGTGGAGTCTGTCCACTGCCCACTTATTTACTGTCAGAGTCTGGTGGGAGCTTGAGGTTGGGCTGCTTGCATTGATCATGTGATCAAGTTGGTAAGTAGTTCAAAGAGATTATCACTGGAGCGCAAGAATGAATTTGAGCCTTTACTATTCTGGGGTTAGTGTCTCTTTCTTGTTAGTCTTGCAGAAGCATCAGGATTTTGTTTTTAAGTCACTGACCAACAGTGGAGACCCTCAGTAGCTCAGGCTTATTAGAATAAAAGATTATTGTCTTACCACAGTTATGATAATCCTCAATCTACACCTAATTATGATTAATTAAATTAATCATAATTAGGTGTAGACGCTAAAGGGAAGGTGTGAAAGTGGAGCGATTACTGCATCTGTGGAGGTTATCTTTCACAATATATTGATGTTTATAAGTGGCTTTCCACTACAGCATTAAACACTATGTTTCCATGGATTCACTATTTATTCTAAATGGCTCCTTGAACCAGTGATGAGAGGCCAGTGGAGACTCATTGTAGCCAGGGGTAAGTAGGTTACATAAGAAAGGGTTCTTATTACCATCACACAAAAACATACTATCAATACATTTGTTGCCAGTTTCTTTTAGAAACACACTAAAAACAATACCACCATCTTTCCACTCCTTTAAAAACAAGCCAGTCCTACTCGCAGCTTTCTGGTCTAAAAATGGCATCAATAAACATCAGTATGTAGCGTGAGGCAGCTGTGTGTGTTTCCAGATAAAAGACACCCCATTCTACCACCACAGCCACCAGAGCTCTTGCCAAGCAGACTGAGGCTCCACCAAAGACAAACCAACTTAAAAAGAGCTCAGATTTCAAACACAGTGGGAGGAACCCAAATTACATTTTTGGGGAAAAAAAAAAAGTATTT
>NW_024044333.1:0-22309 GCF_014851395.1 Micropterus salmoides
TTACAGTGTTATTAGAGCGTTATGAGTTATTACAGCGTTGTTACAGCGTTATTACAGCGTTATTAGTTTTTAGAGCGTTATTACAGCGTTATTACAGCGTTATTAGTTTTTGCGTTATTACAGCGTTATTACAGCGTTATTAGTTCTTATAGCGTTATTACAGCGTTATTACAGCGTTATTAGTTATTATAGCGTTATTACAGTGTTATTACACCGTTATTTGTTTTTACAGCGTTATTACAGCGTTATTACAGCGTTATTACAGCGTTATTAGTTCTTATAGCGTTATTACAGCGTTATTACAGCGTTATTAGTTATTATAGCGTTATTACAGTGTTATTACACCGTTATTTGTTTTTACAGCGTTATTACAGCGTTATTACAGCGTTATTACAGTGTTATTACAGCGTTATTAGTTTTTATAGTGTTAGGGTTAGGGTATTGTTGCTAGTCCTATTGTTATTATTATTATAATCATTAACATTACGACTGTTACCATTAACACTACTAAAATATCTGTACCATTTTTCATTTAGTCTATAGCAACATCATCTTTACTGTCTCTACCCCTGTGTGTATATTGTGTAGGCTGCCTCCCTCTCTCTCATCCCTCTCTTTTTCTCTGTTCCTCTCTTGCCCTCTCTCTCTCTCTCTCTCCCTCTCTTCCCTCTCTCCTCCAACCGGTCGAGGCAGATGGCCGCCCCCCTGAGCCATGGTTCTGCTCGAGGTTTCTGCCTTTTAAAGGAAGTTTTTCCTTGCCTCTGTCTCCTAGTGCTGCTCTTGGCGGGAACTGTTGGGCTTCTGTAAATACATCAAAATGTCAAAATATCCAGAAGGATGGAAGAAAATCACTTTTTACCATCACAATATAAAACTTCCAGGTGGATGACACCATATTTAGCTGATGTTTAAGAATTGAAGGGAGACGGGGAAAGGCAGTGGTGGCCATCTTGTGTCCAACTCACAGTCCTCAAACCTGGAATATAACGGAGGTAAGGTTTCACACTTCGGGTAGCACTATCCATACTGATCACTACAAACTGTAATTATTAGACATACTAGTGATATTGTCCTATACTGCATTATACTTTGCTAATCTGAAGAGATTCTCTTTTGAAGGGTGTGGCTGCTAGAGGGGCACCCAACTGTTAGTGAAAAGTGACCAGGGTCCATTGCATCAGACATGAAGCCAACACGTAGCCTTCAGATTTTTAGAGAGAGATGCATGTCTGAAATGGCGTCAAGATTTTGATGGCTGCGGTGCATGTGACAAAGGAGCTACAGTTTATTCAAGCACTTTATCACACGACACTACACCAGTGAAATAATATTCATAACAATTAACTTTGCACGTCAGTCGTCTCGATCTAGTTGCTGCGACCTACCGTTAAGGAGACACATTTAATGCATTCCCACCAGATAATGGCAAATGATTTATTGCGTGACACATCTGTGTATTTATGTAGCACCAATTCATAACAAACGTTCTTCTCATTTCATGACAGGGTTATACAGAGATTCTTAAATTGAATTTACTACCTTTTTACCACCTATTTTACTACCATCACAATATTTTTACTACCAACACGGCTTCAAACTTCAACTGTAGCAGTGTTAAGTAAAGTGACAAGAGATGAAATATCTTTCCAAAATGAATAATTAAACATATTTATTATTTAGTGACATTAACATATCACAATTTAATGAGGCAATTATAACTTAATTTCAACACTGGAGGGAGTTGAAAAAAATGACTTCAACACTGGACACAAGCCAAGCACTGTCCAACAGACAGACAGACAGACGACAGACGACAGACAGCATAACAATTAATTGAATTAACAACAAACAGAAAAGTTGCTAAGGCAGGATCACAAGTGCCTTAGCTGTGCTGTGCCTTTTCTTCGATCAATTTTCAACTTGGAGAAGTTCTGCTTTTTTGTCCTTGTGTCTTCTTCGAAGAGAGTTGGATTTTGTGATGAGCTCAGCCATCTTTGTTCCTGCCTTTCCCTCAGCCATCTCTGCACACTTGTCAGCTTCATTCTCAAGTGAATGGCACACACTACCGAGTACCTGCCGCTGGTTCTGGAGGTCATCCAGCTCTTTCTCTGCTGCTTTCCTCTTCAGCTCTTGTGTGGCACTCTCCTTTATTTCCCGCTCACTATCAAGGTACAGCCTGTATTGTGACTTTGCTGAAGCAGCAGATGCCAAGCTCCTAGTCAGAGACTGGTCAGAACTTTCAGAACGCCACACACAGACACATTTACTTTATCGCAGATTAACCTGAGGGCTTCGAGAGATTCCTCACGAAGGTTGCACGTTTCCTCCTTTTAAACTGAGAAGCCTCTCCCTGTGGCTTGTCCATGGGACAGGAGGGAGCACTTTGACAGAACTTGAGCAGGTCAGGGTGGGACGTGCAGAGTTTGGAGTGGAGAAACATCCAGACGCTGCCTCAGCGGTTGGAAGGAAACAAACTTTTCTTCTCTGCCCACAACTGAGAGCAGGAAGTGAACTGCTGAATGATGACATCACCTGCAACATTGAAAGGAAATTTAAATTTTAAATTAACACATTAGTCAACTGCGTCATCATCCATCCAACAAAAGTTCATACAGTTCATCATAGAAACACAACAGTATCTAAAGCAGTGGTTCTCAACCTGGGGACACAAAGGTCTTGCCTAAATTACAAACTGATCATTGACATTTTCAACCTCTATTAAAAGACAGAAAACCACAAATGAGCACAAGTCCTTACTCCATTTAAATAACCTATCCAGCTCTACTGTCCCTGTATATTTCTTACCAGCTGCAATGCCACCTGCCAGCTGCTGTCCCTGGATGAAAGTTTGTACTAATGCCTTCATCTGTACGATGCACCACTCTGGATCTTTGACCATCTTTGTGGGATCCAGGCAGGCAATCTGCCTAACAATGGGGAATTTCAACGGGGACCTTTCTACAGTTCCTTTATGATTTGAATCAGACTCTGCAAACACTCTCTTCCAGGCTGAGTACGGAGTGTTCCCCTATCTTGGTTCCTGGTTTGCCCAGGAGTGCCTATTAAGGAACATTATTAATTTAATAATTAATTAATATAATGATTATTTATTTAAGGAACACCCATGTCAATGTTTTCTTTGAAAGGAAATGTTTGTATAATATTAATGATCATAAATATTCATAGTGAACTAATTGTATGTAATTGTGTAATTAGTGTGATTGTGTAAAACAAATAAACAACAATGAAATTACCTTGATGGAAGATTCAGCCCCCAAGCCTATGTCTACCAGCATTGATGTATTTCTGAATCATAGGCCAAATTTCCAGGACTCTCTCGGCAACTGGCACATTCTCTACCCATCTGTGGCCACAGAAAGAGAGGGGAAAGCAGGACGACCCAGTGGTGATGGTGTAGTCCTCTCTGCGGGCAGGAACGTTGTGAAAGAGGAAATGGAGCGCACGCAGGAGCTTGTCAATTTGCCAGGCTGTAAAGCCTGCCTTCATGGCATTGTGGAGAGTGTGAAGTCCACAGCTCCCAACTATCAGGACTTGAGCACCTCCATACAGCTCGTTATGCTCCTTTTGAAGGAGATCGAGGAGCTTGAAGTTTACGTTGGGGCCATCCATTCCCACAGAGAGGAGCCGCCTCATGTTGAGCTGAGCAACACATTCCTGTGAATTATCAAACAGAAGAAAGTTTTGTTTAAATAACATTTATTAAGTAAATAAGTACATTCAATATACAGACCGACAGTAAAACTGTATACAGTATGCTTCAAATGAAACATTTAGCTTTATTATCCTAATGTAAAACCTAAGATGTTGAAATACATTTGAAAGAGATAGATATTATGCTTATGTCAAGGACTGCTTTGCCAAAGCATAAGTTAGGCTATAACACTTTTTAATTACCATATATAGGCTACATTTTTCCAACATTGTGTTACAAAATTCAGAAGTAGGCTAAATGAATAAAATGATCAAATCCATGAAACTGTTCAAATGCAAACAATGTCCCCTGGCCAGTGTTGGGCAAGCAACTTGGAAAATGTATTAAGCCAATCTATAAGTTACTCTCCATCAATCACTAAATGAAAGCTACCCACCAAACGAAAGATAGCAAATGTAGCAAGCTAAGCTACAATAAAATATAAAGTCCATCACATAACTACATCAAAGCTACTTTATTAAAACATTGAACTAATTTCACTCCAAGCCATGGCTATCTAGTGATCAATAAAACTGTAAGACAAACTAATAGGCAAAAATGTCAAGATAGCTTATTAAACTGTTCTCAATGCTTTAACTGCTACAAAACCATGGCAACACAAACCAACAAAAACATCCTCACATAGCCAATTACAAAAACGGGAAGAGTGTATATTGTAGAAGCGCCACACTGTTTGGATGTATACTTCATTTAGGGCACATTGGGAGGAAACTTTGTATAAGATCACTAACGTTAACGTGGTTCAACCCACAAGAGCAAAATTAAGACCTGCTCCAAACAGTAGCAGCCTGGCAAAAAAAGGACAAATGACGTTGAAGGTGAGTTAAGGGAAAAGTCTGATAAGACTCACAATATGAACTCTCTCTACCCCTGCTTTCTCACCGCCGTCTCCTGCGCACGCTCCCCAGCTACCCCGCAGCAGCGTCTGTCATCACCATGGTTACGGCTTCAGCCCAGACCCCAGCAGAAACTCCGCTGGGAAATGTAGCTTCTGTGAACGCTACCATGTTACTGAACCCCTGTAACTAAACCCCTGGTCAGAGCCCGACTCTACCCACTGGCAATATTTGAAAAATGCAGGAAAAGTGGGTAGACCCCAGCGGAGATAGAGGGGCGTGCACCTGAGACCTGCTTGTCAGACTCTCAAATGGAGTGGAGAATTCAACTGCAGTAGCCACCGTTCAACCTGAAGAGGGCAGCATTTTAAATGTCAAAAAGTTACTCGAATCAATAAAAACAGCACTAATACTAAAAAAATTGGTTTAGGGTTTAGTTACCCTTTAATCAGTAAATAGTTTCACTTCTGAAAAGCTACTGATGTAGAAAATAGTAAACTAGTAACGGCGTTGTTTTGAATGCCGCTACTGCCTCTAACCAATAAGCATATAAAAATAAACTTACTTTGATGTGCTGCAACAGATCCTCAGCTCTTCCATGTCCCAGAAATTGTGTCATGAGTCCAATTTTTGAACCAGCGCAGAGGTAATGCACTTTTGTGGCTGTTATAAGGGAAATGTGGAGTGTGGAGGTGCTTTTCACTTTCTGGGGACTCTGAAGGCACATCACAGGACCGTGCACCAGTCTGGCTAACGCTAAGCTACGTAAGTCGTTAGCCGGTACTTTTCCCCTCCTCCTAACCCCTAACCCTAACAAAAATCAAATCTCTCTGGATTGTCTGGGAGATTCTTCCATACATCAGCATGTTTAACTTGTTTTCCATCATCAGTCAGGATGAGAGCAGGATGTGCTGTATCAGGATCGAGGGTCACATCCACTGCATACTGCTGGACCCTCTTGGGCTGGGCGTCAAACAGCTTCTTCATCTGTTCACTGAGCGTCCCTCCAGCTGATTCACAGCTCTCCTCACAGTCCCCTCTATGAAGGTGGACGGACGCTGACTTCTGTCCAGTCCTTGGTGGTGGAGCAGCGTTCAGGGACGGAGGCTTTGGAGGAGGTGGAGGTGGTCTTCAGAGCGTGAGAGCTGCTCCACCTCAGAGCTTCTCTTCTTCAGCTCAGAGATTTCCTGTTCCAGCTCTTTGATGAAGCCTTCAGCCTGTTTCTCTGTCTCTCTCTGCTTCTCTTTGATCGTGTCGATGACTCGGCCTGGCTTCTCTCAACAGACTCCTTCAGAGCGCTGAAGACCTGAACACCACCTGCTATCTCTCTGTCTGCATCTTCCTTACTGAGCTCCACTGAGCGTTTGATCTCCTCAATCTTCAGTCGTCTCTTCTGGATCATCTGCTGAGTTTCAGCCTCTGTCTTCCCCAGCTCGGCCTTCTTTCCTTCATATTCTTCTTTCAGAGGAACAACTTCATGTGTCTTGTGGTCTGAAACAGAGCAGAGCATGCAGACACACATCTGGTCGGTCTTACAGAACAGCTCCAGCAGTTTATCGTGCTTCGTACACATCCTGCCTTCCAGGTTCTCCACAGGGTCGATCAGCTGATGTCTTTTCAGGCCTGCCATTGTCAGATGAGGCTCCAGGTGAGTCTCACAGTAGGAACCCAGACACACCAGGCAGGACTTCAGGGCCTTCAGTTTGGTTCCAGTGCAGACGTCACAGGGAACTTCTCCTGGTTTGGCAGCTTGTTGCTCTGAGCTGCTGCTGCTGGCTTTCTGTTGAGCTGACTGTCTGAACTGAGCAGCCATCTCAGAGATGAAAGTGTTGACCTGCAGCTCAGGTTTTGAGTTGAAAACCTCTTCACAGTTGGGACACTGACACAGGACACTAATATTCCAGTGTTCAGTGATGCAGGTTTTACAGAAGCTGTGTCCACATGGTGTGGTGACTGGATCAGTGAACATCCAGACAGATGGAGCACAGAAACTGTTCTTCAGTCAGCAGACAGCTGGCAGCAGAAATATCCACACTCTGAGGACAACAAGTGAGAAAAAAACAAATCTGAAAGGTTAAAATCAAGGGGAACAGGACTTTTTTTGAAGATACCTGAAGTGTCTTAAACTCTGACCAAAGAGTAACTGTGTCCTTTGTGGCAACTCATTCTGTCGGTTACATGTGATGTGAAAAGGTGGAAAAGTGAAGTTTAACATTGAACGGATGTTGGGATTGTTGTACCTTAAAGAGAGACTATAAAGGGAGTGTTGTAGCCAACTGAGCCATAGATACAGGATGTTCTTGCATGTGTTGGATCGACCTCTGTTGGCTTGTTGTTTGACTGTTAGAGTATGCTATAGACTCCATCACAAGAAAACCACAAGGTGCCCTTAACAAGTCTACTAAATTCACCATTTCCCAAAAGAACATCACTAAACAGGTCGAACTCGAAAGGCAACAAAACCTCACCTGCAGAGCAGGAAGAGTTGGAGCAGTACTGGAAAAACACGACTGATTCTAACTAAAAGAAAAGTTAAGCTGACTTAACAACAAAGGAGAGTCTCTGACAAACAAGTACAGCTGATAATATTTACGGTGTTTCAACAACATTAACACATTTCTATGACATCATATCCTTTATCTGGTAAAACAGATGTAAAACAGTCCAATTCTGGTTTGAACTGAACTTTGAGCAAATACTGAGTCAGTGCATTTTGGCTTTGTAGGGCCGTGTACTCTCCAGGGTTTGGCAGAGATTCTGCTGTTTGTTGAGAAAAGTTGAATGTTTCTTTAGAGACAAACTGAGAGACTTGTCTCGACCGCAGCTCTGCTGACACTCAGACTAACTTTGACTTGAGGAAATGTGACGTTGCAGCTCTCCTCTGTCACTGTTGCTCCTCCCTATGTCTCTTTTGTTAGATTTACCCTTTGGAAACTTTATCTTCTTTTTTTAAATAAAACTGGTTTATATTCCTTTGAATCTGATTAATTTTGGTAACAGCACCAAAACTCAGTATATTATTGGAACTATTATCAAAAATGTTGTCATTGGTCGAGGTGGAACTAGTTTTAACTACTTCATTCACAGAAAGAATCACCAGCATCTATTGATAAAAAGACGCTTTAATAAAACACAGACTGCAGTTTGTACATGATGACAGTGTGTTTGTATTAAAGTGTCAAATGTGCTGCTAAGGACACGACGACCTCAGGTGACCTTTACACGTCTGTCAGCTCTTTTAGTTGTGTGGGGGAAAAAGAGAAATTGGTAACTATTTTTTCTAAAAGGTCAAATAAAAGTAAACTTATTTCTCTAGTCAGATTATTTACTTTCAGTAAACCAACAGCAGTGTTTGAAAATGTGCTCTGTTGCACCTGTGACCACACCCAACAGTGATGTCACAGGGTCCGGAGTACACCTGTACATCACTGCAGCAAGGTGAGAGGTTAAACCACTGAAGGTCGGCAAAAAAGATATTCAGGTTAACTTACTCTAAACTTCTTCTTTGTTGGATATTTGTTGTACTTTCCAGCTGAGTTATAGAGATCCAGGAAACGCGACTCCAGTAAAACAGCATCCAACAAATTCTGACTAGCGAGCCTCCTACAGCTTCATTAACAAACTTACATTTTACATGAATCATTTCAAACGATCGTCCCAGAGTCTGAAAGGAAACACATAAATCAGCCTCCTGGATTAGAGACTGTAGCGCACTGCACAGGGATCTAGCTTTTGTCTGAGTCATGTTTCCCAAATCCCAAAATAATTTTCCCAAATAATTAAACTTGCAGCTCGTGCGATTTGAAAACTGTAATCTTTAAAACTGTGATTTTGATATAAAGAATATTTATTGTTCATCCCTTGAATGTTTCCTGACTTTACAAGATGTTATTAAATATTAAACCTGACAAACCTCTGAAGCAGCGTTCAAAGACTCACGGGACACTAAAGTCTGAAGCTCGTCAGATTGAGCAGCTGGTCAGTCGGACCGTCCTGCTGTTAACAGACTGCAGGAACACAGATTCCCAGCAGATGCGTGTTCACACTCTGCACACAGTCAGTGACGTCGCAACCTGCTGGACAATGCGGCGACACGAACGTGGCATTAAAAAGAAAGTTTCCTACGGACACTGTTATTGATAAGTCAAATATTCCAGCAGCCTGCTACAGAAACCTTGAGATGGAAGCGGTGTCGGAGTTATTCATACTGTGCACGTGTGTGATTTTATTATTGATGTCTCTGCAGGTCCTAAGTCTAAAATGACTTCAATTAAAGGCCTTAAATCAGATAAAATCCATGAAAATCTTTTCTTGGTGTTAAACTGGAAAGAAATCTTTTATTTTTCTTCTTGTGACAAAGGTTTTAAATTCTAAACGTCTTTAAAAAGACTTTTCAATATAAGTTTGTACTTTTTTATCCGCTGATTTCTGTCTTACAATCAAGCGAGTCTTACATTTATTATAATTTAAGGTGTTAATGTTGCCTTTAAATGCTTCAATTTGATCTGGAACCAGTCAAATGAGCGTGTACCTTTTATTTTATTCTTTTTTACCGTTTTAAATAACCTACATTCTGCAACGTAGGTGGAGGTTTGCAATCTGTATTTTAACCCCAAAGACCAAGTTTCAGGGACTAAAGACACAATAACCGAATTTCACATAGCAGGACACGTTGCATTTTTCTCTTCTGTTAGGAGACTTTTCAGAGAGGAACACTGTGCACTGTAACAGCACCTCTCTTATGTGTTTCTAATAGTTTTTGGCAGATAAACATAGTACTTGTTAATTTGAGTTTAATTGGTTTTATCCTTCAGGGGAGCCGATGATTAAAAATAATTAAAACAGAGACGAGCCTTTCACTCTGCTGCAGAGACGGATCAGAAAACTGTAGATTTTTCTTTCGAATCAGCAGAAATCCTTCAGAGAAAAATGAAATATTAATTCCCATTAGTCAGTGGATGTAGCAGCTTCCTGTTAGTCATTATCACACAAAATGTACACAATCATCTACACATCTTTTTACAGCATCAAGGTGTTTGTATAAAAGAAATCCAAACTCCGTAGAGCTCAAACTGACAGTCGCTCTGGTGTTGTAGGCATGAACACTAAACCCGGCGAAACATTTGGCTGCAGAAAACTTCTTCAGACAGTCACTTCGTCAGTCAGGGAGCAGAAATAAATAAAAATAAAAATCAGCCTGTTGTAAATGTGCACCATGTACACTCGCTTAAGGAATATTAAAAACAGTCTGTTTATCTCCTGTTTAAGGCGATTT
This sequence comes from Micropterus salmoides, assembly GCF_014851395.1. NCBI lineage: Eukaryota > Metazoa > Chordata > Actinopteri > Centrarchiformes > Centrarchidae > Micropterus > Micropterus salmoides. The sequence continues at coordinate 9,845 of NW_024044333.1, forward strand.
GGAGTCTTCCTGTCCGAACGGTGAAAAAACAAACTGATCGCAGCCTCAGTGGAATCAAAGTAAATTCTACATTTGAGTGCAGATGGTGCAGAGCCTGGCGGCAGAAACATTCTCTCAAAGTGGTGATTAATAAACTTGAATTACTTAATTAAACCAATTTAAGAGCAGGAATTATCATTTCATTTGCCCTCTTCTTTCTCTTTTGTACATCTTTTTTTAGAACAGACAAAACCCAAATGTCTCGGTCCAAAATTAAAATCAAATCTGAGAGTGTTGAGGGGACAAACTGGATGAAACTGAGACCTTGCTGCTGGTCATCTATATTATAAAAATCCCCCCACACCTCCCAGGCTCTGTGAAACTGTGAGTCAGCGTTAAGTTGTTTTTTTGCAGCTGGATATAAAGCTTGTTTCTCTTCAGTTTTCGGACTCTACACGGCCTGCTGTTTGTCCTGAGCCGGGCTCGTGTCCTCGGCCTCCTCTCCTCTCTCCTGGTTCCAGTCTCGGAGGCCCTGAGGCAGACTCGTGTCCTCCTCGAAGCTCCCCGTCCCCTCCACAAAGTCCTCGTACGTCGACTTCTCGTCGAACGGCCGTGGGCCCAGCAGCTCCAACATGTCCGCCTTGTCCAGGACCTCCTTCTCCAGGAGACGCTTCCCCACCTGAAGAAGAAGTCAGGGATGAATACTTTACTGCTACTTCATCAGCAAAAGGGAGAGAAGGCGGAAATTTTATTTAACGTTTTTTTTTTTAATCATTTCTCAGTCTTGGTAGAAAAGTCTTTTTATTACATGAATCTCTTAAGTTAAAAAGACAACGGTCATTGCTAAAAACTAAAATTAAATCCTTTAAAAATCAGCTGATATTACTGAATGTACATTTACATTCAGCTGACGCTTTTAACCAAAGCGACTTACAACTGCTATACATGTCAGAGGTCGCACGCCTCTGGAGCAACGAAGGGTTAAGTGTCTTGCTCAGGGACACAATGGTGGATGTCTCACAGTGGGAATCGAACCCGGGTCTCCCACACCAAAGGCAAGCATCTTATCTATGCTGCAACTAAATATCAAAAGAACAATCCTTCTCAAACCTCCGAAGCAACAAAATAGTCACACCTCAAATAAAGTACTTCAAAGTGTTAAAACTGATTAGAAGACGTTTATGAAACACAAGTTTTGTGTTTCTCCACCTTCCACAACATTTCACAAATCGTTCCATCGTCTCCTTCTTCTCTGGAACTTTTCTTCTCCTTTGAGTAACAAGATGGTAAAAAACTGAACCAAACTTACGCAGAGGTCCAGGTAACACCCATGACGTATCTCACCATCTCCACCAGCTCCTTCTTGTCCTCAATGAGCTGCATGGTTCTCTGGTACGCTCGCTCCACCAGCTCTCGGACCTCCTCGTCAATCAGCTCGGCCGTGGCCTCGCTGTACGGCTTCTCCATGACCATCTCACCCTGCCGGGGCAGGTCGAACGACACCTGCCCCACCTTGTCACTCATCCCAAACTGCACCACCTGGAGGGGGGTGCAGGAAGGAGGCACCGGTGTCACAGCAGGAAAAACACTCTACTGCTAAATCCAGGATCAAAGCAGGTGTGTGTGTGTGTACCTGAGCGTAGGCGGACTGTGTGACCTTCTTCAGGTCGTCCTGAGCTCCGGTGGTGATCTTGCCGAAGAAGACCTGCTCGGCCACGCGGCCTCCCAGCATCATGCACATCCTGTCGAACAGCTGCTCCCTGGTGTACAGGTACTGCTCTCTGGGCAGGTACTGGGCGTAACCCAGACCCTTCCCCCGCGGGATGATCGACACCTGGACACACAGCAGAGACATGTCACCACTCTGCTCTGCAGTGGGTACATTAGATCACTTTATCTGGGAAGGTGATTAATAGAACTGCATCTTGGTCAAAAGAGCAACAACAAAAGCAACCAAGCTGATAAAAAAAACACCTTTCAATCAATTCACAACTTTCCTGTTCAGTTTTACTTCTGATTAAATTGCACATTTTCAGAATTGGCTGTTCCGCTCACTGTCTTTAAGTTATAATAATGTTTCCCAGGAGAAACCTGCTACGTCCTCACTCTAGATCCTAGAACAGAAAACTCTCTGTTTTTGAAAAAAAGAAATTAAAGACCTTTCTTTTTCATCTTGCTCTTAATTCAGGTAGTCCACCTTTGTCAGCGTCTTTGAAATTTCCTGTTGCGTCCATTGTTTTTAACATTTTATTTTGTTTATTGTTGTCCATTTTCATTTTCAATCCTGAAGTTGTAAAGTTATTGCATGTACAGTGCTATACAAATAAGAACTTTCTTGTTTTTTCTTTAAAGCATTTTCAATTATTTGTAATTTATTTTTTTATCACTTATTAATTTTCTATTTATACTTTTATTAATTCATTTTAATAATTGTATTTTGAGTGTTTTTATGAACATCTTTTTTTTATTGGGATAATATTTAATACAGACTAATTTAAGTTTTATTCTGACTCACATCAAGTTTAAAAAATTTTCAGAGATGTACCAAACAGAGTATAAACGTGTGCATCAGCAGTAACAGAAAAAAAAAAAAAAACCTTCAGCAGTGGGTCTGCGTGCTGCAGGAACCAGCCCACGATGGCGTGACCGGCCTCGTGATACGCTACGGTCTTTTTCTCTGTGGGCTGCAGGACCTGAGTCTTCTTCTCCAGACCTGAAAACAAACACACAGACAGACAGTATCAGTTATGTTATTATTCTACATCATGAAAGGTTTTAAAATAGGGAACATAATCATGACGCAGAGTGAGAACAACAAAAACAGGGAATGAATAAAAACACCGACCTCCGATGACCCGGTCGATGGCCTGTTCGAAGTGTTTGCCGTTGACGGACGGGTTCAGGTGTCTGGCTGCGATCAGAGCTGCCTCGTTGCAGACGTTAGCGATGTCGGCTCCTGATTCATTCACAGCGGAAAATACAGCCGTCAAACATCTGAAAATTCTGACACTGAACACATTAGTTATACTTATTAATATCAACATTGTTTTTCTGCAAGCAGCTCTAAAATGCTGGTTTGAGCCATAAGAAAAAAAACTTTAGATTTTTAAGGGTTTCCAACTATTTCTAAAAAGGTATTTATTTTACTTTTCTCTGGTGTTGCGTGGAGCAAGAAACTGACTGACTACACTATCATATTTTAAATTCCCCTACGTGTCTCTAACAGTCTTAACGAAAGCACTACATTGTGATGTAGCTGTCACATACCTGTGAATCCCGGGGTGGCGGCGGCCATCTTCCTGGCGAGAATGTCTTTGTCCAAGCTGGGGTCAATTTTGATTGGTCGCAGGTGGACCTTAAAGATGGACGCCCTGCCCTTGATGTCTGGGGGACCTGAGTGGAGACGAGAGAATCAGTTACGTGATGTGGGAGGAAGCAGGCTGATGGAGAGGATCCATAAATCTTTGGATCTTTGTTGAATCGTTGTTCTACAACTCTGCGTCTGCTGAGATTAAACAACTGTTGATATACAGACTAAACCAAGCCTGTGCACATGTAGAATAACAGAATATGAATATAGTTAAAATTGTGTTATATATAATGTATCTATGAAGCGGATAGCTTTGCGTGCTCAGTTGAGATCTTGTCAGTCTGGAAGAGGAAAAGCTGATTTATTCAATGTGTCGTCTCTGTGGTGCAGAACACACGTTAAATTTTGTTTTCTACGGTCTTTTACTGGGAACGTTGCATTACTTTGTTTAGTAAAACAGAACCCATTCTTCACTCTGCTCCCATCAGGGCCTGGAAACAGGCTCGCTATAGCAGGAGTTTTACCCCCTCTGCCATGGCACTACTCAACAAACCTACTCGCTAAGTAAGAAAGTATCTTTGATTTGTGTATAAATGTGCCGTTTGATATGTTGTTAGGCGAGTTCATCTTGTTTAAATGTGACGCTATGTATGGAGAAATGGTGGAAACAAATTTCCTGAAAAAGACAATAAAGAATCTAAACTAATTTAATAAAAAAAATTCTCTGATTCATTGTTTTGTTCTCAGTAACGCCGCTCACTCGCTTTATTCACTCTCTGCATGGGGCCAACTTTGAATCGTACGTTTACAAACTGCAACCAACCAATTCTCTAACTCAAGTCTAACTCATTTAATCCAATGACCTACTTTATTCAAATTGAGGATTTTTAGGGTGATGACGAGTGAAAACCTCACGAGACGCTTCAAATGTAAAAAAAAAACAACAACCAAAAAAAAGACATTCGGTACAGCCCTAATGAATCTTTATCAGGATACATTTTACTCGTGCAGAGGTTATTTTCTTTCTCGACTGATGTAGAGCTGAAACAACAAAATTATTTGGCTATTTTGATAACCTTAAGGTCATTTTTCACAGTAAAAGTACAAAACATCTGATGCTTCCAGCCTCTCAGTTAGAAGGATTGCTGCTTTTCTTTGCTCTACAGTAGACAGAATATCACATGTCAGCGGGGGCTCCAGGAAATAGCTCGCTCGCTCTCTCTCTCATATATATATATTATATATCACTGCTCAGTGTTGAACTCTACCTATGTAGATCTGCCTGTCAAAGCGACCCGGTCTCATCAGGGCAGGATCCAGGATGTCGGGTCTGTTGGTTCCAGCCAGGACCACCACATTAGTAGCCGTGTTAAAACCTGCAAAACAAACAAAAGACGGGCGGTTAAGACCTAAAACCTCACAAACCTGAAGAATCACACATTTAGTTCATGTCCAGCCTACCGTCCATCTCCACCAGCAGCTGGTTCAGAGTGTTCTCCTGTTCACTCTGACCTCCAAAGTTCCCTCCTCCCCTCTTCCTCCCCACCGCATCGATCTCATCGATGAAGAGGATGCAGGGGGCGTTCTTCTTCGCCATGGAGAACATGTCCCTCACCTGCAGAGGAGAAAACTCAATGTAGGAAAATGTCTCCTGAACTATCCACCAAAAGGTTATCTCAGAGAGTTTTTCACGAGGCAGGGAGGACGTTCCCCACCCTCCTCTGGTCCCACAGATATCTGATCTGGTTTCCTTCACTCACCCTGGCAGGACCGACGCCCACAAACATCTCCAGGAACTCGGAGCCATTTACAGTGATGAAAGGGACGTTGGCCTCTCCGGCTGTGGCTTTAGCCAGCAGAGTCTTCCCCGTCCCAGGAGGTCCGGACAGCATAGCACCCTGGGATACCACATGACAAGACATTTAACTCATCAATAAACTGTAGACAGTGAGCCTGATTTAAAAATGATCGTCAGTGATGTAAAGGCAAACTGATGGGGCATTTTGGGGGTTTATACAATCTCAACTTTTGAGATTTAAAATAAAATAAGGAGTGAATGAGTTAACAATCCCAAACTCTTCCTGGCTGCTTAAAATATAACTAAATTAAAAATACACGTTTTTAGATTCAGATATGTAAAAAGTTGACTCATCGACTGAGTTACTGGTGGAAGTTGCGGCAATGACATCCCATGTGCCAGACTCGGAAACTTTTGTTAGTTTAAACCTAAAATGCTTACCACACTCTGAAAAAACAAAAAAACAAATCACACATCATTCTGCTGCTTTTGGGTGTGTTGTCGATTATTTTGGTGACGTTTGATCCAAAACTGAGCAAAAACAAAAATGTTGTGCAAACTGTACAAGTTACAGCACGATACAGAATATCACTGCAGACTCACCATTGAACGGATGTAAAAACCCTTTGAAACACTTGATATCGGCCATCTAGAGAATGTCTGTGTTGATTTTGGTAGCGTTTGAACAAAGACTTGTGGAGATATGGATGTTAAATGATTTAGCACACTCTGACTTCACTGTTTTAGACTGAATATACAATCATCTACAGCAGCTTCAAGGTGAATATTTAGTAAAATCCCTGCTAGTGTAGTGCCCTGTTAGTCTGTGCTTGTATTTTTTACCTTGGGGATCTTGGCTCCGAGGTCCAGGTACTGTTGTGGGTTCTTCAGGAAGTTGACGAACTCCAGGATCTCCAGCTTGGCCTCCTCACAGCCGGCCACGTCCTTGAACTTCACTTCAATGTTGTCCTTCATCATCTTCGCCGTAGACTCGCTCATACTGAAGGGCCCGCCCCTCCCGCCACCGGGGCCTCCTCCCATTGGTCCTCGCCGCAGGGTAAAGAGCAGGAAGCCAATCAGCAGCATGGTCGGTACCATGCTGATCAGAAAAGAGCTGGGACAAGAGAGGGGGGCCGTTATCATCTGGGACGGAGGAAACGCCCTGCTGGCGTTCTCCGACTGTCAAAAAGTAGAAATATTCCTCTTTTTTTGGTTTCACTGGCAACATTAATATTTGTGTTAAACCCACCCGTCGCTCTCGGTGCTGTAGACGACAGCTGGTCGGTGTGACGCCTCCAAGCCGAGCTCCATGTGCGCCGCCTCCAGGTTCCTCTCAAACGTGTCGACGCTGCCGATGTTGAACCAAACGTAGCTCTGCAGTTCGCATAAAATTTCATGATGTGACTTTGAGCCAGTCGAAAACCTTCATGCTATTTTATTGCTTTCCTTTGATTGGAGTAATTGCCGTTTTTGTGGTAATTATTTACAGACCAAAATAAATTCCAATTTCAATACAGACAAATATCCAGAAGGTTACATTCATTTCAGCTGACAATTCAAATACATGAAGAGCAGAAAATAGAATTTAGTGTGGCAAGATGAGTATTTGTTGACCTTGATTTCATACAAGATGTTTTTCTGGTCCCATTTTCACAGCTTGATTTTAACGTTACACACAGGATGTTTGGAAAAATGCAGCAAACATTATTACAAATATACTAAATTTCATTACAAGTTAGCAGAAAATTCATTTCTGTGTCGTGTTTCAGTTTCGTCTCACCGCATCAGCGTCGGCTCCCGGCGCCAGGATGACTCTGACATACTGTTTGTTGACGACCTCTAAACGTTCCACCTACGCAGTAAAAAAAAAAAAAAGAGAAATGTTTTTTTAAACACATTTTTATTTTGTTTTAAATTAAAAACAATGTATTTGTGCCTGAAGCTGAAGATTTTAAGTAAATGCAGGACCAAAAGCAGCAGGGCTCCAGCCTCCTGTTTTACAAGGTGTTCAGGTCTACAGCGGATGATGCATCTTTAAACTCAGCCACATTCATTTCACTTCATCTCTATGGATGTTCAGAACTGATTTTCAGCCGATGCCAGTTTGCGAGTGCTCCTCACCATTCCTCTGCCCACGTAGCGGTGGACGAAGTCCTTCCAGCTGATCTCTTTGCCGTTGTCTCTGAAGTAGAAGTAGAGCAGAGCCGAACTGAGTCCGGCCACGGTGACCGCCAAGTAACGGAAATCCTTCTCATCCCAGGGGAAGTCACCCTGAGGGGCAGCAGACACACAGCCGAGCGTTACGTCTGAACGGGCTGACCAACAGGTGATGAGGAACAGGACATTCACCGGACCGAGCTCTGCAAGCACTGCTAGCATTTTTGCTTAAAAGATTACTTTTACAACTAATCAATTTGGATTTATTGACTAATTGTTGCAGCTTTAATAATATTTCTTCTGATATCCAGCTGCTAGATCGCATTTTCAGAGCCACCTACTGCTGTTATGAAAAAGGTTTCACTTTACATATTTCTCTTTTCTCTGACTGGATGAATTTAAAATAAAGCCAACAAACATTTTTTCCCACAAGCTGCCTTGAGATAATATTTGACATAATTTCTATTCAATACTTTTTTTCAGGTCAAAATAAGTCCAACAATTTTTTTGTCAATTTCCCCCCAGGACTGACCATAAAGAGACTGGCTGTGTAAAGTTAAAACAGCAACTCTAAAGAAGCCCAACTTCTATTTTTAGTGTTTCCTTCTCCTCCACAAAAATCTTTAATCATCATATGATAAAATACCTGTGCAGGCATTAGAATCCATGCTGACATTTACATTTCTTCACTTTACCTTTTGCATTCGGCTCCACCAGTCTTTTCCTCCGCCACTTCCTCCTCTCTTCCCTCCACCTGGTCTACCTGCTCCTCCTCCTTTTCCATCTGAAACTCAGACACGATCACACATCTGTCAGACAAACCAGCGTTTCCTCTCTGGTTTCCAACCCAGCTCTGCTTTCAGTGAAATTATAACTTATCAGGAAAATGTTTCTGCAACTGATTTTGCGGTTTCATGACTGAATATAAATCCTGCTTTTCTTGCCTGATAAAAATCTCTTAGGTCAAAACGTTGCATCAATAAAAACCTTTGAGGGTTCACAAATTCTCTTTGTTTGCTGCTTTTTTTGAACTGCACCTGAATCCACCTTTTGTTCTTCAGACACACAGCGGCTCTCACCTTTGGGTTCAGTGGAGTACAGTCGTCGCTGAGCCGCCTGGAACCTGCGACAGGACAGGAAGTCAGCTGGAGTCCGACCGACGTTCTGGAAAAGACCACAGAGACACTGTTAGCATGCTGAATACACACCACAAACACCGACCTGAGAGGGTCTGCTGAACAGCTCATGACTCTGGTTTATATGACCAACACCTAGAACAGGTAAACAACTGCACGCTGAAGGTCACACTTATTTAAAACACCTGACCAGTTAATTCTGAACTGCATTAGACTCTATCAGCAGTGGAAATAATTAAGATGTGGGGGACATGGTCAAAGTAGCTCAGAATGATCTTGATATGTGGACAATCTCGTTCACACTCTTTTGGTCTGGGTCCGTTTTTCCCTGTTTAAATCTTAATGCTACAGCATGTTTTTAGAACAAGTTAACCTCATCCCCATCAAGCACCTTTGGGATGAACGATAAAACAATAAAAGACACATCATCACCTGGGTAACATGGGGAAATATTGACGCACTAACGCTTCACAAAATGATGAGCAGTTACTGAGGAACGATTCAGGAACGACCTGATCTAAGTACTTAGTGAATAACTCTGAATTGAGGACTATACTGTGAATAATGATGATTTACTCGAGGACTGAGAGGCATTACTATAGTAATTAAATAAATTACTTAATACATGCTGTGACTCTGAATCAGCCACTGAGCGGAATAAAACTATTAACGACTAACAACCTGATTACTTAGTTACTTCTCATAATAATTTAGTAATATGGGATTACTTAGATACTCCATCGACACATCTGCCTGTATTCACATGTACCCCATCTCTCGCTTCACACTTGTTCTCTCTCTCTCTCACCTGTGTATCACACTTCTTGATGGTTTTTAAAAGTGCCCGGTTTTAGGTGGAGCTGCAGCCCCCTCGCCTGTAACATCAAGTCCCCTGCTAACATTACTGTGCAACTTCCTGTCCCCACACAGAACAAGTCAATATGATGTAATCGATGTAATTGGCTTGATCGGATTAATGCCGAATTGAAAAATAGATTAGAATCAGGCAGATTGGGTCTTAAATTGAGTTTCATTGCTAATGATATCTCGTTTTTAAACAGACGCGCCTTAAAGTGAATGGTTTTGCAACGGGATTCGGCACGCAGTCGCTAGCGAGATATACGTTCCTCTAGACAAAGAATGGTTAGTTTAAATCTAGGTTTCCAACCCACGTGGAGAACAAATATGGGTCATTAAACCCCCTGATAAACGTGTACACTTCTTGTACAACAGTTATCCGGAAAACCTCCACCTTCTCTTACCGGGGCAGCGGAGCTTCGGTATCGGGCTGTGAAAAGCCGTCCTACCGTCACCGCGGAGAGCCGCGCTCGGGCTCCGGCAGCCCGGTAGAGAGGCAGGGTGGCCGCCGAGAGAAGCCTCAGCACCTGAGACATCCTTCCCGTACCGCTTGCCCAGTCTTTCAGTCCAAAAACACAACGTTTTCCCTTCAATTTCCTCCCCTGAACTTCATCGTGTCGCTTTTACAAATGTTATTGAGCTGCGGCGTGAAATGTCAACGGCAGGGTGATGTAAAGGTCCGAAAGGCTTTCTCTTACAGAACCTGCCGGAAATTATTGTAAAAGAAAAGATATCATATTTATTCTAAATGTCCCCTAGATCTGATCGGGACTCTTTATTATAAAACAAAATACATTACTAATTTAGTGCAGGTAGTCGTATGTAATTCATTTTAAGATTGCTTTATTGCATTCCGGCATGTAAAGAGCCAACACTGGGTCCTCATAGCACATCAGCTCTGTGATTGGCTGAGACAGAAAGGCACTCAGTTATTCAACTGCTCGTGTTACCAAAACACGCGGTGACATTTCTTATATAACGTGTCAACATCTTAGTGTCAAAGACATCATTAAAAGTCATGTTTATGAGCTGTATACTTTCCGTTGCTGAAGAGGCCTACTCTTTATACTGATATACAGTCTGAATGAGAAGTGAATAAATAAGATGTTTGCATGCTTATCCTAAATTAAGAGTTTCCCCCAAAATAATGCGGTTTGCAGTGGAAGTAAAATGAAACATCAAATAACAAGATATAAATGTTAAATATGCATTTAATAAGTAACTTAAAGGGATAAAACCGACCTTTAATGTTTCTATGCACCGCTGCTGTTACATTAATTACAGTATGTTGATTAAAATGTCAGCATCACACCAATCGCAATAAAATATTTAAAACTCAGCACAGGTAACATTGAAACTGGACAAAACACAAACAAGCACATGAACTGGAGAAGTCCAAGTTGTAGAAAACAGAGACCCTCTCCATCCCTGGTTACACTGCGTTGAAGCTGCAGCCGGTCGTCCTCTGAGCGCTCAGCTTCCTCTGTAGGTGCTGTAGGAGAACCGACTCATCAGCAGAGGGAGGTGGAACCTCTGCTCCGGGTCACTGATGGTAAACACAACCTGGAAACACAAACACACACGGAAACAAGTCAGCAACACAAATACAAACTGATAAGTTTATTACAAATCAAACTATTGCGTTGATAAATAATTAGGTTGCTGCAGACTCTCAGCTTTCCATGGAGTTATTTATCATGATGTTGTGATGATACCTACTGACATATTATTTTATGATACACATTACTGTTGTCAAAACTGACGCAAGATTTCTAACTAAAACGTGCTCAAGCATCAATCCTGAATCTGCGTTGTGTGACTTGTGGTCACTGGTCACATTGAAAGTGTTTTCATAAGCAGCTGCTGAGCCAGCAGGACACTTCAACAGGATGAAGCTTCTGACGTCTGCTGAAAACTACAACGCCCATCTGTTTTAAGAAATCCAGTGTCTTTCAATTTCTAAGACGCTTATAAAGATTTCCATCTCCGTCTATTCATTTTTTAAAACCTAAACAAACCAGCCTGGTTAAACCAGGAATGATTTTTTAAGTAACATGCAACTGACACTTATTCATTATCTGGTGACTATTAGTTGTATAATTGCCAGTGGCAGCATTAAAGGTGCAGAATGACGTCCTAATTAATCATTAACAAACATTTGAGTACTAAAAAAAGAGTTGTTGTTCTTAAACTGCAGTAAGATGCAAGAATTCTAAGATGATCCTTTTAAGGGTTAGGACTACAAGTAAAGCTTTAAAAGTGTTGTTAGACTGCAAACCCATTACAAACATGTTGTGCATGCACAGTAAGTGATATCCTGATCCAGGATATAGATGATACAGCATCCTAAACACTGAAGCTCACCTCGACATATGGGTAAAAGGAGGTCTGACCCAGATTCTCCCAGTATGAACCCGTCTCAAAGCGCAGCTTGTACATGCCGGGGACGAAAGCTCCTCGGGTGATGAGTCCTGGGCATCGGCCATCTTCATTTGTTGTCCTAAAAATTTGTTGTAAAGGTTCAACTATTAAAGGATGATTTCAATATTTGTAAACACATTTGTTTGCATATTTTGATGTGGAAATGACTTGTAGGTATAAAAGGTTCAATATCATGGAGAGGATCCCTACAAGGGACTCCTGGTGACACCCTTTGTTTTTAACAGGAAACTGAAGTCTCGCTCAAGGACAATTCTCAGTCTGAAATCTCGTACGAGGCGAGTTGTTGCAGGAAGGTGGAAACGAGGGAGGAGAGTTTTTTGTGTACACAGAGTAGCTGCAAGCAACACCTTAATTCTAAACATTTCTCCAACAAAGTCCATTTCAACCCCAAATATGTGAAAATATGTCCCAGGTTTAAAATACCGAAATGACCTTTTAACTTCAAACCCTCAGAGAAAAGCTCTCTGCTGCCTGCCTGCAGTGTTTTCATCTTCTTGGTCTTCTCTCACAAAGAATCCGTTGAGGCTGGTCACACATTTTTTATAATACAATTCAATATCTTCTCCTTGGGTTTTGTCACAGTTGTCCCTGTGGTGGCTAGAATAATTAATATGACTTCAACCTTGACACAATCATCCTCATCATGGCTACCTGTGGTCTTTTTGTGCCCCTGACCTGTGGACCTTTAATCAGAAAGCATCTAGCAGGACATATGCTTTCATTTGGAAGCTAACTTGATTTGTAGTTTTGTGCAAATGGAAATCAAACATCGTTGAGCATTCGTA
>NW_024044334.1:0-23471 GCF_014851395.1 Micropterus salmoides
CCAGTTGCCACCAGGGGTTGTCTTGCAGTGGAACTGAAGCACAGGTGCTTTGTGGATCCTTCCCACTGTCTTCATCAATGGCCATTTGTGGAGCAGTTGCTGCAGAATCTGGTTCTCCAGACTGTGTGGCTACTCCTCTCGGTGCCATTGGCTGACAGGCGTGCCATGAAGACATTTGTGAAAAAATGTATTCAGTAAGAACCAGTTACTGATTCATTTGGAGAAACACACTTAGTGAATACTGAAGTACAGTTCAACAAGGCAAAATACTCTACAGCCAAGCTAGCAGATCTTCGAGGCCAGATTGCTAATTGTAAATCAAACCAAAGTATTAGACACATATAACATGTATTTATACCTGATGATGGCATTTAAGTAAAGATTTGAATTTTGGAAAAATAGCTGTAGTTTCTGTGTTTATGGGATTTCTGAATCACTTGTTTGTTTTGTGGCAGTATAAAAAAATTACACTTTTTTTTTTTTTACACAATTAAACACATTTTTCCACATTTTGTTGCGGTAAGGTTATGTTGCATGCATCTTACTTTTTTCTTGGTAGTTTTTGCCTTGAGTGTGGATAGAAAGCTTTTGTTACAGTATGTTACTGAAGCTTGTTATCTTTCCTGTACAATACTATTTGCTTTGCTTCCCTGTGTGTTATATTGTTTCAGATGTCTTGACATTTTCACAAACATTACTCCGAAAAATGAATACATATGAAAAAGTATATATATTTTGAACTCCAAAGAAAATTTTATCACGCACGGACTGGAAACCATTGATGTCTGAGCATAAAATTGGATCTAAATTCAGCAGAAAGCTGAACATGGACACACTGGTTTCTTCAATTAAGTTGTTTTGTAAATCTAAAGATCAATAACACTAAACAATATTGTGTCAATTTTTACCGCATTATGTTCACACAGAAATTATGGCATAATTGAACCAACTATTTAGAGGCCATTGCTCAGTGCTGCATTACTTCCTGTAGGGGTTGTAGTGGCGTACACTTTGACCTCACAAAGCTGAAGTCGCCTTCCTACACCACGGATGAAAACATTGACGTAACGTCCTTCCATCTGGTCACAGTTAAAGACATATTTAATTTCACTGGTCACAGTGATGACTCCACATGGGCAAAAAGACAGAAAAACAAAGCTATTGATTGACAGCAGGATGACGATTCCTACCTCCAAAGAATGCTAGTTAATGAAGATTTGTCTGAATATATAACTTAAAAAATAATATAAAGCAGGATATACGGTAATATGAGGTTTCAGCACTAAATGACTAATTATGTACGGTATTAAATATATGAATAGAGTGAGTATATGTACAATTTATATACAGTATAATTTACTGGGAGTGTGATGACATCTCGCACCACGAGATCTTGGGAGATTAAGTGGTGACAAGGTCAGGTAAAAAGCTGTCTCGCGAGACAAATTAAATTTTTCACATGTTGTCAAGCCACACATTAATTTTCACGCAGTGAAATATAAATGTATAGGCCTAACTTATCAGATCAACACTGCCCAATGATTGACACCGGCATAACCTGCTCGCAACTGTCTGAGAGTACAGACCGCTGTGACGAGTGGTAACGTAGCTGATAGAGTTTTGCAACATAAACATCTAAAAACTGAAGCCAGCCTTGCTCTGTTTGGAACTGTGAGCTGCACTTCATCTGAGCTGCAGATTTGTGGTAAGATTCCTGCCTGTTAAGAAGTTTTTCCATTTACTTTCAGTTTCACATGCATTTCACCTGAATTTTGTGTTTTTCTTTTTATATATATATATATATATATATATATATATATATATATATATATATACACACACCACACACACACACACACAGTTGAAAATGACACCAGTGTTGCCGATACATCACCTGCTACTGATTGGTTAGTGCAAATCAAAAGAAATAGCCCTACAATAATATCTGGCCCCGCTTGTGCTGAAATAGATCTCAGTCATGACAGCAACAGTTACTCACATAACCACTTCCTCTTAAGTGATTGTGACTTTAAAATAAAAGCGCAAGAATGTATTTTGCAGCAATGCTTTATGTCGAGCTTTTACTTTGAAGAGTTCTGAAGGACATTCAAAGAATCTCTTTGTTTGCTTGACACACCTCTGAAAAAGCCGTCACTAAACGTGTGATTGGATTCCCCTGAATTTTCCCCAGAAAAATTAAAATAAGTGTCCATAGGTTTATGAATGCGGATCAAACGCCGGGCACACACTGCAGCTTGCTTTATGTGAGCATTTGAACTGTCCTTTTATTCAATTTGTTTAACAAGGGAGAAAAAATATCCCCAATAAGATAGAATCGATTGCACAACCTACCCTTCAAGAGTCCCGCACGGTACCAACTGAGCTAAACATGGGCATTCTTCCATTCGGTCTGACTTTGTTCTGGCCCGCCTGATAACGGCTTGGAAAAATTTGGCCCGATGCCAGACTTATTTGCCGACTCCTAAAATAGCCCCTCCCAAACTGAAAATATCCTACACACAATGTGAAACAACCATTACATCACCTGGGATTGTTGTTGCCATTGTTCTCCAGTGAGTTACCAATGTGTATTTCAGCCCCCTGTATCTCATAAATGCAGCAATCTGATCTTCGGATGACTTCAATATATGAGATGTTGTATGGAGCCCGCATGTCCAGTCTCCACCAGGGGTTGGTCTCCCAATCAGTGGCAGTGCAGCTCCCAAGCAAATAGTTTGAAATAGATTTGCCATCAATCACCACGTCTGGCAGAAACGAGGGGTCAAACAGTGATGACTGAGCAGCCACTCCACCCAGAGCCACATTAGCTGGAGAGTAGGCACAGTGAAGTGATTATAGTGATTATAGACTAAATAATCAAATACTTGTTTGCAGTGCCAAATATGTAAAAACATCTACACAGGAAAGACCTTGATGATAAGCCTAAGCATGCTGAAAAATTAAAGGGGCTGTATGTAGTTTTTCATTGAAATCACTAATTAATAAATCTAATGTCACTGCCTTATTGACAATGGGCTGTCGCCTTACTTATAAATGAAGCAAGAAGTTTTCTCTGTTGCTTGCATCAGCCACTATTGTGCTTTTAATGTGAGGACTCTGCGAGCACTTGCGAGGCTCTCTTTGATCACATCGACAAAACCACAGCTAACAACATACTGTCCACTAACACCATAAAACAACCATCTCCCAGCAAAACACAGATTCCAACATAAACGCCACGTAAGGACACAAAACAACAATAAAGTTTTATGTGCTGAAGCCCATCAGACCAAACAGATTGAGATAATGTCAAGTTAACACACAGTAAACATCAAAAAGGCTTGAGAAACACAGAGAGAGTCACGTTAAATGTTTTCTGGTGCAAAGTTGTATCGCTTTCCACATTACTTCACTAACTAACGCGACCCAGTCTACTAACCGTTTCGTTATCATACATTTACGTCAGATGTGCTCACATTGCTGAGCCTCCGGTGAAATATACACAGATAGTAATGGTAGTTATCATGTAATGAGCATCGATTAGTTCAACCTCAAGCAGCTGATAAAAATATTACTGTAACATTGCAGTGGGAGTTTCCCTTAGTTTCCAGTTTGTGTAAAGCTGTCTTCCTGTCTGTCTATAGCTGTTGTCACGCTGCCTTTTTGCAAACTGCATAATGCCCCTTTAAAGACAGAAAATCTATTCACAGAAACTAACAAAAGGACTACATATGTAGCTTAATGAGTCTGTCAAAGATTGTTCTTTAATTGTTCATATAATCTTCATCCTGCATCCAAACAAGCAAATTAACAAAATGCCTGTTACTTTAGATTGTAAACTACATTGAATGCTTTTTAAGACTTTTCAAGACCCAGAACATTTGAAACACAGTCCAAAATAAATAAATATAAATGTATAAATTTGTTTTCTTTCTTCCCTCTATTAATCACATCGAGACCCATCAGGTTTAACTTGTGACCATTTGAAGGGGGCCCAATCACCACGTTAAGTACTGACAATCTAATAATGTCATGTATATTTAAAAACGACAGGATGGTGTTCTGCAGAATGAGTACTTTCACTTATTCATATTCATACAACTTTTATACTTGTCTTACCTGCCTGTGAGTAATCCTGAAAGTGAGAAGGATGGACCCTGCAAATACATTTCAAAATTGACACGAAACTCATGTGAGTGTGCAGTTCTGACATTTTCATAGTCAGTTTCTTTGTTGTTTAAAATTACATTTTTGTTTCAGAATGTGTCATTGTCAATGGGAAAATCTAATATATTAATTTAGGAAATCTAATAAATCAGTTTAGGAAAAAAAATGAAGTCATGTTCTTCTTCACCATATAGGATTTAATCTACAAATAAGCAACACGAAAATATCTAAACTAAAACATATATAGAACTTTAAAAAGTGTTTTTAAAGTTTAACCAAAAATCCATCTTTTAAACACATGTATATCATTGTATGACTTACCCCCAATAAAAATGAATTTCCAACTCCACTCCATGATTTATACTTAATTGTGTTCAACACAAAGCATGTCTTAAAGAATGAGATCGTTTTTTATATAAAAAAAAAATAATTAAGCTTTAACGCAAAACGTGTGCTTATGATGGCGAGAATTCAGTTGCCTAAACAGCTCAAGATGCAGGTGTTCCTCATTTACCATGATGTGCATTTGAATTGATTTGCATATAAATAAATGCAAACCCCATTCACATACTCAAATGCATGAATGCAAAATATTAGCAACACCTGACACCTGAGTGACTCAATCAGTCCCCATGACAAAAGGGCACCTTGAAAATAAAATAGAAGCACTGACCAAGGGGTCAGCAGTAGTGTCAAGTTTGATGCCAATTCATTAAATAGTGAAGAAAATTAATCCATACAGCTACAAACATAAGTTACACCCTAATGAGTATATTCAAAACAGTCAGTATGTACATTAAATTTACAAACACAATGCACAAACATTTCCAAAAGTGCAATGCAAAATATAGTTATTAAGCATTTAAGTGGATTTTGTGTTAAAGTTACAGTTTGATTGACTTTGCACAACCCACGTAGTGGATCATTTAACATATGTTGATTTGTTGTAATATAAAAACACCAAATATATATATATATATATATATATATATATATATATCTCATGATAGACAGGGCAGTCCTGGTTCTTTTCTTCTGAAGAATCCTTGTGGATTGTAAATGTTCTGTCTTTAGTGATCAAACATTTCAAATATGATATTGCAATAATACTTATTTCATGTTGTGTTGTACTGGTCCTTCTGTATTAGAATATACTTCACCAGGGCTGGTATTTATCAAGCTTCTCAAAGTGCCATTGTAGTCTTAAGTGCTGAGAATTCATGAAATTTACTCCTACTTTTAAATAAAGTAAGAATAAAAGCCAGTTATCACATTTCTTAAAGCTAAGAATCACTCTTACTCTCCCAGTTATTTAAGGCAGCTCCAGAGGTCTCTCAAGTGATTAGGAGCTGCTATTTGGGGCTTGTGACGGCACTGTGGAGACAGAGAGATGTGCGAATATTTCAGGAGAGCAAGAATTTCTGAATTATTTGACGACACACAGTTAGACGGGGTCGGACAGCGCAGGCATAAACTTTGTCAGCGAGCTGGTGAGGGACGTCATCTCACCACCTCTTATGCAGTAATGCCTTTTCAGTTAAATTAAAGGTGGTGATGAATAAATGTAAATGTAATGATGACGCTTCATTTATTTGCTACAGGACAAATGCAGCAATGCTGATGATTTTGGCCCGTCACAACCATCAATAAGCCGAATGGTCATGGAAACAATTATTGCACTTGTAGCTCCACACACTGTCACGCGTTTCGTTGGCTTCCCAACAACATCCCCCGTAATCCAACAGAAGCAAACAGTTTATGCAAATAGCCGGCAATACATGAGTAGTAGGCGCATTTGATGGTGTTCATATAAAGATAAACTTATCTTTCATTTATTAACGTGTAGGCCTATATCATGATGTTTTCTCTTGAAAATTTTTAATTATCAAATATGTGATATTTTATTATATATTATGTGATAATATAAACTCCTTTTAGGAATTTCACCATTCAATGTGAATTCATCTAAAAATATTCTTAAAGAAGGAAATCTTCTCAGTGATTGGTCCGTGGCTACATCGTCATCCAAAATCCTGTTTGCGGCACAGCAAAGTGTCGTGAATCAGCTCTCAGACTGATTTAGTCTTACACTTCACTCAAATTAGGACTATGATGCTTGATAACTAACTTTTAAGTGCAGCTTTGAGCCAAGAATTTTTTTACTCTTAAGTCAGTTCTTTGCAGCGTTCTTATGAGTACTTCTGAGAAGCTGGATAAATACGGGCCCTGAGCACCAACACCCCCGGTACCAGGGGCAGCACGTGATTTCCGCGCAAATGGGGAAATTCATGTCTGAAACTTGTCTTGCCATGCTACACACCTCTGTGAAGATAGGAGACTCAGCTCGAAGCTCAAACCAACCATTTTTATCTACACCAAACACCATCAAGCATTTAAATGAGCTTATATCACACCATAAATCGCTCTGTAATCACTGTCTATCTTGATTGCCTGGGAGCTGTGGCTGCATTCTCTCGCTTTTTAAGAGAAGTGCCGCTTTGGAACACCTGGTCTTTTTTGCGGTCTGGGTCGACTGTAGTAGCTACATCCAGGGTATCAAACGAAAGGTCACGGTAGTGCTTTTTGTCATGGGAATGCTGATGAATATTCTTATATGTTTTTATCAATATTTCAGTGTTATG
Organism: Micropterus salmoides; assembly: GCF_014851395.1. Classification (NCBI taxonomy): domain Eukaryota; kingdom Metazoa; phylum Chordata; class Actinopteri; order Centrarchiformes; family Centrarchidae; genus Micropterus; species Micropterus salmoides. The sequence continues at coordinate 6,810 of NW_024044334.1, forward strand.
TTATTTGGAACGAGCCAATCCCAGCTGACATCGGGCGAAAGGCGGGGTACACCCTGGACAGGTCACAAATCCATCGCAGGGTAACATGGTTATATGGACAGAAATAATGTTTTAAAGATAATTCCCAATAAAAGTCAACATTTGAACAATAAATATTGCCAAAATATGGACATTTGCCTGGCACATTTTTAAAAATATTGTATTATAACTGTTTCAGTTTATTTTCATCAAATTTACAGTTAAAATTGCATCACAGGTGTATTAAAGATGTTCAGTTGCATTACGATCTATGGTTTTGATGGTTTATTGCATTAAAATATAGCTTTTTTACCAGGTGAAGATGAAAATTCATATTTATCATATTTTTCTTTATTGCATCTCCATTTAGTCTGTAATGGTAAAATAAATATGTATATATTACAATTTTTATTCCTTAGCTTCTGACCAGAATTGTACATCTAGGCCAAATGGTTGAGGAGTTATTTCTGATTCATTTATATGATTTTAGGCATTTTTCCTGGGAAAAGGTGGCAGTCCCAAGTGTCACAGTGTCATTGCCTTTGCACAACCCACGTAGTGCATCATGTAATATATCATGATATATAACTGGACAGGGCAGTCCTGGTTCTTTTCTTCTGAAGAATCCTTGTGGATTATAAATGTTCTGTCTTTAATGATCAAACATTTTCAATATGATATTGCAATAATACTTATTTCATGTCATACTTCATGTATTAGAATATATGCTACATTTTAAAATGTGTGTGTCATTGCTTTGGTTGACAGCGCAGATGACAAGGCTTTTGAATCTTGAGTTTGTTCTCCTACCTTGGTGAGGTAGGATTTTCTCAAGTGTCCTTCATCTTGACTTTTGTGCTTAGAGGCTCACATTTGTTTTATCTATTTGATTAACCAAATATAAATGCGAATGTCTTGGTTTTGGAAGCAAATTAATGGGCGGGCACTTTGACAAGTGCAAATGACTTTGTAGAGAGAGATGTTTATTAACCCACAATGTGGTGAAACTATGATTGTTTTGAACAACAGAGAAGTGGATTATCATGCCGTTATTTCACTACATTTGTCTGACAATTTAGTTACATTGCTGTAGTTACTTTTCAGATTAAGATTTGATAAACTTCTAAAATACAACACATTGTTATCCGTGGTACACTACATTTCAGAGGGCCATATTGTAGTTTTTTATCCACTACACTGATTCGGCAACTTTTTTAAATTACTCATATTAAAACAAAAAAAGATCAGAGAAAAGACAAAAAAAACTTTCTGTTTTTTCTTCTTTCCTCTCACGTTAATCACCTCGTGACCCCTCAGATTTATCTTGTGACCATTTGAAAAGGCTCGTAAGTTGGGAACTGCTGGACTAAACTAGCTAAGTGAATATAAAGTACTGGCTTCACCTTGGCCACCTGTAACAGTAAAATAGTAGTCAACCATTGATCAGTATTACCAACCTAATAATGTCAAATTCAATATGTGTCTGCAGAATAATTACTTTTACTTATACTTTAAGTACATTATTCTGATTATAGCATGATTTTAAATGATTTTACTAGTAATGGAGTATTTTTACGTTGTGGTATTGTTATTTTCACAAAGCATCTGAATACTTCTTTCACCACCCTCCTAGCTTATACAGTACATTTCTGATCTTGTGGATCTAGTGGAGCCAAGTATACTGTGACAAGTAACGGACACTGACAGCGATTCATGAACTTGATCATGTACTTTTTACTTCACTTGTCTCACTGCAACCAGGAAAGTGTTGTGACATGAAGAATCAGTGAAACGTAGTTTGTTTGAGTGCTGGATAACTTTGACACTTTTGACAATTTTGCAATCTGTTAATGAAGAAACGACAATATAAATTAGAGTTAAAATGAATTAATCAATTAGATGATCAACAGAAAAATAACTATTTTGACAATCAATAAATCATTTCAGACATTGGCTGTCAATCAAGTGCCAACAAATCTCTGGTTCCATCTTCTCCAGTGAGAGACTTTTATTATATATACAGTTATATATAAATATAATTATATAAACGGAGTTATCTTCAGGTTTTGGACTTTTTGAACAAACAAGATATTTAAGGACATCTCCTTGGACCCTGAAAAGGTGTGAATGACATTTCATCAAGGGAGTAGTATTTGGCATTACTATGAGCATATTGAATTTGGTCATTCCAGCTACATCTTTGCATAGAAACACGCCTGAGTGTTTTTTAAAGTGACGGTCTGCTAACCCCACCGCTGTCTGAATAAGGAGCTGCTTCTGACCACCTCCAGAAGTCTCTTTTAGCTCAATGTCTTAGTTTAACAGCTACTAACTGCATGGTTTAGTCTCACCGCTCTCAACAACATCATTTTTCAGGAGCAGCAAGCTCTAATAAACTGTACACTACCTGCCCAACAACAAAAAACAAGGGTTGCATCTAACTGCTAAGAAGCCAATTGCTAGAAGAAAAATATATTTTGTGAGTTAGTTTTGAGTTGTTGCTAAAAATATTGGATTTGCATTTTGTGGTCAGACTCCAATGGGTTGATAATGTTGTTTAAAGTCTGTTAGGAAAGTAGGCCAGGGGCCGGCCCTGACAGTGTTGAAGCCCTAGGTGAGATTTGAAATTTGGCACCCACAATCCTAAAAAGTCCACCACAATTGTAGGGGTCATCACTTCACAATCCTCAGGAATTGTTTAAAATGTTCAGCAGCCAAACTCACAATTTTAGCATTATACATGAACAAGTCAATAACCATGTTTCATAATGAAGAAATGTGATCCGTCTCCTTGTCAACCTCCACATGATAGCCTAAATCGGGAGACCAAACCTAACCTGGGATCTTGGAATGTGTCTCTACATAAACTGTGTGTCAACCCAGAGACAGTTTTCTTGCATTGCAGTAAATTTATGAGGTAATTTTCCTGAAATGCAAGAGCATTCATTTACTTTCAATGGTGGAGGGGACAAATGAAGAGGAGGGTCTGGGGGTCCTCCCCCAGGAAATTTGAAGCATTAAAGATTTAATTTCCACACCAATTTATGGTTAATCTTCATCTATATAAAGGAAAACACAATATTCAGGCAGCAGGTGACAATTCAAATTATAAAAATTTAATAGAATATTATTCAGTAAGGCTTTCAGGCATTTTGAAGCTACTGCTTTAAATTTAATTAATTTAATAAAATCCCTGCAGAGTCAGAACACATGTTTTAGTCTTCTATCCGCTTTTGAGCCTCTGTTTAGGGAAATAACCTCTTTAAATATGTGGCACCTTTTCACCTCAATGATAAATGTATTCATTTTAATTCAGTAAGCTGGACTTTACCTGTGTTTCAGCAGGATTTCTGCTTATGCTCAAAACTTTCTGCACATTCAGAATTTCTTCCAAATATCTCTGCTTTTTGACATGTCCAGAAAAAAATAGCAATATTACGAGACTGACATCATCATTTAAATACAAATGAACAATATTTTTATTTCTACCTGCTCTATACTCTTCTGTGCATTACATTATTGCTCCGCTGGTAAACAGGCTATCCCCTTTAGACTAATAAGCAAATGTTGACATACTAACAGACTAAACTTGGATAGTGACTGTAGTAAACCTGCTAAACATCAGCATGTTAACATTGCCCGTGGGAGAGTGCTGACATTAGAATTTAGCTCAAATCACTGCTCTGACTAAGCACAGCCTCACAGAGCAGCTATATAACTGGAAAATCTGATTTAACAAAAAGTGACAAATGACAAAAAGTGGGACAGTCCACAGTCCATTATAATAAAAGTGTATTTACAACAATAAATTCCAGCCTGTGCTCCCCAGAAAAATTACCACATTGGTCATTTGAAAAAGCATGTTAGTACAACTCATATTTCCGTAAATTTTTTCATCGGCCTCTAGTGGCCGTACAATGGTAGCAAAGGAGGGAGTAGGGCGTATTATAAATAGCGAGAAAATCCATGTAAGGAACCTAGGACTTTCACACAGGATAACGGCATTCAAGTCTCATATGAATCCAAGTAAACGGTGAGTTATTTTGAGTAATACAGAAGTGAAATAGTCTTACTGACTTCTACCATGAGTTATGTGACTTCCATCACATGTGTGAATTCTTGTCATTTTCATGACTTAAAAACCCTACTAACTTTACCCCAAAACACAGTTTTCCTAAATCTAACCAAGTAGTTTTGTTGCCTAAACCAAACCACAAAACTAGCAGTGGCGTTTTCTCCCAGAAGTCAAGGGAAGCCAGGCTTCATCTGTTTTTATAAGACTCTATTTTCCATTTCAATAAAAACACACTGTTTATAGTTTCCATAAATCTTATAAGCTATTGCGGTCATCTCTTCCCCATTTCTCACTATCTTACAATAAGTGAAACAGCTCCCCTCTAAATGCTACGCGTTGGATGTGTGATACATGGTTTTACTAAACTACCACTACAGCTGCAATTTAAGATTAAATCTGACGGAAGACCAACGGCAAAACTGGAGGTGGCCTGGAGAGGAAAAAGGGGTTTTGGACGTTCAGTGAGGAAAACTACATCCGTACAGAGTGGCTAGCTGGTAGCGCCAAACTTTGACTGACTCTGTTGTTGCGAAGGACGAAAAGCCAGTGGGAAATTCTATAACTTGGTTATTGACCACTTCGCCACCATGACGGACAGGAGAATGGCCTTCCTTTTCAAATAGGGTGAGTGAAATGACACCTCCTCCCCTCTCTGAACTTAACTGCAGCTATTTGTGCGATTTTTAATGTGGTTATATTGTTTGTTTTCCTTTGCTTGCCTGGATTTAGCTGTGAATGACTAGTCAGTTGAAGTAACCTTATTGTTTTTACTGTGGTTGTATACACATAGACAATGAGCACCACAGACAGCACCTGTCACCTGGCACTGGGCCAGCTTAGGCTTCCTGAATAATTGTCTACACTCTGTTGGTCGGGTACTCGGTTGTTAGTCTTCAGTGATGTTGTGTTATGAACATTTGGCCAAGCACTAAGAAGTATGTAGGCCTATTTGATACATGCACCACTGCTAATGCAAATGTCTTCAATCATCTTCTGATTGAGCTTGTGAATGCTTCTTTTATTCTTAAAACTGCACCATAAGCAGCGGGCTATGTATGCTATCTGGGGTGAGAGAGAGAGAGAGAGAGAGAGAGAGAGAGAGAGAGAGAGAGCATAGGTCTCGGTAAATGCAACTTTCAGTGTGTGTATTGACATCAGATAGTGTGCATCTTTAAAGTTTGATCAAATTTTTGTAAAATTATACCCTGCACTGTAATAGCACAATGCATTATATAATTGACCTCCAAAAAGCACATCCCCTCTCACTTGGCTTCCCCAACAATTTACCCCACCCCACGCCACTGAAAACTAAGAGAGTAAGTTAAACCAAAGTAGATGAAGGCTGACCAAAGAACTTAGCTTGAGTTTTTGTTTATACTTCTTGAGGAGATGCAGGCTTGAATAAATAAAACCAAAGTTAGAATCATGGCCACAGCACCGAAAGCACAGCAGCTTCAAAAACATCAAAGAACAGTATGCAGATGAGGTGAGGACGACAGGCAGGGACCAATAAATCGCAGGTTTTTTGTGCCCTCACTCCCCTCCCTCCCCTGCAGGATGGACTCCACTAAGAGGTGAAGAAGCTCTCTGCATCGTCTGGATGCCAACCGCACAGTTAATACACTGAACAAAATTATAAACGCAACACTTTTGTTTTTGCCCCTATTCAACTCAAAGATCTAAGACTTTCTCTATGGCCTATTTCAAAAGGCCTATTTATCTCAAATATTGTTAACAGATCTGTCAAAATCTGTGTTATCTCCTTTGCCGAGATAATCCATCCACCTTACAGGTGTGGCATATCAAGATGCACAGGTGTGCCTTAGGCTGGCCACAATAATCTGTTTTTGGTTTCTAAATCCAAAAACGAAAAACGACTAAACCAAATTCAAATAACGGCACGATTTTGGTTTGTTGAAATTCATTTTTTCATTTCTCCATTTGAAGATAGATATTTAAAGTAAGATAGGTGGGCCAGGTGACCTGGAAGTATTAGTAAACATATTAAAGCCAAGCTTGTATAATGGTCATATCTGTAACATTATGCAGCATTAACGTTGTACCAGGGTCACGTTAGATGAAAATGAATAAATAAATAAATAAACCTGGGCCGAGAGAAATACGTTAGCAACAGTAGTTAATTACATGCACTATAATCAACCCGATCTCATCTCAACTGTCACAGTTACATGCTTTGAAAAAAACGTGGAAAAACGTTTATAGTGTTGCAACACAAAGGAGGCTAACCCTACCTGCAACCTGCCTCAGGACCGATGTGCACAGCTGTAGGGTTAGCCAGGTGACATGCATATATTTATTGACTTAGGTTCAGGGGCCGTGTCCACCAAAGCGTTTTTTTTTAACAATATCACACAAGTGGCAACGAGGCAAGCTGATCACAAGAATGAGAGCGTTGGTTACGTATTGTAACCCCAGATTCTATGAGTATAGGCGTAGCCCTCTAAGAGCTGTCGCTATTGGGTTCATCCCCGCGCGCATGCGCAGTCCTGAAGATTTCTTTCGCGCCCATGTGCCGTGCACGGGCCTCTCTCAGGTCCGCAATTTAGGTATATAATACCGGCGAGACCAGAGATCTGCTCCCAAGAGGTCAGCTTTTTTTCTTCAGCCGACGCTGGTGGGACCAGTCGGGCCCGCAGCTTAGAGGGCTACGCCTATACTCATAGAATCTGGGGTTACAATACGTAACCAACGTTCTATTTCGTATAGGCTTCGCCCTCTAAGAGCTGTCGCTATTGGGATAAGGGCGAAGCCAGATGTAGTCAATGCCCACTGGACCCCCAGCGGTCATAAGCATTAACACACCAGCTCACAGTACCCTAATCACACAATGCATGATAGAGACCAAAATGTAGGTCAGTGTTTCCGTCTGGTCTCGAACCAGGTACCTTCGGCATAGAAGGCGAGCGTCTGATCCATTACGCTACGGAAACTGAGATACGCAGCCATCCGCATTAGACCAGATAACAGGATGGCTGAACGCATCACTCCCTGCCTCCCACCTGCTGCTGTGAGGAAATTGGAACGACAGTTACGCATTGTAACCAGTCCCAACAACGAGCAGAGCAGGCGGGAGGATAGGACAACACACACGCATCCCGGCAACGGGGGGTGTGTGTGCGCACGAGAACGCCCAGAGTACAGGCACACACAGACGCACACTGCGGCTTATGTTGAGGGAACAGTAAGGACGGTTGTTACGCATTGTGGCAGTCCAACTGGAGCGCAACTAAGACAGAAGGAGCCCCAACAGCCCGTGGCAAGAGGAGCCTTACCGGCTCCTTTACAGGGAAGCCTATGTGTGCGTAACGTGTCCCGAGCCAGCAGCGTCGCGCCTGGTCTCCAGAACATTCAGTACCGAGTGCGTTAGAGAAAACCCCGATGCATCGCGTAAATAGAAGCGGATAAAGGGGCAGGGTGAAGCCCATGATGCCGCTGTGCAAATATCCTCCACAGCCATCCCGCTGAACAGCGCTGTGGAGGAGGACACGGCTCTTGTCGAGTGCGCACGGATGCCGGGTGGGGGGTCCTCCCAGCCGTAACGTACGCCTGTGTGATGGCCTCACACAGCCAATGAGCCAACCGTTGTTTTGACAGAGACTTGCCTCGTGAATGCTCTCTGTAGTGAACAAACAGCTGTTGAGTTTTTCTGAGGGCAGCCGTGCGCTCTACATAATGAGACAACGCGCGCACCGGGCAGAGACGATGAGATGCTTCCTCCGCCTCGTTTCGATGAGGAGGAGGGAAAAAACCTTCCAGGGAAATAATCCGTGACCTGAAGGAGCTAGTTATAACCTTGGGCATGAACGCTGGGTTCGGCCTCAAGGTGGCGGAGCTCCCGTCAGCTCTGATAGCGAGGCAGGATGGAGCGACTGAGAGAGCGCACAGATCGCTCACCCTCTTAGCAGAGGTCAGTGCCAAAAGGAGGGCTGTCTTCAGAGACAGCAGTCTGAGAGAAGTTTGCGGCAGTGGCTCAAAGGGGGATTGCTCAGAGCGCGCAGCACAAGCGGTAAATCCCACTGTGGCGCCAAGGGGCGCGTGACAGGCCGCTGCCTTCTCACTCCTCTTAAAAAACGCTTAACCAGCGGATGCGCAAAAACCGATCTCTCTCCAAAGCCCTCGTGGCAGGAAGAGATGGCCGCCACGTACGATTTGACTGTGGATAAAGCCAGATTTCTGTCCACCAGCAGCTGGAGGAAGGACAGAACAAGAGATAAGGGACACGAGACGGGGTCCGTGTCTCTTTCCACACACCAGTGCTGAAAAGCGGACCACTTTGCTCTATAAGAAGCAGTAGTGGAGGGAGCCCTAGCGCCTTGGATGGTGCGCACCACATTAGGGGGCAATCCTAATCTTTCAAGGCGCTCCCGTTCAGGGGCCAAGCCCACAAACGCTGACCTATCACTGGGAAGTGTAGGATGGCTCCGTCCAGCTGTGAGAGCGCGTCTCTGCGCCACGGCAGCTGCCACGGTTTCCCCGACAGCAGCTGAATCATCACTGGAAACCATGATGCGCTCGTGCGTTCTGGTGCCACCAGAATCACTGTTAGGAGCTCCTCCTGAATGCGCGCCAGGAGGCGGGGAATCAGAGGAACCGGGGGGAAAGCATAAAGGAGCGTTCTGGGCCACGGGCTGTGTGAGAAGGCGTCCACGCCCAGTGGCGGCTCGTCCCGTGCGTTCAGTGAGAACCACAGTGCGCACTGTGCGTTTTCTCGTGAGGCGAACAGATCTATCTCTGACTCCCCGAATCTGTCCCACAGTTCCTGAGTAAGAGTGGAATTCAGTCTCCACTCGTTCTGAGACGGACCGCCGCGTGACATGAGGTCCGCGGCTCGGTTCTGAACACCGGGAATGTGGAGGGCTCTGATAGAGCGCAGGTTCGCGTGGGCCCACAGCAGCAGGCTCCTGGCTATCTCTAGTAGCCGAGCCGAGCGGACGCCGCCCTGACGGTTTATGTAAGCCGCGGCTGTCATGTTGTCTGTTCTCACCAGCACATGTTTGTCTCTCAGGAGTGGAGCAAAGTGTTTCAGCACTTTCAGCACTGTGGACAGCTCCAGGCAGTTTATGTGGAGAGATGGAGGCTGTGGCCATTTCCCTCCCACCACGTGAGAATGGCACATCCCGCCCCAGCCAATGAGAGACGCGTCCGTGTACACTGTGACATGTGACGTCACTTTCCCGAGGGGGGACCCCGCTGAAAGCACGTGAGGGGATTTCCAGTACGTCAGGTCTGACTGTACTGAGGGGGGAACGGACAGCAGGCGTCTTTTGTGCTTTATGGGATCGAGGCGGAGACGGCCGAACCATCTCTGTATTTTCCTCATGTGGAGGAGACCCAGAGGGACCACCACGTGACTGGCCGACATCATGCCCAGTAGACGCATCACAGACAAAGCCGTTACCACTTTGTGCGGAGCGATGCGTGAAAGCAGAGAGCTGAGAGCTTCCAGCCTGGCTGGAGATAATTTGGCTCTCATGCGGGCTGAGTCCAGATGCACTCCCAGATAGATTATTGACTGGGAGGGGAGAGGAGAGCTCTTCTGCCAGTTTATGGCAAAACCCAGGCGGGACAGGTGTTTCACGAGCTTCATCGTGTGTAGCGCACAGCTCTCCCTGGACGATGCCATGACAATCAAGTCGTCCAGGTAAAACAACACTCTGACGCCCGACCTGCGCAGCGGCTCCAGCGCTGTCTCCACACATTTGGAGAACGTGCGCGGGGCCAGAGAATAGCCGAAAGGCAGGCGGTTGTATTGAAACTGGGCTCCTCTGAAAGAGAAACGCAGGAATTTCCTGTGTCTGGGGATGATGGGGACATGGAAATAAGCGTCCTTTAGGTCGATGGACGCGAACCAATCCCCGGGACGTACACATTCCAATACGTGCCTGACTGAGAGCATGTGGAACGGCCTCCTCATTATGCATTTGTTGAAGGAGGAGAGATCCAGGATCGGCCTCATTCCGCCCGTTTTCTTGGGCACCAGGAAGTAACGGGAGTAAAAGCCCTCGTTCTCCTCGCCCCGCGGGACTTTTGAAATCGCTCCTTTGCTCAGGAGCTCTGTTATTTCTGCCATCAGAGCAGATGTCTCTGACTGCGATGACATGACGGTCTCCAGCACCCCGCTGAAAGGAGGAGGGGGGCTGGCGAATTGGAGAGTGTAACCCTTCTTTATTAATCTCGCCATCCACTCGTTCATGGGCAGATTTTGCCACGCGCAGCAACGCTCTGAAAGCGGGCGAGCAAAAATCTGGGGGGCCTCTGTGGACATTTCTGACAGCCAGAGAAGAGCCCTCTCCGCCGCCGTGTGAGCTGCAGAGCCGCTCGACACGGCCCATGGGAGGGCTGAGTTGAAAGGGCTGCGGCGGCGATAGTGTGAAACACTCGGGCCGCTCATTCTCAGTGTCAGACTCGTGCCACGGTGAAAACCCTCCACTAACACACACTGAAGGGTGAGAGGTGGGGAGGCCGCAGAGAGGCAGGGAGTGCGGGTGGGCTGTTGTGTTTATCTGATGTGAATGTTTTTCACTCATGATAATATGAGAGAGGGACAACAGCGGCTCAACAACTGACGCAGCGTGTGCGTGCGCAGCGGAGCTTGCTTGTGTGTGGGAGACGTGCGTTTCATCAGCTGCAGGAAGCTCAGGAGAGAGAGGGGCAGGCTGACTGATAGGAACATGCTCTTTATGGACATTTGGTTGGCTCTGAAAAGAGCCGTTGTGTCCGGCTGTTCCGGGAAGAAAACACACGTCCCCCGCGTCCCGTCAATACCTCCGCTGTTTGCGGGGAGGCTCGGCGGGGGGGTTGGACCAGGAGCAAGCCGCTCGCCTGTTCTTGACTGCAGGGCGGCGCTGTGAAGAGGGAGCAGCGGCCGCCGGAGGAGCCCGGGGGGCCTCGGCTGGGGCCGGCGGAGGCGCAGCAGTGGCCGCGGGGCGCCTCGGCCTGGGGCGGGAGTCGCGGCGATCACGCCGGGAGCCCTGTGAGCGCCGTGGGTGTTGAAGGTGGCGCTCTGCTCCACGCTGTGTGCCGCTTCACCTTGTCCGCCGCGTCCGAAGCTTGCTGCATGTGTGTGATTGCATCCTGGAGGAGCGGCCCAAACAGCCCATCGGGGCTGATGGGGCCGTCCAGCAACTCCTTCCTGATCTGCTCCGGCAGATCGGACATGTGCAGCCACATGTTGCGTTGCAGCACTGTCATCCACGCCATAATCCGGGACTGGCCGACCGCCGCCGCTGTGGCGAGCGTCAAAATGGCGGCCGCGGCTTTCCCAAACTCGCTGGCGAGCTCGGGGGAAAGGGCGTCGGGCTGAGCAGCGACAGATGACATGGACGAGGCCAGCAGCGATATGTTGTTGATGGCGGCTGTTACCTGGGCGGCGCACTGGTGGGAGCGGTCCGTGACTCGAGCCGTTACCTGGTCGCGGGCAGAGGGCGGAGTCGGCTTCCTCCTGCCGAAAAAGGTGGCTTTAGGCAGCAGGATGGCTGCCAGGCTGGGCTCCAGAGGTGGGACAGAGGGAAAACCACGGTCAGTGAGGCCCTCGACCTTCGTGAAGTTGACGTACCTCGCCACCGGCGCCTTCAGCTTCCCAGGCTCGGCCCCCGCTTCGGAGAGAAAAGGCTGAAGCGGTGGAAAAAGGGGCCACACAGGAACCTGTTTGGAGGCTTGCTCTGGCTGGTAGATGTCGCCGAGCATGGCGCTAGGAGCAGGTGCAGGAGGCTCAGCAGGCATCGGCACGCCCTTGCGCTCAGCAGCCGTCTTTATTATGTCGGGGAGATCCCGGAGGAGAGCCCCGCAGGACGGCAAGCTGGAAGGCGGAAGTGGAGCAGGAGCCAGCGACGCCGCCTTCTCATCCAAGTCAAACTCCAGATCTTCCAGCGGGAAGAGGGGAGAGCCTGGCGGGGAGCCAGCAATGGAGGGAGCAAGTCAGAGGACTCGAGCCCTGCATCGCCAGCAGTCCCGCCGGCGAGGTCCGCCGTGAAGCTAACTGGCTTAGCCCAGCTAGCTTCGTCGTCCTCCTCCTCCTGCAGGGCCGCGAAGGCGTCGACCCGCCGTCGCTTCTCCTCCACGGGCAGCTGTGCGCAGTAGGGGCACGAGGCCCGGGGAGTCAGAGCCAGGCCAGCGTGCTGGGGACCGAGGCAGGTCTCGCAGCGGGCGTGGAGATCAAACCCCATGATGTAGCCGGCGTGGCAGGACGGGCAGAGGCGGACTCCTTCCGAGCGGCGGACCTCAACGGTAGAGCGGTGAGTAGCCATAGGAAAAGCTCTTTAGTCAGGAAAATTGCTCTTTAGACGCTACTCTGCTCTCCGAAGTGACTGCTATGCAGCGCTGAAGAAAAAAGGGGAGCAGATCTCTGGTCTCGCCGGTATTATATACCTAAATTGCGGACCTGAGAGAGGCCCGTGCACGGCACATGGGCGCGAAAGAAATCTTCAGGACTGCGCATGCGCGCGGGGATGAACCCAATAGCGACAGCTCTTAGAGGGCGAAGCCTATACGAAATAGAACTATGCATCACACACAAATTTTTTTGTAGAAATGTGTCCTAAGAAGTAAGGAACAGACTCTTCAAACAATAATATAATTTAGACTTTCTGTGTGTATATTTTGTTGTTTCAGCTGGCTGCTGGCTACAGCTTCTTAATTATTGTACAGACATGAGAGTGAAAGAATCATCTTATCTAACTCTCAGCAAGAAAGTAAATTAGCCTATTTTAATGTTGAAATAATAATTTTTATGTGCATCAGCTGCTGCTTCCATAATTGGCTTTTAACAGAAAGATTTGTTTTTTCACAAAATATCTTTGAATGCAAAAAATGACAGCTTCAACCTTCTTTAATTTAGTCATAATTGACTGAGTAAGATTAATGTGGCTCAGTTAAAAATGAAATGTTAGCACACAGCCAAAGTTACTTTAAAAGAAACCTTGTATACAGTTACAGTGAGTAAATTAAAAAGAAGGGGGTAAAAACACAGCGTTTGTTTACAAATATATTTTCATCTTTATCAGCTTTTCCTCTTTTTAACATCCAGTACACACAGTCCACTGGTCCACATTGTTCAGCTTCAGCCCAGTCAGAGTGGCAGGACTCTTGATTCAGCTCCCTCCGGTGTCACACACCTGTTGGAGAAAAGACAGCACACACACACTATAGTCTGACTCCCTCTACAGGTAAACATGTAGAAAAGCACAGAATACACCTTTTGAGCCTAAGACCATATTGTTGGTGGTACTGAGAGTCAAAGACAAACACATGGTTGTGTTATTATGTCAATCGAAAGATTGAGAACAACACCACAACATAATAAGGTGAGATATATTCCTATATATACATTGTATATTTACATAGAAAATACATTAAATACACAGTGAGTATGTGTGTCCTTTTGCACTTCCATGCTGATAAACATTTTGCCTTTTATCATTTGCTGCTATGTCAAAACTTGCACAAGTCAAATAAATTGAATATGACTTGGTATCAAGTCAGCAGAATCCCACAAATCGTCAGAAACAGCGTGCCAGTGTTCTGGCTTTAACCTGGACTTTTATTATGTCAAATAAATAGACAAAGTCTAATCATGCAGAACTTCTCAATATAGTAAAAGTTACAAAGCACTTTAAAAAAAGAGGAAGGGTGAATTTTAAAAGTCAGAAAACAGCACATAAAACAAGGACGCCAACTTCATAAATCCCAAAGTATAATGTTTTTAAATCAAGAAAAAGACAATTAGTTGATTTAAAGTCTAACAGAAGTCAGTTTGTTTGACTTGTGTGTACTTATTTGGTCCAAACTGCACTTGCCAAAAAAAGACATATATGTATAAAATTATTGAAATTATTGCCTAGACTTTTTTTTCAGTAATATGGCAACAACTTCATCATCTTTTTTAAAAATTTAAGAAAAAATTATTATGACTATCACAAAAAGAAAGAGACTTGGAAGTAAATATGACATTAAAGTCTTACTGTGTTGTCTTCAAACTCGTCCTGACGTCTTCCAGCGGATTTTGAAGTCACTGATCCCCTTGCTTTTCATCTTTGCCTCCAGCTAGGAAGCATTCACAAAAATCTGTTTTATATTTCTCATAACTTTAATAATGAGCAACTTGGATATTAATAGATATGGCTCTTATAAACTAATAATTACTAATTGCTTCATCATAACTACTAACACTGTTACAGGGGTCTATTATCAGCATTTGGAATTCCTATACATAAAATTTTAAGATGAATAAGTTTTACCTTCCACGCCATGCCCTCTCACAGTGATAGACTTTACGAAGGTACATATGACACAATATCCCATTAAAATTTCTCTTTCTCACCTGCTTTAAGATTTGTTGTTGGATGACCGGGTCACTCATGTCAAAGTCAGTGCTGATTTTCACAACAGATCTCTTCTTAAAGTCTGAAAAATGGTTGCTGATGTGATAGCTGGCATTTTGGCAGCATTATGTAATGTAATATTTTACCATACCATTTATTTAGCATGGTTCACTTTACTGATGAAAAATTGTTACAAGAAACATCACTATTGACAGTTTTTTAAATCATAAACTGTAATGACCACCACTGCAGCTGATGAAGCAACTGCAGCCTCAGTAACAAACATATCAGGTTTTTTGGCACATTCGGTGGCAAGTTTTTTTTTTTTGGCCGGTATCTTCCCTTTACACTTCTGACACAAGAAACAGAGGTCAGGGAGGGGGGAGGGAAATAGAACTAATGGGCAGCTGACCGTGCTTTATGGGCCAGTCGTCAGCCTATTTTTTAAACAATTGTATAAATAAGTAATTTTTAAATTACATCAGCCCCATTTGGCCTGGTATGCCAGATTACCAGTCCACCCCTGTGTACCTGAAACAGGGTTAGGTTTTGCTGTTGTTTTTTGTTGTCATGCCTTTTGCTCTTTCAACATGAGATGCCCAATGAATAAAGGGAAATGCTCAGTTCCCATAGGCAGACCACCCTGTGGCATAAACATTTTTTGGTTTAACTGGGAAACATTTCATTCTTCATGATGTGTGCAGCTTACCAAGCACATACACCTGTACTTCACAAAGTGTCAATTTCTTCTGTAGTCCAGGAAGAACAACATGGACAAAGCGACCTTCCATTATTCCACACTGGTAGTTGTATTTGCTCTGTCCCGTTGCAATGGAGATGATGGCACACCTGAAATATAAGAAAGCGATAATCAAAGGCTGATAAGTACTAGTACTTCTACAGCAAGTAAGTACTCTTTTCTTCCTGCACCTCTGGTTGCTGGTGTCATTTTTGAGACCGATGCGGATCTCAGCACCGTCCAGCTCCTGTGAGCAGCAGTCGCTGATGCTGGTGACAGACACAGCTGTTATTTTGTAGATACTCCTCAAGTCCAGTTGCCACCAGGGGTTGTCTTGCAGTGGAACTGAAGCACAGGTGCTTTGTGGATCCTTCCCACTGTCTTCATCAATGGCCATTTGTGGAGCTGTTGCTGCAGAAGCTGGTTCTCCAGACTGTGTGGCTACTCCTCTCAGTGCCACATTGGCTGACAGGCGTGCCATGAAGTCAGTTATGAAATACGTATGAGTAAGAACCAGTTATAAATTCATTTGGAGAAACAGCACTTACTGAAGACTAAAGTACAGTTCAACAAGGCAAAGTGTTGAGAAATTTCACTGGATAACTTAAAACATCAAATATTCATTAGGATACATCCTCTCAGGGTCATGAATGTGTGTGCAAAACCAACTGAA
The DNA here is from genome assembly GCF_014851395.1 of Micropterus salmoides. Lineage (NCBI taxonomy): Eukaryota > Metazoa > Chordata > Actinopteri > Centrarchiformes > Centrarchidae > Micropterus > Micropterus salmoides. The sequence continues at coordinate 22,655 of NW_024044334.1, forward strand.
CATGCAATTTAAAATACAGAAACTTGAGGGTTATCAATTGAATAAATGTATAAGCTGTGCTCAGGGCCGGTCCTGACAGTGTTGGGTTGGAGCCCTAGGCAAGTATTTATATTGGCAACCCCCCCTATTGGAAATACCACATGCCCGAACAGTTCTGCAGGCAAACACATGAAAAGCCAAGTCAATAATCGTCCAGACAATAAAGGCTAAATTATGAAACCAAACCTAACCAGGTATTTGGGAATGTTCCCCTCAGAAATTATGTACTGTATCAAACAGAGATTGTTTTCCTTCATTATACTTAATTCATGGGGAGCATTGTTTGTAGAAATGCAAAAGCATAGTTTTTATTTGAACACTGGAGGGGACCGATTTTAAGTGGGGTGTCTCGGGGGACCTCTCCCTTAAAATTTTGAGCATTAAACATTTGTTATGTGTCCTGTACTGTACTTTGCTTCACTTTCACTTTTTCACAAATGTATGTATAACTGTGTTGTATGTTTTTCTAATGGACCCTGAGTCTGACAATAAAGTTGAAGTGAACTGAACTGAACAAATATTACTCTGATATAAAAAAAATAGATATGTTTTGATCTCCAAAAAAAACTTATCTTGCATATGCTGAAAACTTCAGCAGGAAGTTAAACGTGGAGAGACCTTATTGAATGGAGTTGTTTTGTAAATCTAATTATCAATAACACTAAAAATAAATTTGTTTAAACTATGTTCACGCAGGAAGCACCACATAATTGAATTAACTATAGATGTCATTGCTCAGTGTTGCATTACTTCCAGTAAGGGTTGCAGTGGCGTACAC
>NW_024044335.1:0-3011 GCF_014851395.1 Micropterus salmoides
TTTTTACAGCGTTATTACAGCGTTATTACAGCTTATTACAGCGTTATTAGTTCTTATAGCGTTATTACAGCGTTATTACAGCGTTATTAGTTTTATAGCGTTATTACAGTGTTATTACACCGTATTTGTTTTTACAGCGTTATTACAGCGTTATTACAGCGTTATACAGTGTTATTACAGCGTTATTAGTTTTTATAGTGTTAGGGTTAGGTATTGTTGCTAGTCCTATTGTTATTATTATTATAATCATTAACATTACGACTGTTACCATTAACACTACTATAAATATCTGTACCATTTTTCATTTAGTCTATAGCAACATCATCTTTACTGTCTCTACCCCTGTGTGTATATTGTGTAGGCTGCCTCCCTCTCTCTCATCCCTCTCTTTTTCTCTGTTCCTCTCTTGCCCTCTCTCTCTCTCTCTCTCCCTCTCTCTCCCTCTCTCCAACCGGTCGAGGCAGATGGCCGCCCACCCTGAGCCATGGTTCTGCTCGAGGTTTCTGCCTTTTAAAGGAAGTTTTTCCTTGCCTCTGTCTCCTAGTGCTGCTCTTGGCGGGAACTGTTGGGCTTCTGTAAATAACATCAAAATGTCAAAATATCCAGAAGGATGGAAGAAAATCACTTTTTTACCATCAGCAATATAAAACTTCCAGGTGGATGACACCATATTTAGCTGATGTTTAAGAATTGAAGGGAGACGGGGAAAGGCAGTGGTGGCCATCTTGTGTCCAACTCACAGTCCTCAAACCTGTGAATAACGGAGGTAAGGTTTCACACTTCGGTAGCACTATCCATACTGATCACTACAAACTGTAATTATTAGACATACTAGTGATATTGTCCTATACTGCATTATACTTTGCTAATCTGAAGAGATTCTCTGTTTGAAGGGTGTGGCTGCTAGAGGGGCACCCAACTGTTAGTGAAAAGTGACCAGGGTCCATTGCATCAGACATGAAGCCAACACGTAGCCTTCAGATTTTTAGAGAGAGATGCATGTCTGAAATGGCGTCAAGATTAGTTGATGGCTGCGGTGCATGTGACAAAGGAGCTACAGTTTATTCAAGCACTTTATCACACGACACTACACCACAGTGAAATAATATTCATAACAATTAACTTTGCACGTCAGTCTCGATCCGAGTTGCTGCGACCTACCGTTAAGGAGACACATTAATGCATTCCCACCAGATAATGGCAAATGATTTATTGCGTGACACATCTGTGTATTTATGTAGCACCAATTCATAACAAACGTTCTCTCATTTCATGACAGGGTTTAACAGAGATTCTTAAATTGAATTTACTACCTTTTTACCACCTATTTTACTACCATCACAATATTTTTACTACCAACACGGCTTCAAACTTCAACTGTAGCAGTGTTAAGTAAAGTGACAAGAGATGAAATATCTTTCCAAAATGAATTAATAACATATTTATTATTTAGTGACATTAACATATCCAATTTACAATTATAACTTAATTTCAACACTGGGAGGGAGTTGAAACAAATGACTTCAACACTGGACACAAGCCAAGCACTGTCCAAGACAGACAGACAGACAGACGACAGAACATCAATTAATTGAATTAACAACAAACAGAAAAGTTGCTAAGGCAGGATCACAAGTGCCTTAGCTGTGCGCCTTTTCTTCGATCAATTTTTCAACTTGGAGAAGTTCTGCTTTTTTGTCCTTGTGTCTTCTTCGAAGAGAGTTGGATTTTGTGATGAGCTCAGCCATCTTTGTTCCTGCCTTTCCCTCAGCCATCTCTGCACACTTGTCAGCTTCATTCTCAAGTGAATGGCACACACTACCGAGTACCTGCCGCTGGTTCTGGAGGTCATCCAGCTCTTTCTCTGCTGCTTTCCTCTTCAGCTCTTGTGTGGCACTCTCCTTTATTTCCCGCTCACTATCAAGGTACAGCCTGTATTGTGACTTTGCTGAAGCAGCAGATGCCAAGAGCTCCTTGGTCAGAGGAACTTTCAGAACGCCACCACAGACACACATTACTTTATCGCAGATTAACCTGAGGGCTTCGAGAGATTCCTCACGAAGGTTGCACGTTTCCTCCTTATTAACTGAGAAGCCTCTCTCCACTGTGGCTTGTCCATGGGACAGGAGGAGAGCACTTTGACAGAACTTGAGCAGGTCAGGGTGGGACGTGCAGAGTTTGGAGTGGAGAAACATCCAGACGCTGCCTCAGCGGTTGGAAGGAAACAAACTTTTCTTCTCTGCCCACAACTGAGAGCAAGGAAGTGAACTGCTGAATGATGACATCACCTGCAACATTGAAAGGAAAATTTAAATTTTAAATTAACACATTAGTCAACTGCGTCATCATCCATCCAACAAAAGTTCATACAGTTCATCATAGAAACACAACAGTATCTAAAGCAGTGGTTCTCAACCTGGGGACACAAAGGTCTTGCCTAAATTACAAACTGATCATTGACATTTTCAAACCTCTATTAAAAGACAGAAAACCACAAATGAGCACAAGTCCTTACTCCATTTAAATAACCTATCCAGCTCTACTGTCCCTGTATATTTCTTACCAGCTGCAATGCCACCTGCCAGCTGCTGTCCCTGGATGAAAGTTTGTACTAATGCCTTCATCTGTACGATGCACCACTCTGGATCTTTGACCATCTTTGTGGGATCCAGGCAGGCAATCTGCCTAACAATGGGGAATTTCAACGGGGACCTTTCTTACAGTTCCTTTATGATTTGAATCAGACTCTGCAAACACTCTCTTCTCAGGCTGAGTACGGAGTGTTCCCCTATCTTGGTTCCTGGTTTGCCCAGGAGTGCCTATTAAGGAACATTATTAATTTAATAATTAATTAATATAATGATTATTTTTTAAGGAACACCCATGTCAATGTTTTCTTTGAAAGGAAATGTTTGTATAATATTAATGATCATAAATATTCATAGTGAACTAATTGTATGTAATTGTGTAATTAGTGTGATTGTGTAAAACAAATAAACAACAATGAAATT
>NW_024044336.1:0-9070 GCF_014851395.1 Micropterus salmoides
ACAAAAGAAACAAAGTGTCCAGACTGTCGCGCTGTGATCCACACGTGATATTTAAATCAGCGGCAGAATCAAACTGCTGATTGGACTCAGTGACGTTCAGGTGGGGGAGTTACTCCTCTGACGGGTGGAGTTGGACAGTTGACCCGTGCCCGAGCCTTGTCACCACGCGCACCGAGGACTCTGATCATGTGCGCTTAAAGTAAAGGACAACCAAACTACAAGTAGCCAGCGGTACGTATCGATGTCCATCTTGCAGATTGTGACTGCAGCCAATCAGGTTACAACCTTTTATGTAATCTGGGGTGTTAACGCACAAACGAGATTTTAGTTCCCTGAATTTAGTCTTAAAGGGGCGCACCTCCTCCCAGGCAACGCAAAGATCAAACCTGGAGAGAACTCTGGGAACAGAAGTATCTTCTCCTGCTGTTGATTCAGAACCTGAGTGTGGCTAAAACACTCTGCTGTGAAAACTGTTCAGTTTGAACCACAGCTGGGGATCCAGAACAGTACTTACACCTACCAAGACCCCACCGGACCTCTCTCTTGGTTTTCAATCAATTCAATTCAGCTTTATTGTCAAACAACAATGTTGACAAAGCTACAAATAAATAACAAAACAATAAATTCTCTCTCTCTCTCTGTCTGAGTCAGTGTCTCTCTCTCTCTCTGTCTGAGTCAGTGTCTCTCTCTCTGTCTGAGTCAGTGTCTCTCTCTCTCTCTGTCTGAGTCAGTGTCTCTCTCTCTCTCTGTCGAGTCAGTGTCTCTCTCTCTGTCTGAGTCAGTGTCTCTCTCTCTGTCTGAGTCAGTGTCTCTCTCTCTGTCTGAGTCAGTGTCTCTCTCTCTCAATTCAAATTAGCTTTATTGGCATGAATGTGTAAAAGCAATATACAAACTAATTAAAGCGTGTGTGTTAAAAAAAATAAAAATATATTAAAATTAAAATACATTTAGCTGACGCTTTATCCAAAGCGACTTACAATTGCTATACATGTCAGAGGTCGCACGCGTCTGGAGCAACGAGGGGTTAAACGTCTGCTCAGGGACACATTGGTGGATGTCTCACAGTAGGGGATTGAACCCGGGTCTCACACCAAAGGCATGTGGCAAGTGTGGTGTGTTAAAATAAAACTATATTAAAAATAAATCTCTCTCTCTCTGTCTGAGTCAGTGTCTCTCTCTCTCTCAGCAGGAGGTCATGTGACTGAATAATAAATGTCTGACGGGTCATGGCCCAGCAACATGAGAACCACACACAGGTCAGCGGCTGATCATGTGACATCTCGGGTTCTGTTTACAGCTGAGGAGACTTTAAAGCATGTTGACCTCCTGAGGGCCCACGTGAAACCAGAACCTGGTGGTTCTGTTCCAGATCACTCAGAGCCAAACGACACAGATAAAAGAGTGTGAAGGGATCTTGTCCTGTTCCAGAGACCCGAGCAGGTCCTAACGACTTCTCATTAGGGCCATCAGAAAACTGAAAGACTGCCAACAATCCAAAAGTCACCACTTTCTGCTGATCCACTAACCAGTTCATCTGATCACTGTTTCAGACCTGCACAGGACAGACTGTTAGCCTTTAGCATGATAGCCTTTAGCATGATAGCCTTTAGCGTGATAGCCTTTAGCGTGATAGCCTTAGCATGATAGCCTTTAGCGTGATAGCCTTTAGCGTGATAGCCTTTAGCGTGTAAGCCTTTAGCATGATACCTTAGCATGATAGTCTTTAGCGTGTAAACCTTTAGCGTTTTAGCCCTTAGCATGATAGCCTTTAGCGTGATAGCCTTTAGCGTGATAGCCTTTAGCATGATATCCCTTAGCATGATAGCCTTTAGCATGATATCCCTTAGCATGATAGCCTTTAGCATGATATCCCTTAGCATGATAGCCTTTAGCGTGTAAGCCTTTAGCGTTTTAGCCCTTAGCATGATAGCCTTTAGCGTGATAGCCTTTAGCATGATAGCCTTTAGCATGTTAGCCTTTAGCATGTTAGCATTAAGCATGTAAGCCTTTAGCATGTAAGCCTTTAGCATCATATCCTTAGCATGATAGCCTTTAGCGTGTTAGCATTTAGCGTGTTAGTTGGAGTTATCCAATCAGCAGCGGCGTGTATATGGGTGTATTAAAAAGGCAGTGAAGCGCCTGCGTACACAGCAGGGTGACGAAGGCGCCGCCGTTTCCCTTTAAAATGCTTGGCTACATTTAGTTGGAGCAGAACTCCGACCCAGCTTTGAGACGCTGCTGAGGGCTGCCACGTGATTGGCTGTCCGTTCCTTACTGCTACCTTGTGAGTACAATCTATTTGATAAGTGCAACGAGATGACTTCTGTTACGAACGGGCGAAGAATAAATGAAAGCGAGGGGAAGCCTTGTTCCTGAGGTTAAAGTTGCCGTCCTGTTTAAACTCTGCAGAACATTTCCACCAGCTTCAAACTGAAAGCCGCCGTCAGACGATAAAATATTGATGAGGTTTGTCGCAACACGGAGCCTCTCTGACATCAAGGTGTGATTAAATAACCTGACGACTGCGTGTGTGTTTACACGCTGTAACAAAGACTCACTTCCTGTCAGTGAACACATGTCGGACCTGCAGAAACACAGAGAGAACGCCAGCTGCCGCCTTCAGCCCAAACAACGACAGAAGAGACGCAAAACAGCCGTTTCATGGCGTCTGAGGCCCGGCCAATCAGCACGCAGATCACCAACGCGCTCGACCGTTTCTGTTGTTTGAATCCAGCCGAAGCAAAGAAAAACACCTTCTCTAGGTCAGAACACCTGCAGCTCAACAACCAATCAGCCTGCTGATGTTTGATGACCGCATCTTCTGAGACGGTTCTTCCTGCTGCCCTGAGTACTGCCTGCAGGGTTGCCCTTCAGGCTCCAACCAGCGCTGCATGCAGCCTGAGAGGCAAAACCCAGGGCTGACAGGTTCCTAACTAATGATGACCCGCTCCGATCTTCTCTCAGACCGACTCTGCTGCTGCTTCCTCAGACTCTTTTCTGAGGCGGCGGCGTTTCCTGAAACTTCCTCTTCACTTTCAATAATCTAAAGAAAACGTTTAAAAGCAAGAAAAAGCTGTTCATGTTTCAGGCAGAGCTCTGGACTCTAACAGCAGCAAGTCATTTCTTAACTTTGTCTCCTGTTTCCTCTGACCATCACTCGCTGCAGCCCGACAAGACGAGCGGGGCTCCGGCTCCAGTTATTTGCTTTACTAAACAGTAAATAAAGTAAAGTAACTCCTGCTCACACGAGGCAAACAGCGACAGCACAGAGAAAATGAAGCGAAGCGTTAGAGGCTGACAGGAAGTGCTGCTGAGGGCGGACAGAAGAAGAAGAGATGTGATTTCATTTTCCTCTGACAGACGCAGATTTGATCCTCAAACTGAATCAAACTACAACTGAAGAGATTTACTCTACTGAGCGCGCTCAGTGCAGATGAGGGTCACCGAGAGGTCAGCGCGCTCACAGAGGAAGATTAATGATCTGTGAGCTGCTGCAGGACTGAAAGGCAAACACGCAGAAGCGGACCTGGAAAAACCCACACGGTGAAACTCTCTCGTCACAAACGGACGCACATGGTGGCGTTTAGCGCCGCTGCTCGGCGCTACAGTAGGCCTCATATGAAACACAGAACAGCCAGCGTGTGGAGGAGGGTGGGCTGGACGGAGGGCCCGACTTTGAACCAGGTTCACGGCCCCTGTGAAACAAAAAGTCAACATGAAAGATGTTTATTTAAGTTACATAAATTGCGTTGTTGACGTACGTAGTTATTTTAACCCAAACCGCGATCTCTTCCCGTCCTGAAGGACTCTGTGCCTAAACCAAACTGCAGCGTTTCACGACTTCAATAACGTGCCGTTTCAAAGTAGCGATGTTTCGAAAGTCTAACCGGACGCTGCATATTTGCTGTTGCTAAGCGTTGCTAACTTGACCGCGGAGCCTTAAACGTCTAAAAATGAAGCAAAAGGGGGACACAGGGCGTTAGAAAGCGACGCCACAGAGCCTTGACCCAGCGTCCAAATGTGAGGAGTCTCTCACTTGCGTCTTTGTCCCGCCCACCGCAGATTCATGGAGAGACGCAAGGACACCAAGCCAGGAGAGAAGGAACGAGGAAATGTGTTTGTAGAGACATGTGATGACGGCGGCAGCTGATCACAGCTGATCTAACAGCTGGAGAGACGTGTGAGGGAGTTTGTTTGTGTGCAGCAGGATCCTGTTTAACAAACACCTGCACATGAAGAATTTCAGCTTAGTGCACGTCCTGCTCCGTCTGCAGAGAAGCCATTTTCAAAATAAAATACCCCGTGCAGACCCCCGACCGTATGTTCACATCAAACACAGTTTAAACAGACAGAAGGAACTTTTACCTACGTCATCAAAACATTTCTCACTAAATCAGCAAAATCTAAACATCGCTCAACAACGCTCTTATTCTGAAAAGCTCCCAGTGGGCTCTGCAGGTCTTGTGGTCTATGATCAGAACCAAAGCGGGTCACACAGAGCTGTGAAGAAGGTCGAAGAAGCACAAAAAGGACAAGTCGTTAACGTGGGCAGAATTCCCATGATGCTTGGCGGTGAAAAGAGTTTTGCTATTTGTTTGAAATACAAAATGTACTTTTCTTTGTTCTTTTTAAACGTGTCTGTTTAGAGTAAAGTGTTTTCTGTTGGTCGTTGTGTTCTTGTGGTTTTTTCTGGCGGCTGCAGGAAACCAGGAGTGAAGCGTCCGTTTCATTTGAAGAGCGGCTGCACTGACCGATGAAAGCACATCTCTTGTACGGTCGTGTCTACGGGAAAATAACGTCGCGTTTGCGGCCACGCAGGGGGCCCCTACCTAGCCGGGGCCCTGGGTCGGCCGCCCCCATGCACCCACGCTATCTCCGCTTATGGCTTTCAGTTTATTTCCTCTTCTAATATCCTTCAACACCACTGCGTACACTTTATTTGTGCAGGTCACATCGTCACCGATCGATCGCTGCATATTTGTTTTAGCGCAGCAGCTTCATTCTTTCTTTCATCAGCTGATTCTACTGGCGGCGGCGCCGGCTGCTTTCATCAGATGCTTCGGTGCAGTTTAGCGTTCGACTCCTAACCTGTTTTCTCTGCGTTACCGTCGTCTGTTTGGACTAAACTGGGGAACGAGCACGATCACTGAGGGAAAACGGGTTTCTTGCCGACAGGCATAATAAAAGCTGACGGGAGAAAGAAAAGAATCTAAAACAGGCTAAATGAAGAAAGTTGTGTGGGGTTTTGTTGGTCAGACCTACAGTGAACTCAGATTTTAACTAGACGGTGAATCAACAAATCAAATATAGCCGAACACTTCGCAGCGATGCACTGGACTTTAATGTTTCTGTCCTGATGTCCAATCAACAACGGCTACCCAATAAGTGGGCGTGTCTGTCAGGAGAAGACTTCCGCGAAGGCGCCGGTGTATCCTCGCTCCTCGCTCCTCGCTCCGCGCAGCTCTGGGACGGCCTGCAAGATGGCGGAGCGAAACAGCTTCCGGTTCAAGCGAGGAAACGACCAATAAGAGATTTGAGAAGCAGCCTGTAGTTCTCCCAGGACACTCTTCCTACAGCAACATTAACCACTGGTTTTATTTTGAAATCATTTGAATTATTTTGGTTTTATTTTATTTTGAAAGTCTAACTGGACTTTGCATCTTCCTTCTTGCTAACTTGATGCCAAAGAGTCCGCAGGGCGTTAAAGAGCCATGACTCAGTCTTTAGGTTCATGTTTACACCTGCGGCAGGTTGTTAAAGGAACCAGGTGACACCCACGTGATCAGCATCAGGTTTCATGTGTCTCACGTTTCACCTTTCTGCTTCACCTGGAACACTTTCACACTAGAGCAGCTGACGAAGAGCAAAAAGCTGACAGGAGACGAACTCTCTGCAGTCAGCTGATCTCTGCTTTTACTGTTGTGCCAGTGTAAAGTTTAGACTTCTGTGAAAGAAAAGAGCTGTAAGGAGCAGCCAGACGGAGTCTGAGCTTCACCTGCTGCTGCTGTGATCTGATCAGCAAACTGCGGTCAGCAGCAGCAGCCAGCAGGTCAGAGCAGAGCCCTCTGATTGGTCCACAGACAGGACAGGTTTGGGAAAGTTCAGCACAGAGACAAACCGGAAGTTCACACCTCTGTAACAAACACGAACCAAACTTTGCTCTCAGCATCACCTACCCCAGCGTTGTCATGGTGACGATGGTGTACCAGAAGGCCGCCGGGATGCTGGTGAACTTGCTGGCCGTGGAGCCCTTCTCAGCGTAGAACATGACGGTGGCGAAGATGATGATGGCCATGGTGAGGGAGAAGAGCAGGAAGCCGAGCTCCGACGCGCAGCTCTTCAGCGTGTAGCCCAGGATGCGAAGTCCCGCAGAGTGCCGCGAGAATTTGAAAATCCGAAACACCCTGAAGACGCGCAGGGTGACGAAGGCCCCGCTCACGTCCTCGTTGTCCGTCATGACGAGGCCGATGTAGTAGGGCATGATGGCCACCACGTCGATGACGCTCATGACGCTCTTCACGAACTTGTAGCGGCTCGGCGCGGCGAGCAGGCGCAGCAGGTACTCCACCGTGAAGATCATGACGCACGCGGTGTCCAGGCAGAAGAAAGCCAGCGCGTACCGCTCGCCGCACGGCTCGTCCTTGAGGCGGTGCGGCGAGGCACCGCACGGGACCGTCTCCACCACGTTGGCGAGCACCGACACCGCGATGAAGAAGCCGGTGACGTAGTAGAACACCAGCGCCATGGTGGAGGTGTGCGGGTTCTCAAAGGCGCGCCACATGGTCTCCCGGAAGCTCAGGTCCGCCGGGACCAGGTCGTTGCTGTGGTCAATATCCTCGTCGTCCTGGATCCGCTCCTGGTTCTCCCGCCGCCGGTCCTTGTACTCCTCATAGCAGCAGTCCCCGATGATCTCCGGGATGATGCCGAAGAACGCGAGCTCCTCGTCGTACGCGGAGATGCACTCCTGCCGCGGGTAGTGCAGCTTCCCGGTGCGGTAGAAGTTGAGGATGTGGCGGAAGATGTCCGGGTCGCGGTCGAAGAAGTACTCGTTGGTCTCCTCTTGGAAGAAGAAGTCCAGCTCCGTGCTGCCCAGCAGGGTGTCCGGGTACCGGTCCAGAGTGTCCCGCCAGGTCTGAAACTTTGTGCCGCTCACATTCAGCATGATCAGCCCGTCCTTCCCGCGGGGCTTGCTCTTCGGGGGCACCGGCATGGGCGCGCCGGCCACCGGCATCCACCCGATGGCCGCCGCGCGGGCGAACGGCAGCCACGCCGCCACACCTGCTGCCATGCTGGTCCTGAAGCTCTACGGAGGCTCGTTAGACGGGGGGTTCACGGAGCGACGGAGCAGCGAGGGGGCATCTGGAGAGGGAAGACGGAGAGCCAGGCAACAGATGGAACCAATCCAGGAAAAAGGAGGATTTTACGCACAGAAAAAACGTTCAGAAATCAGCGTAAAAACCAACAAATCCACATGTGGTCGGTAAACCAGGACTCGGTTTCTGCTGGTCTGGACGCGTAAAAGCAGCAAACAAACGCTCACAGGCGGAAACAACTCTCCACAAGCTCCGCTTCTCTCATTTAATCCCGTTTCTCGGTGAATTCTCTCCGCGCGGTGTTGGTAGTATTTCCTCCAGCAGCAACAAGTCCAGCGGGCATCAGGGTAATCCCGCGCTCCAGACCCGGACACGGAGCGGACACAGATCCGCCGCAGGCATGCTCCCCTCCGGGGCTCCCCGCCGGAGTCTTCCGCTCCCCGAACTGATCCCGCAGTGAGCAGCCCGCTGCGACAAGAGTGTTTCCCGCGGACAGAGGGGACCAAGCAGCCGCTCCGGCAGGAGAGCCGAGCCGAGCCGAGCCGAGCCGTAGCGGAAAAAAACAGAAGATGTTCGGCTGGAAGAGGCTCGTTCTCCGGTTACACAGGTGCTGCTGGATGGAGAGGCGGACAGCACGTTTCTCTCCCTCTCTCTCTCTCCCTCTCTCTCTCTCCCTCCCTCTCTCCCACTCCCTCCCCCTCTCTCTCCCTCTCTCTCCCTCCCTCTCTCGTTGGGGGCGTGTCTGAGGAGAAGCCCCGCGGATCAGACGCAGACTCTTTACGCACGGAGCGCCTCCAGGGGGAGAAAGCTGCGGCTCCGTTAACGTGTTGCGGGACACATGGTGCTTTTGTGTCGGGGTGTGTTTGATAATCAGCCCCGGGCGGTGACAACAGACAGGTCCGCGCGCTCCCGCTAGGTGGAGTTTTTTTCAGGCAGCCACAGGGAGCGCGTGCGATGTCTCCATCCAGGTTTGTGTGTTTTTCCTCCGTCAGCAGGATCCAGATCTGTCACATCACCAGCTGCTGCCAGAAACCCCAGTCCGGGTCCTTAAAGTCCACCTTCACTCAGTCCCTCTCTGCTTTTCATTCTAAGCTCAGACGCAGTGAAACTACCAACCTGCAGCTGGGGCTGATGTCAAAGGTCAAACATGTTCAGCTTCCTCTTCCTAAACAGTTGTTATTGTCCCAGCTGTTGTACCAGGCACAGAGATCTGTGAGGAGGGTTTGTGCAGACACCGGTTTAAGGCTGGGGGGTTTGAACAGCTCCAGCTCAGTTTATTCACAACACTAAAATAGGATCAGCAGAGATAATGCAGCAATCTGAAGCTTCACTGAGCAGACGTGTTCTGAGGTCCGATAAATAAAGCACATCACGCAGATACAGCGGAAAAATAAACTCACACGGGTCAACACACATTTGCATGAGCTCAAGTGGAACAACGAACAATAATACTTCCCCCACAGAGCGACGTTCTTTCTCTGCCATAATGGACAAACAGAGCGGATGTTTGTTTGTGTTCTCCGTCGTCCCGTTCGCCAGCCGTGTGGGAGGCTTTGAACTTCCTGTTTCAGAGGTCTGCTTCACGTCTTTAGTTGCGTGGCTCATTCCTGTCAACACTGGGATTCCAAAATAAGGGGAATAATAAATTCATTTGTATCGATGATGAATAATTCAGACAAGATTCAGGTTTGCAGCTTTGTTTCTGTCACCACATCACATTCATGCAAGTTCAGGTCCGTTAAACATCCACGACCCCC
>NW_024044337.1:0-20723 GCF_014851395.1 Micropterus salmoides
GGAGTATCAAGCCGATTGGCAGTAGCAGGCTGGGGTGTAGGCTTTGACCATGCCGGGGTGTAGGATGCGTGTGACCAATTGCAGATTCTCTCCAAGTTGTCTGTAAACGCGCTATAAAAAGCAAACTGTACTCACTAGATTTTTGACAGCCACAATGTATAGCTCCGGGGTACACAATACAACACGACTTGCTAATAAAGGCGACAGACAGGAACGAGAAATTGACTCATACAGTCAAGTGTTGCTATTGCTTTTCTGCTTGGCTTATTGTCTTTTGTTAATGGGAAGCTAAGCATATCCTCGCCTCGGTCGGACAGCGGCGTCACGCTCGATGTGCTGTTATTCTTTTGGTCTTTTTGGTGAATAATCAGCAGCTGGTAGAAAAGTCCAGTCCCCGTCGGGGAATCGAACCTGGTCTTCGCGTGACAGGCGGAGATACTGTCCACTATACTAACTAGGACAGCGTCAACGCTGAACTTGGCACGTGTGTCGGGCAGACTGCCCGTCATTTCGTCACGCAGCGTAGCGCAGGGCGTTGACTTCAAGCCCTCACTCTTCTTCGATATGACCCTTTTTGGCGATGAGGCCGATTGACACTGCTCTCTTTGGCCAGTGCAGGGTGCAGAGGAGCGGTGTAGTGCGGCAGAACTTGGGTAGGCTGAAGACCAGCTGAGCTGCTGCACGCTGGATTAGCTGCAGAGGTCGGCACATGCAGGCTCAGCAGCCAGGAGCCAGTTGCGGGAGTTTAGGCCCGAGATGATTATGCAACTTGATCCCATAGACATTCAGCAGTGTTTAAAGACAGCCTAATGCTGTAGTTTGCTACTGGAGCCAGGACCGCAAAAGTCGCGATTTGCGAGGGGTAGCTGGGACACCTTTGGAGTGAGGGAGTATCAAGCCGATTGGCAGTAGCAGGCTGGGGGTAGGCTTTGACCATGCCCGGGGTGTAGGATGCGTGTGAGCCAATTGCAGATTCTCTCCAAGTTGTCCTGTAAACGCGCTATAAAAAGCAAACTGTACTCACTCAGATTTTTTGACAGCCGCACAATGTATAGCTCCGGGGTACACATACAACACGACTTGCTAATAAAGGCGACAGACAGGACTGAGAAATTGACTCATACAGTCAGTGTGCTATTGCCTTTTCTGCTTGGCTTATTGTCTTTTGTTATAATCAGCAGCTGGTAGAAAAGTCCAGTCTCCCCGTCGGGGAATCGAACCCCGGTCTTCCGCGTGACAGGCGGAGATACTGTCCACTATACTAACGAGGACGGCGCCCACGCTGACCTTGGCACGTGTGTCGGGCAGACTCTGCCCGTCATTTCGTCACGCAGCGTAGCGCAGGGCGTTGACTTCAAGCCCTCACTCTTCTTCGATATGATCCTTTTGGCGATGAGGCCGATTGACACTGCTCTCTTTGGCCAGTGCAGGGTGCAGAGGAGCGGTGTAGTGCGGCAGAACTTGGGTAGGCTGAAGACCAGCCGAGCTGCTGCACGCGGATTAGCTGCAGAGGTCGGCACATGCAGGCTCAGCAGCCAGGAGCCAGTTGCGGGAGTTTAGGCCCGAGATGATTATGCAACTTGATCCCATAGACATCAGCAGTTGTTTAAAGACAGCCTAATGCTGTAGTTTGCTACTGGAGCCAGGATCGAAACAGTGGCGATTTTGTCGAGGGGTAGGGGACACCTTTGGAGTGAGGGAGTATCAAGCCGATTGGCAGTAGCAGGCTGGGGTGTAGGCTTTGACCATGCCGGGGTGTAGGATGCGTGTGAGCCAATTGCAGATTCTCTCCAAGTTGTCCTGTAAACGCGCTATAAAAAGCAAACTGTACTCACTCAGATTTTTTGACAGCCGCACAATGTATAGCTCCGGGGTACACAATACAACACGACTTGCTAAAAAGGCGACAGACAGGAACTGAGAAATTGACTCATACAGTCAAGGTTGCTATTGCCTTTTTCTGCTTGGCTTATTGTCTTTTGTTAATGGGAAGCTAAGCATATCCTCGCCTCGGTCGGACAGCGGGGTCACGCTCGATGCTGCTGTTATTCTTTTGGTCTTTCTTGGTGAATAATCAGCAGCTGGTAGAAAAGTCCAGTCTCCCCGTCGGGGAATCGAACCCGGTCTTCCGCGTGACAGGCGGAGATACTGTCCACTATACTAACGAGGACGGCGCCCACGCTGACCTTGGCACGTGTGTCGGGCAGACTCTGCCCGTCATTTCGTCACGCAGCGTAGCGCAGGGCGTTGACTTCAAGCCCTCACTCTTCTTCGATATGACCCTTTTTGGCGATGAGGCCCGATTGACACTGCTCTCCTTTGGCCAGTGCAGGGTGCAGAGGAGCGGTATGCGGCAGAACTTGGGTAGGCTGAAGACCAGCCGAGCTGCTGCACGCTGGATTAGCTGCAGAGGTCGGCACATGCAGGCTCAGCAGCCAGGAGCCAGTTGCGGGAGTTTAGGCCCGAGATGATTATGCAACTTGATCCCATAGACACTCAGCAGTAGTTTAAAGACGCCTAATGCTGTAGTTTGCTACTGGAGCCAGGACCGCAAACAGTCGCGATTTTGTCGAGGGGTAGCTGGGACACCTTTGGAGTGAGGGAGTATCAAGCCGATTGGCAGTAGCAGGCTGGGGTGTAGGCTTGACCATGCCCGGGTGTAGGATGCGTGTGAGCCAGTTGCAGATTCTCTCCAAGTTGTCCTGTAAACGCGCTATAAAAAGCAAACTGTACTCACTCAGATTTTTTGACAGCCGCACAATGTATAGCTCCGGGGTACACAATACAACACGACTTGCCAGACTCTGCCCGTCATTTCGTCACGCAGCGTAGCGCAGGGCGTTGACTTCAAGCCCTCACTCTTCTTCGATATGACCCTTTTGGCGATGAGGCCCGATTGACACTGCTCTCCTTTGGCCAGTGCAGGGTGCAGAGGAGCGGTGTAGTGCGGCAAACTTGGGTAGGCTGAAGACCAGCCGAGCTGCTGCACGCTGGATTAGCTGCAGAGGTCGGCACATGCAGGCTCAGCAGCCAGGAGCCAGTTGCGGGAGTTTAGGCCCGAGATGATTATGCAACTTGATCCCATAGACGCTCAGCAGTTGTTTAAAGACAGCCTAATGCTGTAGTTTGCTACTGGAGCCAGGACCGCAAACAGTCGCGATTTTGTTGAGGGGTAGCTGGGACACCTTTGGAGTGAGGGAGTATCAAGCCGATTGGCAGTAGCAGGCTGGGGTGTAGGCTTTGACCATGCCCGGGGTGTAGGATGCGTGTGAGCCAATTGCAGATTCTCTCCAAGTTGTCCTGTAAACGCGCTATAAAAAGCAAACTGTACTCACTCAGATTTTTTGACAGCCGCACAATGTATAGCTCCGGGGTACACAATACAACACGACTTGCTAATAAAGGCGACAGACAGGAACTGAGAAATTGACTCATACAGTCAAGTGTTGCT
This sequence comes from Micropterus salmoides, assembly GCF_014851395.1. Lineage (NCBI taxonomy): Eukaryota > Metazoa > Chordata > Actinopteri > Centrarchiformes > Centrarchidae > Micropterus > Micropterus salmoides. The sequence continues at coordinate 3,452 of NW_024044337.1, forward strand.
ATTGCCTTTTTCTGCTTGGCTTATTGTCTTTTGTTAATGGGGAAGCTAAGCATATCCTCGCCTCGGTCGGACAGCGGCGTCACGCTCGATGCTGCTGTTATTCTTTTGGTCTTTCTTGGTGAATAATCAGCAGCTGGTAGAAAAGTCCAGTCTCCCCGTCGGGGAATCGAACCCTGGTCTTCCGCGTGACAGGCGGAGATACTGTCCACTATACTAACTAGGACAGCGTCAACGCTGAACTTGGCACGTGTGTCGGGCAGACTCTGCCCGTCATTTCGTCACGCAGCGTAGCGCAGGGCGTTGACTTCAAGCCCTCACTCTTCTTCGATATGACCCTTTTTGGCGATGAGGCCCGATTGACACTGCTCTCCTTTGGCCAGTGCAGGGTGCAGAGGAGCGTGTAGTGCGGCAGAACTTGGGTAGGCTGAAGACCAGCCGAGCTGCTGCACGCTGGATTAGCTGCAGAGGTCGGCACATGCAGGCTCAGCAGCCAGGAGCCAGTTGCGGGAGTTTAGGCCCGAGATGATTATGCAACTTGATCCCATAGACATTCAGCAGTTGTTTAAAGACAGCCTAATGCTGTAGTTTGCTACTGGAGCCAGGACCGCAAACAGTCGCGATTTTGTCGAGGGGTAGCTGGGACACCTTTGGAGTGAGGGAGTATCAAGCCGATTGGCAGTAGCAGGCTGGGGTGTAGGCTTTGACCATGCCCGGGGTGTAGGATGCGTGTGAGCCAATTGCAGATTCTCTCCAAGTTGTCCTGTAAACGCGCTATAAAAAGCAAACTGTACTCACTCAGATTTTTTGACAGCCGCACAATGTATAGCTCCGGGGTACACAATACAACACGACTTGCTAATAAAGGCGACAGACAGGAACTGAGAAATTGACTCATACAGTCAAGTGTTGCTATTGCCTTTTTCTGCTTGGCTTATTGTCTTTTGTAATGGGAAGCTAAGCATATCCTCGCCTCGGTCGGACAGCGGCGTCACGCTCGATGCTGCTGTTATTCTTTTGGTCTTTCTTGGTGAATAATCAGCAGCTGGTAGAAAAGTCCAGTCTCCCCGTCGGGGAATCGAACCCGGTCTTCCGCGTGACAGGCGGAGATACTACAACACGACTTGCTAATAAAGGCGACAGACAGGAACTGAGAAATTGACTCATACAGTCAAGTGTTGCTATTGCCTTTTTCTGCTTGGCTTATTGTCTTTTGTTAATGGGGAAGCTAAGCATATCCTCGCCTCGGTCGGACAGCGGCGTCACGCTCGATGCTGCTGTTATTCTTTTGGTCTTTCTTGGTGAATAATCAGCAGCTGGTAGAAAAGTCCAGTCTCCCCGTCGGGGAATCGAACCCCGGTCTTCCGCGTGACAGGCGGAGATACTACAACACGACTTGCTAATAAAGGCGACAGACAGGAACTGAGAAATTGACTCATACAGTCAAGTGTTGCTATTGCCTTTTTCTGCTTGGCTTATTGTCTTTTGTTAATGGGGAAGCTAAGCATATCCTCGCCTCGGTCGGACAGCGGGGTGACGCTCGATGCTGCTGTTATTCTTTTGGTCTTTCTTGGTGAATAATCAGCAGCTGGTAGAAAAGTCCAGTCTCCCCGTCGGGGAATCGAATCCCGGTCTTCCGCGTGACAGGCGGAGATACTGTCCACTATACTAACGAGGACGGCGCCCACGCTGACCTTGGCACGTGTGTCGGGCAGACTCTGCCCGTCATTTCGTCACGCAGCGTAGCGCAGGGCGTTGACTTCAAGCCCTCACTCTTCTTCGATATGACCCTTTTTGGCGATGAGGCCCGATTGACACTGCTCTCCTTTGGCCAGTGCAGGGTGCAGAGGAGCGGTGTAGTGCGGCAGAACTTGGGTAGGCTGAAGACCAGCCGAGCTGCTGCACGCTGGATTAGCTGCAGAGGTCGGCACATGCAGGCTCAGCAGCCAGGAGCCAGTTGCGGGAGTTTAGGCCCGAGATGATTATGCAACTTGATCCCATAGACGCTCAGCAGTTGTTTAAAGACAGCCTAATGCTGTAGTTTGCTACTGGAGCCAGGACCGCAAACAGTCGCGATTTTGTTGAGGGGTAGCTGGGACACCTTTGGAGTGAGGGAGTATCAAGCCGATTGGCAGTAGCAGGCTGGGGTGTAGGCTTTGACCATGCCCGGGGTGTAGGATGCGTGTGAGCCAATTGCAGATTCTCTCCAAGTTGTCCTGTAAACGCGCTATAAAAAGCAAACTGTACTCACTCAGATTTTTTGACAGCCGCACAATGTATAGCTCCGGGGTACACAATACAACACGACTTGCTAATAAAGGCGACAGACAGGAACTGAGAAATTGACTCATACAGTCAAGTGTTGCTATTGCCTTTTTCTGCTTGGCTTATTGTCTTTTGTTAATGGGGAAGCTAAGCATATCCTCGCCTCGGTCGGACAGCGGCGTCACGCTCGATGCTGCTGTTATTCTTTTGGTCTTTCTTGGTGAATAATCAGCAGCTGGTAGAAAAGTCCAGTCTCCCCGTCGGGGAATCGAACCCTGGTCTTCCGCGTGACAGGCGGAGATACTGTCCACTATACTAACTAGGACAGCGTCAACGCTGAACTTGGCACGTGTGTCGGGCAGACTCTGCCCGTCATTTCGTCACGCAGCGTAGCGCAGGGCGTTGACTTCAAGCCCTCACTCTTCTTCGATATGACCCTTTTTGGCGATGAGGCCCGATTGACACTGCTCTCCTTTGGCCAGTGCAGGGTGCAGAGGAGCGGTGTAGTGCGGCAGAACTTGGGTAGGCTGAAGACCAGCTGAGCTGCTGCACGCTGGATTAGCTGCAGAGGTCGGCACATGCAGGCTCAGCAGCCAGGAGCCAGTTGCGGGAGTTTAGGCCCGAGATGATTATGCAACTTGATCCCATAGACATTCAGCAGTTGTTTAAAGACAGCCTAATGCTGTAGTTTGCTACTGGAGCCAGGACCGCAAACAGTCGCGATTTTGTCGAGGGGTAGCTGGGACACCTTTGGAGTGAGGGAGTATCAAGCCGATTGGCAGTAGCAGGCTGGGGTGTAGGCTTTGACCATGCCCGGGGTGTAGGATGCGTGTGAGCCAATTGCAGATTCTCTCCAAGTTGTCCTGTAAACGCGCTATAAAAAGCAAACTGTACTCACTCAGATTTTTTGACAGCCGCACAATGTATAGCTCCGGGGTACACAATACAACACGACTTGCTAATAAAGGCGACAGACAGGAACTGAGAAATTGACTCATACAGTCAAGTGTTGCTATTGCCTTTTTCTGCTTGGCTTATTGTCTTTTGTTAATGGGGAAGCTAAGCATATCCTCGCCTCGGTCGGACAGCGGCGTCACGCTCGATGCTGCTGTTATTCTTTTGGTCTTTCTTGGTGAATAATCAGCAGCTGGTAGAAAAGTCCAGTCTCCCCGTCGGGGAATCGAACCCCGGTCTTCCGCGTGACAGGCGGAGATACTACAACACGACTTGCTAATAAAGGCGACAGACAGGAACTGAGAAATTGACTCATACAGTCAAGTGTTGCTATTGCCTTTTTCTGCTTGGCTTATTGTCTTTTGTTAATGGGGAAGCTAAGCATATCCTCGCCTCGGTCGGACAGCGGCGTCACGCTCGATGCTGCTGTTATTCTTTTGGTCTTTCTTGGTGAATAATCAGCAGCTGGTAGAAAAGTCCAGTCTCCCCGTCGGGGAATCGAATCCCGGTCTTCCGCGTGACAGGCGGAGATACTGTCCACTATACTAACGAGGACGCGCCCACGCTGACCTTGGCACGTGTGTCGGGCAGACTCTGCCCGTCATTTCGTCACGCAGCGTAGCGCAGGGCGTTGACTTCAAGCCCTCACTCTTCTTCGATATGACCCTTTTTGGCGATGAGGCCCGATTGACACTGCTCTCCTTTGGCCAGTGCAGGGTGCAGAGGAGCGGTGTAGTGCGGCAGAACTTGGGTAGGCTGAAGACCAGCCGAGCTGCTGCACGCTGGATTAGCTGCAGAGGTCGGCACATGCAGGCTCAGCAGCCAGGAGCCAGTTGCGGGATACTGTCCACTATACTAACGAGGACGGCGCCAACGCTGACCTTGGCACGTGTGTCGGGCAGACTCTGCCCGTCATTTCGTCACGCAGCGTAGCGCAGGGCGTTGACTTCAAGCCCTCACTCTTCTTCGATATGACCCTTTTTGGCGATGAGGCCCGATTGACACTGCTCTCCTTTGGCCAGTGCAGGGTGCAGAGGAGCGGTGTAGTGCGGCAGAACTTGGGTAGGCTGAAGACCAGCCGAGCTGCTGCACGCTGGATTAGCTGCAGAGGTCGGCACATGCAGGCTCAGCAGCCAGGAGCCAGTTGCGGGAGTTTAGGCCCGAGATGATTATGCAACTTGATCCCATAGACACTCAGCAGTTGTTTAAAGACAGCCTAATGCTGTAGTTTGCTACTGGAGCCAGGACCGCAAACAGTCGCGATTTTGTCGAGGGGTAGCTGGGACACCTTTGGAGTGAGGGAGTATCAAGCCGATTGGCAGTAGCAGGCTGGGGTGTAGGCTTTGACCATGCCCGGGGTGTAGGATGCGTGTGAGCCAATTGCAGATTCTCTCCAAGTTGTCCTGTAAACGCGCTATAAAAAGCAAACTGTACTCACTCAGATTTTTTGACAGCCGCACAATGTATAGCTCCGGGGTACACAATACAACACGACTTGCTAATAAAGGCGACAGACAGGAACTGAGAAATTGACTCATACAGTCAAGTGTTGCTATTGCCTTTTTCTGCTTGGCTTATTGTCTTTTGTTAATGGGGAAGCTAAGCATATCCTCGCCTCGGTCGGACAGCGGGTCACGCTCGATGCTGCTGTTATTCTTTTGGTCTTTCTTGGTGAATAATCAGCAGCTGGTAGAAAAGTCCAGTCTCCCCGTCGGGGAATCGAACCCCGGTCTTCCGCGTGACAGGCGGAGATACTGTCCACTATACTAACGAGGACGGCGCCCGCGCTGACCTTGGCACGTGTGTCGGGCAGACTCTGCCCGTCATTTCGTCACGCAGCGTAGCGCAGGGCGTTGACTTCAAGCCCTCACTCTTCTTCGATATGATCCTTTTTGGCGATGAGGCCCGATTGACACTGCTCTACTTTGGCCAGTGCAGGGTGCAGAGGAGCGGTGTAGTGCGGCAGATCTTGGGTAGGCTGAAGACCAGCCGAGCTGCTGCACGCTGGATTAGCTGCAGAGGTCGGCACATGCAGGCTCAGCAGCCAGGAGCCAGTTGCGGGAGTTTAGGCCCGAGATGATTATGCAACTTGATCCCATAGACACTCAGCAGTTGTTTAAAGACAGCCTAATGCTGTAGTTTGCTACTGGAGCCAGGACCGCAAACAGTCGCGATTTTGTCGAGGGGTAGCTGGGACACCTTTGGAGTGAGGGAGTATCAAGCCGATTGGCAGTAGCAGGCTGGGGTGTAGGCTTTGACCATGCCCGGGTGTAGGATGCGTGTGAGCCAATTGCAGATTCTCTCCAAGTTGTCCTGTAAACGCGCTATAAAAAGCAAACTGTACTCACTCAGATTTTTTGACAGCCGCACAATGTATAGCTCCGGGTACACAATACAACACGACTTGCTAATAAAGGCGACAGACAGGAACTGAGAAATTGACTCATACAGTCAAGTGTTGCTATTGCCTTTTTCTGCTTGGCTTATTGTCTTTTGTTATAATCAGCAGCTGGTAGAAAAGTCCAGTCTCCCCGTCGGGGAATCGAACCCCGGTCTTCCGCGTGACAGGCGGAGATACTGTCCACTATACTAACGAGGACGGCGCCCACGCTGACCTTGGCACGTGTGTCGGGCAGACTCTGCCCGTCATTTCGTCACGCAGCGTAGCGCAGGGCGTTGACTTCAAGCCCTCACTCTTCTTCGATATGATCCTTTTTGGCGATGAGGCCCGATTGACACTGCTCTCCTTTGGCCAGTGCAGGGTGCAGAGGAGCGGTGTAGTGCGGCAGAACTTGGGTAGGCTGAAGACCAGCCGAGCTGCTGCACGCTGGATTAGCTGCAGAGGTCGGCACATGCAGGCTCAGCAGCCAGGAGCCAGTTGCGGGAGTTTAGGCCCGAGATGATTATGCAACTTGATCCCATAGACACTCAGCAGTTGTTTAAAGACAGCCTAATGCTGTAGTTTGCTACTGGAGCCAGGATCGCAAACAGTGGCGATTTTGTCGAGGGGTAGCTGGGACACCTTTGGAGTGAGGGAGTATCAAGCCGATTGGCAGTAGCAGGCTGGGGTGTAGGCTTTGACCATGCCCGGGGTGTAGGATGCGTGTGAGCCAATTGCAGATTCTCTCCAAGTTGTCCTGTAAACGCGCTATAAAAAGCAAACTGTACTCACTCAGATTTTTTGACAGCCGCACAATGTATAGCTCCGGGGTACACAATACAACACGACTTGCTAATAAAGGCGACAGACAGGAACTGAGAAATTGACTCATACAGTCAAGTGTTGCTATTGCCTTTTTCTGCTTGGCTTATTGTCTTTTGTTAATGGGAAGCTAAGCATATCCTCGCCTCGGTCGGACAGCGGGTCACGCTCGATGCTGCTGTTATTCTTTTGGTCTTTCTTGGTGAATAATCAGCAGCTGGTAGAAAAGTCCAGTCTCCCCGTCGGGGAATCGAACCCCGGTCTTCCGCGTGACAGGCGGAGATACTGTCCACTATACTAACGAGGACGGCGCCCACGCTGACCTTGGCACGTGTGTCGGGCAGACTCTGCCCGTCATTTCGTCACGCAGCGTAGCGCAGGGCGTTGACTTCAAGCCCTCACTCTTCTTCGATATGACCCTTTTTGGCGATGAGGCCCGATTGACACTGCTCTCCTTTGGCCAGTGCAGGGTGCAGAGGAGCGGTGTAGTGCGGCAGAACTTGGGTAGGCTGAAGACCAGCCGAGCTGCTGCACGCTGGATTAGCTGCAGAGGTCGGCACATGCAGGCTCAGCAGCCAGGAGCCAGTTGCGGGAGTTTAGGCCCGAGATGATTATGCAACTTGATCCCATAGACACTCAGCAGTAGTTTAAAGACAGCCTAATGCTGTAGTTTGCTACTGGAGCCAGGACCGCAAACAGTCGCGATTTTGTCGAGGGGTAGCTGGGACACCTTTGGAGTGAGGGAGTATCAAGCCGATTGGCAGTAGCAGGCTGGGGTGTAGGCTTTGACCATGCCCGGGGTGTAGGATGCGTGTGAGCCAGTTGCAGATTCTCTCCAAGTTGTCCTGTAAACGCGCTATAAAAAGCAAACTGTACTCACTCAGATTTTTTGACAGCCGCACAATGTATAGCTCCGGGGTACACAATACAACACGACTTGCCAGACTCTGCCCGTCATTTCGTCACGCAGCGTAGCGCAGGGCGTTGACTTCAAGCCCTCACTCTTCTTCGATATGACCCTTTTTGGCGATGAGGCCCGATTGACACTGCTCTCCTTTGGCCAGTGCAGGGTGCAGAGGAGCGGTGTAGTGCGGCAGAACTTGGGTAGGCTGAAGACCAGCCGAGCTGCTGCACGCTGGATTAGCTGCAGAGGTCGGCACATGCAGGCTCAGCAGCCAGGAGCCAGTTGCGGGAGTTTAGGCCCGAGATGATTATGCAACTTGATCCCATAGACACTCAGCAGTTGTTTAAAGACAGCCTAATGCTGTAGTTTGCTACTGGAGCCAGGACCGCAAACAGTCGCGATTTTGTCGAGGGGTAGCTGGGACACCTTTGGAGTGAGGGAGTATCAAGCCGATTGGCAGTAGCAGGCTGGGGTGTAGGCTTTGACCATGCCCGGGGTGTAGGATGCGTGTGAGCCAATTGCAGATTCTCTCCAAGTTGTCCTGTAAACGCGCTATAAAAAGCAAACTGTACTCACTCAGATTTTTTGACAGCCGCACAATGTATAGCTCCGGGGTACACAATACAACACGACTTGCTAATAAAGGCGACAGACAGGAACTGAGAAATTGACTCATACAGTCAAGTGTTGCTATTGCCTTTTTCTGCTTGGCTTATTGTCTTTTGTTAATGGGGAAGCTAAGCATATCCTCGCCTCGGTCGGACAGCGGCGTCACGCTCGATGCTGCTGTTATTCTTTTGGTCTTTCTTGGTGAATAATCAGCAGCTGGTAGAAAAGTCCAGTCTCCCCGTCGGGGAATCGAACCCCGGTCTTCCGCGTGACAGGCGGAGATACTGTCCACTATACTAACGAGGACGGCGCCCGCGCTGACCTTGGCACGTGTGTCGGGCAGACTCTGCCCGTCATTTCGTCACGCAGCGTAGCGCAGGGCGTTGACTTCAAGCCCTCACTCTTCTTCGATATGACCCTTTTTGGCGATGAGGCCCGATTGACACTGCTCTCCTTTGGCCAGTGCAGGGTGCAGAGGAGCGGTGTAGTGCGGCAGAACTTGGGTAGGCTGAAGACCAGCCGAGCTGCTGCACGCTGGATTAGCTGCAGAGGTCGGCACATGCAGGCTCAGCAGCCAGGAGCCAGTTGCGGGAGTTTAGGCCCGAGATGATTATGCAACTTGATCCCATAGACACTCAGCAGTTGTTTAAAGACAGCCTAATGCTGTAGTTTGCTACTGGAGCCAGGACCGCAAACAGTCGCGATTTTGTCGAGGGGTAGCTGGGACACCTTTGGAGTGAGGGAGTATCAAGCCGATTGGCAGTAGCAGGCTGGGGTGTAGGCTTTGACCATGCCCGGGGTGTAGGATGCGTGTGAGCCAATTGCAGATTCTCTCCAAGTTGTCCTGTAAACGCGCTATAAAAAGCAAACTGTACTCACTCAGATTTTTTGACAGCCGCACAATGTATAGCTCCGGGGTACACAATACAACACGACTTGCTAATAAAGGCGACAGACAGGAACTGAGAAATTGACTCATACAGTCAAGTGTTGCTATTGCCTTTTTCTGCTTGGCTTATTGTCTTTTGTTAATGGGGAAGCTAAGCATATCCTCGCCTCGGTCGGACAGCGGGGTCACGCTCGATGCTGCTGTTATTCTTTTGGTCTTTCTTGGTGAATAATCAGCAGCTGGTAGAAAAGTCCAGTCTCCCCGTCGGGGAATCGAACCCCGGTCTTCCGCGTGACAGGCGGAGATACTGTCCACTATACTAACGAGGACGGCGCCCACGCTGACCTTGGCACGTGTGTCGGGCAGACTCTGCCCGTCATTTCGTCACGCAGCGTAGCGCAGGGCGTTGACTTCAAGCCCTCACTCTTCTTCGATATGACCCTTTTTGGCGATGAGGCCCGATTGACACTGCTCTCCTTTGGCCAGTGCAGGGTGCAGAGGAGCGGTGTAGTGCGGCAGAACTTGGGTAGGCTGAAGACCAGCCGAGCTGCTGCACGCTGGATTAGCTGCAGAGGTCGGCACATGCAGGCTCAGCAGCCAGGAGCCAGTTGCGGGAGTTTAGGCCCGAGATGATTATGCAACTTGATCCCATAGACACTCAGCAGTTGTTTAAAGACAGCCTAATGCTGTAGTTTGCTACTGGAGCCAGGACCGCAAACAGTCGCGATTTTGTCGAGGGGTAGCTGGGACACCTTTGGAGTGAGGGAGTATCAAGCCGATTGGCAGTAGCAGGCTGGGGTGTAGGCTTTGACCATGCCCGGGGTGTAGGATGCGTGTGAGCCAATTGCAGATTCTCTCCAAGTTGTCCTGTAAACGCGCTATAAAAGCAAACTGTACTCAGATTTTTTGACAGCCGCACAATGTATACCTCCGGGGTACACAATACAATACGACTTGCTAATAAAGGCGACAGACAGGAACTGAGAAATTGACTCATACAGTCAAGTGTTGCTATTGCTTTTTCTGCTTGGCTTATTGTCTTTTGTTAATGGGGAAGCTAAGCATATCCTCGCCTCGGTCGGACAGCGGGGTCACGCTCGATGCTGCTGTTATTCTTTTGGTCTTTCTTGGTGAATAATCAGCAGCTGGTAGAAAAGTCTGAGAAATGTTTAGCTAAATGGCCCCAAACCGTTTCCTATTCATTCTCTATGGTAGTGCTAAACCACTACGGACGTAACGCGCCTTCCGGCTACTAGTGCTTTGTGGCGTTGTAACTGTTCAGCTCCGTCTCTGCTTGTCAAATTTTCATTCAGTGACTGGAGAAGAACAGAGAAGTCAACAACAACTTTATACTGTGTTAGCTTTGTACAACATAGGCAAGCAACTTTTTGTATATTTTTGACTAAGAACTAGATAAACAATGATCAGATATCTGCGTTGGAAATTTCAGACCCTTGTATGTTAAATGACATCGACTTGGGCTTTTCTCTTTGCGGCACATCTGGTTAATGTCAGAGACATTTAGCTAACATTATATAAGCTACAATCTGCTTTTATTACAGTGGCACGTATATTTTTCGTATATTTTGATGAATTGATTTCATGCGTTTTCTCAGTTCAAATTTAAAAACTGCACATGCAAAGAACATTTTAAGTTAGATTAGATTTGTCTCTGAATAAAGTCAAGGCAACAATAAATACATTGAATGAGCTAATAGATATCTGAGGTATTTGTAATATAGCCTGATATGGCATATGTAATGCTGTAATGCTCTGTATTTGTATAATGCCTTTCTAGTATTTTCGACCACTCAAAGCGCTTTTACACTACATCTGCATTCACCAGTCATACACATTCATTGTAAGCATAGCATATTAATAACTAAGCTACAAATTGTGTGTGTGTGTGTGTGTGTGTGTGTAAATACAGCTGCTATACTAAAATGTGGAGCAGCAACACAAGCTTCAGGTTTCCCATAATGACTAGTGCAAGTCACTTGTTTTGTAAGGCAGTGTAAAGAGACTTTCTAGCCTCTACTGATCTGTAGACTGGATTATTCTCAGGACGTCATTATCATGCTACTGTCAAATCCTATTCTTACTGTCATACTGTACAACTCATACTGTTAACTGTCTTTTATAAAACATGGCAATGTTTTATTTTTTCTTTACAGTATGTGATATATTTTGATTGTGTGTTCATAATAGTAATATGTTTTGTCATGTACACTGAGTCTGACATTAAAGTTGAACTGAACCTGAAAGTATGCAAGGATTAAGATGAATGATAAATGTTTAATATATATAATACTGTTAATTTCCTCACATGTCACAGGTCAGCATGCAAAAAACTATCAGTTTTTTTCCTGGGAGGATCAAAGTGGTTTTCCGCAAGGGACCTCTGGGGTACCTTCTGCAGCATCCAACTGATGCAGCTAAGCTGCTCAAGGACAACCCTTCTCTGCAGCACAAGTCTGCACCTCTGAGGGAGGACATAGTCAAACAGAATGCCCTGACTGTGGTCCGTCAGAGAGGAGGGGATGCCTCAGACAGGACAGAGGTGCTGGGGGAATACATCCTGCAGTTTGGTAAATATAAGGGAAAATCCTTCCGGTGGCTTTTGGAAAACAATGTAGGCTACACAATCTACCTTATCAAGCACACAGAGAAAGAAGAGGCTACAGGGGTGTTGACTGAGGGGCAGAGTAAGGCCAGCTTATTGTCCTATGTGGGTTACGCCTGCAGCTTTGACGAAATCCAAAGACTTCTATCTTATGAGTCAGAAAAGCCCCCAGCTCGAGCAGCCTCAGAGGATGACCAGCTGGTTGGATTTGGCACTCGTGCCAAGAGCACCTGGCGGGAGGTGTGGGACAGCAGGGCTGATGGCTATGCAGCCTTCATCATGAGGAGTAAGTGTTTTTCAGGGACTCAGATGTTCAGACTGCAGCCGTACCTGAGAAAGAAAGAGTCAGCCTCTGTCTCCTCTCCACCAGTTCTTGCCCCAAGCGCAGCTGATGAAGCCATGAGTAGGTTTCTTTCAATATGCACAAAATGTGTTAGTTTTTTATACCTGTATTGATTTACATCAAAATACAGCTCAGTCATGGAACATGTGTATCACAAAGTAGAAATACATGTTTTTACAACACTAATTGTGTCTGTCTGTGTCACAGTGATGGATGATGATGAGGAGCTGGAGAAAGCAATGCTGAGCATATCACCACCAGGGAACTAGTACCATGTTGTAAGTGATATTTTGTTTTTTTCTACTGACTGAACATTCAAGATGGATTTTGGCTCAAACAGCGTGATAAATGCAAGTTTGCTATGTCATTTAATCTTTTTGTGTGTTGCCAGCTGCTGCTCCATCATCATCATTTGGTGTACCAGGAGAAGGCACGGGAATGAAAACAGGTTTTGTAAAAGTTCACTGAGCCACATTGGAATGCTCTCCAAAACGGAACCATGCATTACATTTACCTGACACTTTTATCCAGCGTGACTTACAATTGCTATTTATGTCTGAGGTCACATGCCTCTGGAGCAACTAGGGGTTAAGAGTCTTGCTCAGGGACACATTGGTGGATGGCTTTCAGTGGGAATTGAACCCTGGTCTCCCACATAATAGCCAAGCATTCCACATCAGATGGCAAGCATCTAATCTATGCGCCATCACCCTCTTCTGTTCTTGTTTTGTTTTCTGTTTTCTTGTGTTCTGGACACGTTCTGGCCATGTTCCACTAATGTTGTGTTTGCATGCTGATGTTCCTACTAACCAATAGGGTTCATGAATTGATTTCCTCAGTGGTGAGGGTAAGTATTTTTTATTCAGTTTCTTCATGCATGTTATTTAAAGTAAGAAAAATCATATTGCTTCACCTGCTTATACTTATAAAGGCTAAGGAAGAGTATTTTAATTGAGCATCGATCCAGAGGGAAATTTGTGAATAAATAAAGTGTATCATAATTATATTACCAATTGTTTTTCATTATAATAAGATAAGATAATTTCTAATTCTAATTAATAAAACGGATTGTCTTATGCTCTGTGTTAATTATGTTATACTTCTGTCATACTGGTGAGTTCTTTTTCTTGTCTTGTTGTCATTCTATCTTCGTAGCCCCCGCCAAGCCTACAGTGAAGAGACAGGAGCCCCTTCCTCCTGAGCTGCAGTTTCTGGTGAATGAGCTTGCTAGTCAACAGCAAACTGAGAAAACGGTCTCAGCACCAGGTGTATATCTTATTTTTTTTCTCCTACACTGTCACGCTCTGCCGGTTGGCCATCCTTTGTGTTTACTTTTGAGTTTGGTATCTGCCTTGGTATGTTGAGTTTTGGGTTCTGTCCTGTCTAGTGTCCAGTATCTGTTATATAGTCTGCTTGTCATGTCTAGTCTCTCTGTTTTCCTCCGCTCTCTCTCTGCCTCGTTAGTCTCATGTCTGTCACCTGTGTTGCTCCCGCCCTGCTCGTTAGTCCCTGTGTGTATATATACCTGGTGTTTCTGTCTTGTCCTTGTCCAGTCATTGTTCATGTTACCCCCCAGTCTGTCGTGTGTACTCTCTGCCTGTAACCAGCCTTGCTTGTCTCGTCTTGTCTCGTCTCCCGGTACTTTTGGATTTTGGATTTCTGTTATTCAGCCACTCACCTGTAAGTGTGCTCGCTTTTGTTTGTTTATTAAAACCCTTCGTTATACCATACCTGCTCCGCTCTGTGTCCTGCGTTTGGGTTCTCCAACCTGCCTCCACACCACGATCGTGACAGAATGACCGGACCAATTAAGAGCCCAGCAGACACACTAACTGAGGTACAGACTGACGTGGTGAGGGAGCTTCTGACGCTGAGGAATATGTGGTATGGGGCTAGTCATGTTAGCCATAAGGCAGCTATCGTGTCCCTTGCCTGGAAGAGCCTGGCTGCTCAGCCAGGAGCAGCAGACTCTCTCCCTGGGTGGGTTTGTGACTTCCTCCACACCTCAGCCAATCCCCCAGCCAAGTCCTCATCAGATCCTCAGTCTGTTAGCCTGGAAATGGCTAACACCCGGACCGCTAGCCTCCGGCCGTCATCTCTCCGGCCTGCTAGCCCTCTGCCTGTCCTGCCTGTTATCTGTTCGGCTGGCGCTGCTAGCCCTCCGCCTGTCCTGCCTGTTACCTGTTCGGCTGGCGCTGCTAGCCCTCCGCCTGTCCTGCCTGTTACCTGTTCGGCTGGCGCTGCTAGCCCTCCGCCTGTCCTGCCTGTTACCTGTTCGGCTGGCGCCGCTAGCCCTCTGCCTGTCCTGCCTGTCCTGTCTGTTACCTGTTCGGCTGGCGCCGCTAGTCCTCCGCCTGTCCTGCCTGTTGTCTCTTCGGCTGGCGCTGCTAGCCCTCCGCCTGTCCTGCCTGTTACCTGTTTGGCTGGCGCCGCTAGCCCTCCGCCTGTCCTGCCTGTATCCTGCTCGGCTAGCGCCGCTAGCCCTCCGCCTGTCCTGCCTGTATCCTGCTCGGCTAGCGCCGCTAGTCCTCCGCCTAGCCTGTCCGTCCGCCTGCCTGCCCTACCTACCAAGGACTCAGGGACTATGACTCTCCTGGCCTACCTGACCATGAAGGCCAGGGAGTCAGAGGCAGCACGGGCAGCTACGCTATGGCCTGATAGCCTGGAGGCTAGGCTTTCCCCGGAGTCGTCCTTTGAAGGGAGTCGCCTAGCCATCTTTTCGGGTTCCCGTGGTGGTCATCGGAGGCGACGAGGTCACCATCAGCGACCCGTCGGCAACAAACCTGTCCCCTGGCTTGCTAGAACGGCTAGCCGCCTGCCTGATTCCCGGCCCGCTAGCGCTGCTAGCTCCACATCACACCTGCCTGATCCCCGGCCTGCTAGCGCTACTAGCCGCCTGCCTGATCCCTGGCCTACTCCTGCTCCCAGGTCTCACTCGGTCGTCCTACCGACACCTGTTACTGGTCCCTCATCGAAGGTCCGACTGACACCAGCTTCGTTGGTGGCCCAGCCGACTCCTGTTCTCCCGTTGGTGGTCCGACCAACACCAGCTTCGTTGGTGGCCCAGCCGACTCCCATTCCTCGTGCTCCGTCGGTGGTCCGACCGGCACCTGCTTCGCCGGTGGCCCAGCTGACTCCTGTTCCCTCGTCGGTGGTCCGACCAACACCAGCTTCGTTGGTGGCCCAGCCGACTCCTGTTCCTCATGCTCCGTCGGTGGTCCGACCGGCACCTGCTTCGCCGGTGGCCCAGCCGACTCCTGTTCCCTCGTCGGTGGTCCGACCAACACCAGCTCCGTTGGTGGCCCAGCCGACTCCTGTTCCTCATGCTCCGTTTGTGGTCCGGCCGACTCCAGCTCCTCGTGTCCGGTCTATGGTCTCCAGCCCAGCTGTCCAGTCGGTGGTCAGGCCGACTCCAGCTCCTCGTGTCCGGTCCATGGTTCCCAGCCCAGCTCTCTCGCCGGTGGTCCTCAGCCCAGCTGTGCCTCCAGAGCACCCAAGCTTTGGGTGCCGACCTCCGGAGAGGTCTTGCCGTAGGCCTCCTGCTCGGCCCCCAGTGGGGTTGCTGCCTCACTGTTGGCCGTCCTGCCAACCCCTTGAACTCTGTGGCCCCCTTGTTCTGCCCTGCCTCATGGGTCGTCCCACGGGACGCCCACCTGAACTGTGTTTACCCCCTGATTTGCCCGGCCTGTCGGGTCATCCCCCGGGACGACCTCCTGAACTCCGTGATCCCTTTGGTCTGCACGGCCTCCTGAGTCGGCCTCCGGGACGGCCTCCTGAACTGTTCTGTCTCTCTGCCCTGCCCTGCATGTTAGGCCAAGTGCCTTACCTGCCCTGTTTCCTGGGCATGATCTGCCTGTTGGGTGGTTCCCCCGGACTGTTTTGTCCCCTTGGCCTGCTTGTGCGACCTCCCGAACTCTGTCGCTCCCTTGCCTTGCCCTCTGGCCACCCTCCTGAGAGTTCCTGGTCTGGCCCTCCTCCTGTCCTCCCTCCGCCCACCCTGGCTCGACTTGCCCTCCTCCTGTCCTCCCTCTGCCCACCCTGGGCCGGCTTGTGCCTTGTTTTTGGGCTGTTTTGGGTTTTGTTGACCGTCTGGAGACGCTCGTCGTGGGGGGGTACTGTCACGCTCTGCCGGTTGGCCATCCTTTGTGTTTACTTTTGAGTTTGGTATCTGCCTTGGTATGTTGAGTTTTGGGTTCTGTCCTGTCTAGTGTCCAGTATGTTATATAGTCTGCTTGTCATCTCTGTTTTCCTCTGCTTTCTCTCTGCTTTCTCTGCCTCGTTAGTCTCATGTCTGTCACCTGTGTTGCTCCCCCCTGCTCGTTAGTCCCTGTGTGTATATACCTGGTGTTTCTGTCTTGTCCTTGTCCAGTCATTGTTCATGTTACCCCCCAGTCTGTCATGTGTGTACTCTCTGCCTGTAACCAGCCTTGCTTGTCTCGTCTTGTCTCGTCTCCCGGTACTTTTGGATTTCTGTTATTCAGCCACTCACCTGTAAGTGTGCTCGCTTTTGTTTATTAAAACCCTTCGTTATACCATACCTGCTCCGCTCTGTGTCCTGCGTTTGGGTTCTCCAACCTGCCTCCACACCACGATCGTGACATACACAAGGTCTACTGTGGCCTGAATACGTGTTATACGTTTATTTAAGGCTGTACAGCAGTGGTAACAAATATGGTAATTAAGTAAATAAAGAAATTATGCAATATAAAGTAAATAGAGTTTGTTGGTGTTTCAGGAACACTCCTACCTTCTGAGATCTCTTCCCCTCATACGTCTGAGCCACCACACGGTAAGATGTTTTCATTACTCTGCTCTGAAGATGTTACTGTGTGTTCTTGAAGTCCTTTTAAAGTTATGACATCTCGCTAAGTTAGTTTTACCTTTTTTCATCCTTGTCCAGCCTTTTCCTGTTGTTGCCCCACCGACACCCAGACCAGCCCCTCGTACACATGAGCCACCACGCAGTAAGATGTTTTTATAACTACTCTGAAGATGTTACTGTGGCCCAAGTATGGTTTAATTTATCTTACAATCTGTCATAATAGTAAAATGTGAAAATGAATAGGCCTACATGTTACAAATTATATCCTTGTTCCCACAGCTGGACCTCCTGCTTTTGTTACCCCGCAGGCACAGAGACCAGATCAGGATATAAGCAGTTGGACCTGTTCTTATCATCAGAAAGTGTAGATGAGGACAGAACTCCAATCTCTGGGATTGTGGCCTGGATTCCACCATATGCTCAAGCCAGGAAATGCCCTTTCATTGTGGCGTCTACCTCCACAGCCAGAAGTCATTGACACTGTATCAGCGCTCCCATCCTGTAATTTCTTTCAGCTCCATCCATTTTTTATTTGGAAACCAGAGAGTGACATCATGGTAAGAGTGAGAAATAATTATATACTCCCTGTCTTCTGATTGTATAAGCCAGATATAGTCTCAGCTGGTGTAGACAGGCCTCGTGATAGTTGGCACCAGTGGGCAAT
>NW_024044338.1:0-13139 GCF_014851395.1 Micropterus salmoides
GAATTGCTCGCCTGGCGCGTACACCAAAAAAGCTTTTAGCTTCTGGGTTTACTTCCAGGTGATGAGGCATCACTGAATGTGTGGAGTAATGTTTATAGACTGAGGCCTTTAGATTTTACACTGCAATTTTAAATTGCTTTTCTCGGCTCAAGGACAGTTTTACAAATATAAAACCTCTGTGGATCAAACATTCATAAAAAAAAAAGAGTCATAACAGTTTTACAGACGTCTCTTAATGGTGGTGCACGTGGAAAAATGCTTTTTGAGCCACAGGGGAATTTTTCACGCAGGTTTCCGTGAGAAGGAAGAAGAAGGAACTTTATTGTCACATACACATAGTGAAATTCATTATCTGCATTCAACCCATCCCTTAAGGGAGCAGTGGGCAGCTACTGGTGCAGCGCCCTGGGACCAGCTCCTGATGCGCACTAGTGTCTGGTCAACTGCACTGAATGGACAACCTAACATGTTTTTGACGGTGAGGAAAACCGGAGCACCCGGAGGAAATGCAGGCAGACCATGCAAACTCCACACAGAAAGGCCAGGACAACCTGTGTTCAAACCCGTGACCTTCTTGCTGTGAGGCCACATAGTTATCCACTGGGGCACCATGCCGCCAGTGGCCACTGGAATGAATTGGAAGCAAGGGTGAGAGACCAATAATCTTTTGAATTTTGTCTATTTAAAAGCTAATTTTCCAAGTAAAGAACATCTTTTCATCTGCAAAGACTGAGCTGTAAGCCAACTTTAACCAAACCGATTAAGCAGCTAAACAAATCAGTTAGCTACACTCAACATTAGTGGGCTAAACTGAACCAGCCAGCTGGAAACAACAGTGGGGAAATGTCACACTCACTCATATAATTGTTTCATGGTGGAAAATTTGTAAGTTTTATTCAGAGTTCATTTTAGGAAATTACCAAAGGCTATATCACTTTATAACTGATTCCCTGAGTGAATTAAATTGTAATTCACCCAGACTGTCATAAAACTGTGCTCACTGAGCCTTTTACACACATATGATCTGGTTACACATAATAACAACCCACCTGATGAAAATAAACTGTGATAAGGAGCTGCCAGCTGCCACAATTTTATTAACATTAATCACAGAGGAATTCAACATAGGAAGCAAGACAGAGGGATGAATAAGACCAATATTAACTTCTTTTAAAAAGTAAATGTATTTTTTTCAGTCTGGGTATATAATAATATAATATAATATAATATAATAACTCTGCCAGACATAGCTCATGAATAATGCTTTTTGATAGGTGCACTATTACTGTTAAGATATTGAACTGTTCTTGATGACATCACATGAAGAGAGACCAAAAAAATTAAAACAATTTCTCACTGTGATGGATTGTTTGTCTGCAGAAAGTTAAGTAAGTAAGTTCTTTTTTTTTATAGAGTTCTGAAATGACTGTAAATGGAGCAGCAGAGTCAGTGATGTACCAGGAGGGAACACGTCATTGTGGACTGGAAAACTACGATGGAGTATTAGGGTCACATTAGGAAATAAAACTGAGGGTAAATATTTATTTTTATTTTGCATTCCAGAAGAAAATGTCAAGAATTAAGTCAAAATGATGAGAATAAAGCTGAGGTACCATTTCAACTTTAATCTGGACATTACGACTTTATTCTAGAACTGGTACTTCAACTTTATTCTCATCATGTGACTTTATATGCAAAATGTGTAAAAAATCTTTTTGTCCTTAATGTGGCCCTAATACTCCAGAACAGAAACCAGAACTGGAGATCGTGCAACAGAGTAAAAATCAAACTGACAGGGTCAGATAGGAGAAGAGATTCAGGAGTTGTGGTTCATGTTGCCTTCTTGAAGCATCTTCCATCCCAGCTGTTACTGATCGAAGCTTCTGTTTCTGAAGGATCTGGACCAAGAACAGGAGAAGAGGCTTACATGAGATGTTTAGGGATCTCCAGGACACAAACAGACTAACAAATATATGAAAATCCTCCATGTCGGCAATCAGAGTACTTACATATAAAGACTTTTGATCGACAGGAAATCACAAGTACTGAGACACATGACACATTTTGGTTTTGGTCTTTTAATGCGTTGTGTGCGAGTGACCATTTTAAAAATATAAATAAAACAGCAGTTCATCCTTTAATGGCCTAAAACATGTAAAACATACCTGAGCTGCAGTATCACAGATCGTCCTCCAGATCAGACTGATGCTGCTTTATCTGGAAACACAGAGGAAGTAGCTCTCAACAAGATAGTTTAAAACACACAGCCGTTAGCCCTCATTAAACACAGCCTTCCACCTTCTCTCCTCATCATCGTTATCATCATCACTGCAGCCTCATCTTCGCTGGGAGTAACACACATACTGCTGCACGTCAAAACCCACACAGTCCACAAAACATTTCTGTTATTACTAATACAATTTGTAGCAACCACACACACACAGACACACACACACAAATGGGAATTACTAGCACACTCTCTCTTATTCACACACATACACACACTTCCTGTCAGAGGAACAACGCAGTAGATTAAGGGCGGGTCTGTTCCCTGCCTCGGCTCAGATTAATGAGGCAGCTTTGCTCTGTCAGGCAGGTAGGAAGCCTGCAGGCTAATTCTATATCATTATGTTACCCTGTAAAGAAACAGAAACATTGAAAGCATCGTTCCTCTGCGCGCCTGATCTGCCCTCACACCACAGGTGCTGAAAAAAAGACATATTTGGCATGTCAGAGGTAAATATAAAGGCTGGTGAAGGGATGGACTTAGGCAGGTAAACGTTCTCCAATTTAATTTTACAACTGCAATAATAATAAAAATAATTTCTAAAAGTCATTTCTTGTTGTTGTTTTTTTTAAAGCTGTTAATCATTTCCTATTCTGAACTACAAGTGACACAAACCAAATTACTTTTACAGAACTCCATCAGGGCTTTTTGTTTTGTTCCGCCTAAAGCTGAAACAATTAGAAAAAGAAAATTTAACTTTTTATAATTTAAATAATGAAGTAATCTCTGTGGTTTTTGGACTGCTGGCCAGTCAAAGCAGGTTATTTCAAGATGCCACATTGTACCTCAGTGATGCACTTACAGACTCGGACAGACGCCTCCTTCTGGACAGAAGTTGGTGTTAATAATAGATTATCCACAAGATGGCAGTGTCACATTACCTTCTACAGTGTACCTCAATGGAGCCCCTCTCCACGCAGTTACTGAGGTAGCTATTTATCCTGTGGGGCATTGGTGTGGATAGTTTAAAGGGAAAAGGATAGTACATTTACCCTGTGGTCATAGTTGAGGGGGAAATGGTATATTTAACCTGTGGGGGTAGTAGTGGTATATATTTACCCTGAGGGGTTAGTAGTGGTATTTATTTACCCTGTGGGGTTAGTTTGTGGGGTTAGTAGTGGTATATATTTACCCTGTGGGGTTAGTTTGTGGGGTTAGTAGTGGTATATATTTACCCTGTGGGGTTATTAGTGGTATTTATTTACCCTGTGGGGGTAGTAGTGGTAATATTTACCCTGTGAGGGTAGCTGTGGGGTAGTAGTGGCATAGATTTTCCCTATGGGGTTAGTAGTGGTATATATTTACCCTGTGGGGTTAGTTTGTGGGGTTAGCAGTGGTATATATTTACACTGTGGGTTAGTTTGTGGGTTAGTAGTGGTATATATTTACCCTGAGGGGTTAGTAGTGGCATTTATTTACGCTGGGGTTGTTTGTGGGGGTAGTAGTGGTAAATATTTACCCTGTGGGGGTAGTTATGGTATATATTTAGCCTGTGGGGGTATTAGTGGATTATATTTACCCTGTAGGGATAGCTGTGGGGTTAGTAGTGGTATATTTACCCTGTGGGGTTTGTTTGTGGGGTTAGTAGTGGAATATTACCCTGTGGGGGTAGTAGTGGTAAATATTTACCCTATGGGGTTAGTAGTGGTATATTTACCCTGTGGGGGTAGTAGTGGTAAATATTTACCCTGTGAGGGTAGCTGTGGGGTAGTAGTGCCATAGATTTTCCCTATGGGGTTAGTAGTGGTATATATTTACCCTGTGGGTTAGTAGTGGTATATATTTACCCTGAGGGTTAGTAGTGGTATATATACCCTGTGGGGTTAGTAGTGGTATATATTACCCTGAGGGGTTAGTATGGTATATATTTACCCTATGGGGTTAGTAGTGGTATATATTTACCCTGTGGGGGTAGTAGTGGTAAATATTACCTATGGGGTTAGTAGTGGTATATTTACCCTATGAGGTTAGCAGTGGTAAATATTTACCCTATGGGTTAGCAGTGGTAAATTTACCCTATGGGGTTAGTAGTGGTATATATTTACCCTGGGGGGTAGTAGTGGAAATATTACCTGTGAGGGTAGCTGTGGGTAGTAGTGGCATAGATTTTCCCTAGGGGTTAGCAGTGGTATATATTTACCCTGTGGGGTTAGTTTGTGGGTTAGTAGTGGTATATATTTACCCTGTGGGGTAGTTATGGTAATTATTAGCCTGTGGGGGTATTAGTGGATTATATTTACCCTGTAGGGATAGCTGGGGGTAGTAGTGGTATATTTACCCTGTGGGGTTAGTAGATGGCATATATTACCCTGTGGGGTTAGCAGTGGTATAATTTACCCTGTGGGGGTAGTTATGGTATATTTAGCCTGTGGGGTATTAGTGGATTATATTACCCTGTAGGGATAGCTGTGGGGGTAGTAGTGGTATATATTTACCTGTGGGGTTAGTAGTGGATATATTTACCCTGGGGTTAGTAGTGGTATATTTACCCTGTGGGGGGTAGTAGTGGTATATATTACCCTGTGGGGTTAGTAGTGGTATATATTTACCCTGTGGGAGTAGCTGTGGGGGTAGTAGTGGTATATATTACCCTGAGGGGTTAGTAGTGGTATTTATTTACGCTGTGGGGTTTGTTTGTGGGGTTAGTAGTGGTAAATATTACCCTGTGGGGTTAGTAGGTATATATTTACCCTGTGGGGGTAGTGGTAATATTTACCCTGTGGGGTTAGTGGGTATATATTTACCCTGTGGGAGTAGCTGTGGGGGTAGTAGTGGTATATATTTACCTGAGGGGTTAGTAGTGGTATTTATTTACGCTGGGGTGTTGTTGTGGGGTTAGTAGTGGTAAATATTTACACTGTGGGGTTAGTTTGTGGGGTTAGTAGTGGTATATATTTACCCTGAGGGGTTATTAGTGGTATTTATTTACCCTGTGGGGGTAGTAGTGGTAAATATTTACCCTGTGAGGGTAGCTGTGGGGTAGTAGTGGCATAGATTTTCCCTATGGGGTTAGTAGTGGTATATATTTACCCTGTGGGGTTAGTTTGTGGGGTTAGCAGTGGTATATATTTACACTGTGGGGTTAGTTTGTGGGGTTAGTAGTGGTATATATTTACCCTGAGGGGTTAGTAGTGGTATTTATTTACGCTGTGGGGTTTGTTTGTGGGAGTAGTAGTGGTAAATATTAACCCTGTGGGGGTAGTTATGGTATATATTTAGCCTGTGGGGGTATTAGTGGATTATATTTACCCTGTAGGGATAGCTGTGGGTTAGTAGTGGTATATATTTACCCTGTGGGGTTTGTTTGTGGGGTTAGTAGTGGTAAATATTTACCCTGGGGGGTAGTAGTGGTAAATATTTACCCTATGGGGTTAGTAGTGGTATAATTTATCCTGGGGGTAGTAGTGTGTAAATATTACCCTGTGAGGGTAGCTGTGGGGTAGTAGTGCCATAGATTTTCCCTATGGGGTTAGTAGTGGTATATTTACCCTGTGGGGTTAGTAGTGGTATATATTTACCCTGAGGGGTTAGTAGTGGTATATATTACCCTGTGGGGTTAGTAGTGGTAATATTTACCCTGAGGGGTTAGTAGTGGTTATATTTACCCTGTGGGTTAGTAGTGGTATATATTTACCTGTGGGGTTAGTAGTGGTATATTTACCCTGAGGGGTTAGTAGTGGTATATATTTACCCTGTGGGGTTAGTAGTGGTATATATTTACCCTGAGGGTTAGTAGTGGTATAATTTACCCTGAGGGGTTAGTAGTGGTATATTTACCCTGTGGGGTTAGTGGTATATATTTACCCTGAGGGGTTAGTAGTGGTAAATATTTACCCTATGGGGTTAGTAGTGGTATATTTATCCTGTGGGGGTAGTATGGTAAATTTACCCTATGGGGTTAGTAGTGGTATATATTTACCCTATGGGGTTAGCAGTGGTAAATATTTACCTATGGGGTAGTAGTGGTATATATTTACCCTGTGGGGGTAGTAGTGGTAAATATTACCCTGTGAGGGTAGCTGGGGGTAGTAGTGGCATAGATTTTCCCTATGGGGTAGTGGTATATTACCCTGTGGGGTTAGTTTGTGGGGTTAGCAGTGGTTATATTTACCCTGTGGGGGTAGTTATGGTATATATTTAGCCTGTGGGGGTATTAGTGGATTATATTTACCCTGTAGGGATAGCTGTGGGGTAGTAGTGGTATATATTTACCCTGGGGTTAGTAGTGGTATATATTTACCCTGTGGGGTTAGTAGTGGCATATTTACCCTGTGGGGTTAGTAGTGGTATATATTTACCCTGTGGGGTTAGTAGTGGTATATATTTACCCTGTGGGGGTAGTAGTGGTATATATTTACCCTGTGGGGTTAGTAGTGGTATATATTTACCCTGTGGGAGTAGCTGTGGGGGTAGTAGTGGTATATATTTATCCTGTGGGGGTATTAGTGGATTATATTTACCCTGTGGGGGTAGCTGTGGTATATATTTACCCTGTGGGGTTAGTAGTGGTATTTACCCTGTGGGGGTATTAGTGGATTATATTTACCCTGGGGGTAGCTGTGGGGGTAGCAGTGATATTTATTTACCCCGTGGGGGTAATAGTGTATATATTTACCCTGTGGGGGTAGCTGTGGGGGTAGTAGTGGTTTATATTACCCTGTGGGTTATTTGTGGGGGTAGTAGTGGTATATATTTACCCTGTGGGGTATTAGTGGATTATATTTACCTGTGGGGGTAGCTGTAGTATATATTACCCTGTGGGGTTTGTTTGTGGGGGTAGTAGGTATATATTTACCCTGTGGGGGTATTAGTGGATTATATTACCCTGTGGGGGTAGCTGTGGGGGTAGTAGTGGTATATATTTACCCTGGGGTAGTAGTGGATATATTTACCCTGTGGGGGTATTAGTGGATTATATTTACCCTGTGGGGGTAGTAGTGGTATATTTACCCTGTGGGGGTATTAGTGGATTATATTTACCCTGTGGGGGTAGCTGTGGGGGTAGTAGTGGTATATATTTACCCTGTGGGGGTATTAGTGGATTATATTTACCCTGTGGGGGTAGCTGTAGTATATTTACCCTGTGGGGTTTGTTTGTGGGGGTAGTAGTGGTATATATTTACCCTGTGGGGGTATTAGTGGATTATATTTACCCTGTGGGGTAGCTGTGGGGGTAGTAGTGGTATATATTTACCCTGTGGGGGTAGTATTGGTATATTTACCCTGTGGGGGTATTAGTGGATTATATTTACCCTGTGGGGGTAGTAGTGGTATATATTACCCTGTGGGGGTATTAGTGGATTATATTTACCCTGTGGGGGTAGCTGTGGGGGTAGTAGTGGTAATATTTACCCTGTGGGGGTATTAGTGGATTATATTTACCCTGTGGGGGTAGCTGTAGTATATATTACCCTGTGGGGTTGTTTGTGGGGGTAGTAGTGGTATATATTTACCCTGTGGGGGTATTAGTGGATTATTTACCCTGTGGGGGTAGCTGTGGGGGTAGTAGTGGTATATATTTACCCTGTGGGGGTAGTAGTGGTATATATTTACCCTGTGGGGGTATTAGTGGATATATTTACCCTGTGGGGGTAGTAGTGGTATATTTACCCTGTGGGGTATTAGGTGGATTATATTTACCCTGTGGGGGTAGCTGTGGGGGTAGTAGTGGTATATATTTACCCTGGGGGTATTAGTGGATTAATTTACCCTGTGGGGGTAGCTGGGGGGTAGTAGTGGTATTATTTACCCTGTGGGGGTATTAGTGGATTATATTTACCCTGTGGGGGTAGCTGGGGGTAGTAGTGGTATATTTACCCTGTGGGGTTAGTAGTGGTATATATTTACCCTGTGGGGGTATTAGTGGATTATATTTACCCTGTGGGGGTAGTAGTGGTATATTTCCCTGTGGGGTATTAGTGGATTATATTTACCCTGTGGGGGTAGCTGTGGGGGTAGTAGTGGTATATATTTACCCTGTGGGGTATTAGTGGATTATATTTACCCTGTGGGGGTAGCTGTGGGGGTAGTAGTGGTATATATTTACCCTGTGGGGGTATTAGTGGATTATATTTACCCTGTGGGGGTAGCTGTGGGGTAGTAGTGGTATATTTACCCTGTGGGGTTAGTAGGGTATATATTTACCCTGTGGGGGTATTAGTGGAATTTTACCCTGTGGGGGTAGTAGTGGTTATATTTACCCTGTGGGGGTATTAGTGGATTATATTTACCCTGTGGGGGTAGCTGTGGGGTAGTAGTGGTATATATTTACCCTGTGGGGTATTAGTGGATTATATTTACCCTGTGGGGGTAGCTGTGGGGGTAGTAGTGGTAATATTACCCTGTGGGGTAGTAGTGGTATATTACCCTGTGGGGGTATTAGTGGATTATATTTACCCTGTGGGGGTAGTAGTGGTATATATTTACCCTGTGGGGGTATTAGTGGATTATATTACCCTGTGGGGGTAGCTGTGGGGTAGTAGTGGTATATATTTACCCTGTGGGGGTATTAGGGATTATATTACCCTGTGGGGGTAGCTGTGGGGGTAGTAGTGCTGGTAGTGCAGCGGCTCGTCCTCGCTGGCCTCTCCTGGTTCAGGACTTTCTCTCTCCAGACTGCTGACTGAGCCTCTGTGAGGAGACACACTGGGCTCCCTGCTCTGAGGACACTCTGACACAGACACACACACACACAGCATCACTACAGTTGTGAGTACCATCAGTGACATTGTGTATTCTTTGACTGAACCCTGCAGATGATCTTACTCTCCTTCTGTGTCGTACAGCTCTGCATATTTTATACATTGGAGCTTTTGGGGCATCTTGGTGGCCTGGCGAATCAAGACCATATAATCCTAACATCCCCTTTGTTGCTGTTCTCCCTCCCTCCCTCTCCCTTCTCTCTCCCCTGTCAGCCTTTCACCGGCTCCGACCTAAAAGGTCATTTCCATTGTGGATAAAAACATAAAACCATAACACCAGTCGAGACAAAACATGAGTGGCTATATGTTCCAAGCTCTCTAATATAAATGAGAGAATCATCTGTTCAAGGACACTATGAAGATCAATTCTTGGCTTAAAGGAGGATTATTCCACAGCAGAATAAAGAAATGTGTTTTTACCCATCAAACTATATAAGTGTGTATACACTACAAAAGTTTTCAGAACACCGCTATGTTTCTTGTGTGTATTGAAATAAGTAGTTCAAGTCTGACATTTTTTATATAAAATCAACAATTAAATGAAGGCGTTCCGCTCATTATTTCACCGTAGGATTAACCGATGACCACCTGGTTTGTCTTCCCTGATTAATATTATAGATAATATTATATTGTACAAATAAACCTTCTGAGGGGGTTTACACATGGGAACAGCTCTAGAAATGTGTTTTCCCATCAACTTTCAAGGCTTCATTTCCTTCCACTGCTGGAATAACCAAAGAAGGAAAGACAAAGTTTAGGTCAGCAAAACTGAGAAATAATGTGAATTTCAGAGATAAACAATTTTCAGGGTTCAAGTAATGAGTTGACAACTTCAAGTTATTCTGTACCAGTGACAGGAAATGAAGCTTTGAAACACATTTCTACAGTAAACACCTCAGAAGCTTTATTTTAAAATAGAATATATATCATGTCTAATATTAAGGTTCAGTGTGCAATATTCAGTGGTGTGTAAAGAGCTTACATAATGAAGCGTTATGTTTTTTACTTCACAATGGGTCATTTCTATGTACAAACACCTCTTACATGGACGACACCACGTTGCGCCGCCATGTTTCTACAGCAGCCCAAAAGGACAAACTGCTCTACACTGAGAAAAAACCTCACTAAGTTGTTACATACAAAGAAGAAGAAGAACACAAGTACCGTTAGTAGTAGTTGTCAACTGCTTTATTAGAAAAAAGAAAATCCTACAGCTGATTGCAATTCACAACCCTCACCACTAGATGCCACTAAAACTTACACACTGAACCTCTAATGAAGGAACACAGACCATGGTCATTTGTTGATCCTATAGTGAAATAACTTGTTTTTAACTTTGACAGTTTTCTGCTGACTTTTGTACCATTTAATTTTTTTTCACTGGACTTGAACTACTTAGATTTCAATAAGATAGAAAAATAGGGGTGTTCTAAAATTTATGACCAGTATATTATTATTATTATTACCA
This sequence comes from Micropterus salmoides, assembly GCF_014851395.1. Taxonomy (NCBI): domain Eukaryota; kingdom Metazoa; phylum Chordata; class Actinopteri; order Centrarchiformes; family Centrarchidae; genus Micropterus; species Micropterus salmoides. The sequence continues at coordinate 10,457 of NW_024044338.1, forward strand.
GTGTATTTATATTCATCATGAGCTGAACTCAAAGATCTAAGACTTTCTCTATGTACACAAAAGGCCTATTTCTCTCAAATATTGTTCACAAATCTGTCAAAATCTGTGTAGTGAGCACTTCTCCTTTGCAGAGATAATCCATCCACCTCACAGGTGTGGCATTTCAAGATGCTGATCAGACAGCATGGGGATTGCACAGGTGTGCCTTAGGCTGGCCAAAATAAAAGGCCTTAGGATGGCCACAATAAAAGGCCACTCCAAAATGTGCAGTTCCATCACACAGCACAATGCCACAGATGTCGCAAGTTGAGGAGTGTGCAATTGGCATGCTGACTGCAGGAATGTCCACCGGAGCTGTTGCCCGTGAATTCTTACCATGAAAACATTGAAAAACAAGACACACGCACACTGAAAACTGTCACCAGGCACTGACAATGTTTTTAATGTTTTAACCCCCTCATAAAAGCCGTCTCCAAAGGTGTTTCAGAGAATGTGGCGGTACGTCCAACCGGCCTCAAAACGCCGACCACGTGTAACCACAACAGCCCAGGACCTCCACATCCAGCATCTTCACCTCCAAGATGGTCTGAGACCAGCCCCGGACTGCTGCTGCAACAATCGGTTTGCATAACCAAAGAATTTCTGCACAAACTGTCAGGAAATTTAAATACTGTTGAAACTATGGTTATATGTAAACTGTCCGTCTAAAAAACTTTCATTCAAATCTGGCCCTCTTAGAACCTTGAAGTCTGTATCTGGCATCACCTAAATAAATACCTACTGGGTTCCAGATACAGAAAACTGTGACTGGGTTCATTTACTGTTAAAGTTTCACACACAGGTTTTCATTATTCTGCTAAACTGTCGTGCGACCTCACCCTCAGCGCAGAGGGAGAGAAGTTTTTTCTAATATTGGTGTTGGAGGGAAGACTCATGTAAAGAAGTGAAGACTGTCAACATGTCACTTTGGATAATTGCTCATATTTTTTTATCCTCGCAAAGAAAATTTTCAAGGTAGAGAAATAAAACCACACACACACAAGACTTGGTCGACGACAGATAACTCCTGAGCGATGAAGGGGGCTTATGAAGGTTATGAGGCCGGGTTTATCACTGTTTACCTCACTGTCATAATCCACGCTCTCCTGGCGGCGGTTTTGTCATTGAACCATTACTCACATGAGCGTGATAGCGGATCACATCTGATGGTAACAAACCAACTCTCTCCACGTTGCCACTCCCTCGCAGATCGTTGCAATAATAACTTCAGTTCAGAGGAAGTACCAGGATCTGACCTGGATCACACTGATGTGTGAGGCCGATATGTTTTTTTTATAATAAAACTGGGATCTGGACTTGTCAGCGTCAGCTGTGATATGATGGACTCGATTCACAGTGACGATTAATATGTTTATTAATATGGTGGCCTATGGGAAGCCTCTGGTGTGACATAAGAAGGGAGCCCACTGTCTCTTCATCTTATAGACAGTGGTGGAATGTAATACATTTAGTACTGTACTTAAAGCAACAGTAATTTTATCTGAAAAAACAGCTTCAAAATCATTTGATGCTATACTGACTTGTAAAAAGGTGAGTGGCCTCTGTCTCTGGGCTCGCAGTGCCAGCTAGGCGCTATGTAACACTGGAGTCCTTTAGAACCCTGCATTTCAGCCTGAGACTGAAAGGGCCCCACTTATTTACGCCCCTGGGACTTTTACTGTTTAAGACATCCATCAATTAAAGAAACTAGGAGTGGAGATGGAGAGATGCGGACTCGAGTAGAGACTCGGACTCGAGTGCGACTTAAGTCGCACACACAGTGACTTCAGACTCGACTTGGACTCGAGGCGCGGGACTCGTGAACAATGTTATTTTTAAGAAATGTCTGATGAGCTTGCTGTTATTCCCTCCCAAAGTTACCTATAACCTGCCTACGTAGCATCTGCTGTGTGCGCCGCACGTGAGAGAGGACAACAAACACCGGCAGCTGCTGTGCCATTTACATAACCTGGCTTTAAAACTTCATACAACAAGACCCAAACAAAGACGAGCTGAACGCAAAATGTGGTGAGTGAACATGTTTAGCTCAGTATTGGCCATCTAACGTTTGCTTGCTTCTGCTCAGCTACGACCTACGGAGGTTTGCGCCGACTGTGCGTTATGAAAAGATGAACGAGCGTTTGTTACTGCCAAACTTGTGGTGGTCGATTAAAATCATTTACGTCCCGCTGGCTGCCATCACGTAATTATTACCGTTGGCTAGAAGACGTTACAGGTTTATTGTTGATCATGTAACCTAACCTTACAGTTTATTTAATTATAACATTACGCGGTGTTGACGAGTAGTTTATAAGCTGTCATTAACTGCATTGCACATTATATGGTTGTGCTCTGTAAGTTAAAAAGGTTAGAGCTTAATTGTTGACCATGTTAACTTTACAGTTTTGTTTAGTTAACGTACACTGGGTTTAGGAGTCTGGGGATGTTTTGACTTACAGTATTATAATAAGCCGTCAATAATTGAATTGTACTTTACATGGTTGTGCTCTGTAAATGAAAAACAGGTTACAGTTACAGAATTCCTTATTGCTCTGCAGTTTATTAGCAACCTGGATTGAACTTGACTTGGACCCTAGCTCAAAGACTTGTGAGCATCTCTGGATAAAACAGAAATAAACACGAT
>NW_024044339.1:0-17500 GCF_014851395.1 Micropterus salmoides
AAAAAATTGCAATTTGGTTTTATTCTGTTTTACAGATTGTGAATTTTTGCTTAATGTTTATCTTGGAAAGTTCATGTTGAAAAGGTTAAGTTGCATTCCATCATAACATTAAAAATTGAAAGAAATACTTTCCAAAAAACTGTACTTTACAGTATCATTTTTGAGTTATATTACTGAAATTTAGAAAAACTGATATTTTGTTTCTACAGTAAGCACATACAGACTGTTTTAAGTGTGTATTCGTTGGCTTGGTTGTAAAAGGTACTAGTATTTTGCACTTTTGCCTTTTAAGCAGCGTTTACTTTTCACTCTCGTTATCCTGCTGGTTTGGGGGGGTGGTGCGTGTTCAGTCGATATTGACTACCAGCTATATACAGCGTGCTAACCTCGAAAACCAAGCTGTATTCTAACATTAACTATCCTATTTTAACTAGGCTCCCTACATGCTTGCTAATAGCTTTGACAGTGTTGTGTTGGACAGATTTGCTACCTGTGTTCATGGGAGAGGGAGAGGGAGCAAGAGGATGTGCTGTACGAATGCGCTACGGCGCTCTGCAATCAATACGATTTTAAATCAATATGTGGCGGTCAGCGTTGATATTGTGGCGGGCCACCACAAATGAATCAATGTATGAGAAACACTGAACTTTATAACTTGTATAATATATCAAATATAAAAAGTGCTTGTAATCAAAAAGGCAGCATTCACGGTCTCAGAATAAAGAAGTGAGGTGGATTGCGCAAAGGATCCAAATTACAACTCAAAAGCCTTTTTCTACATAGTTTGTTATGTAGTATGTTTTCAATCAAGGAATGAAGATGAGAAAAGAGTTGTTTTTATGCTGGTTTCTGGTGAACTTAATTGAATCATTTAGCTATTTAATTAGCAGTCTGCCGTTAAATTACTGACAGTGTCTTTTTAGGTGGAAAACTGTATGGATGGTTAGAAATAACTTTAAAGCCTGTTTTCCTAGATTATGTTCTACAATGTATGTTTGCAGAATTCCATGGAAAGACGACCCAGATTTGAATACAGTTTGAAATTACAGTAGCTGTTTTAACCTAGAAGGGGATTTACCTATCATTTTAAATTGAGGTCCTTTCCTTTCTAAAACAGCTAGAAGAGGAAGTGATCCTCCCATTTAACTGTCCAACACAGAGAGGTAAACAATGTAGCTACTGTATCTGCATCTGTGGGACGTTTTCCAAGGGATAATATAAGCCTTGGTGGACCTCTGGTTAACACCCATTGTTTGTTTGGTTATGCAACTGCTACCAGATACCCTAATGGAATATTTACACTGAAAGCCTGACCTACATACAGGTAACAGGGAGGAAGTAACATATACGCATAATTTTAAAGGATGTTAACTTTGAAGTAACACAATTACAGGGGAAGCCATCCATTAAAATCAATTAGCGTTATCTTTTGTCTGCCTATAATTTGTTTTTTATATTGTGTACTAGAGATGTCCCAAGACGTTCCCAAGGATCAGTATCAGGCATATTTTGTTAGATCATTAGCTATTCATTACTGAACTCTGTTTGTCCACTACATGCTGTTGCACCACTGCTCTCCTTTGCGACAGCAGGGCTCTACAGTGAGATCATTCAGCTGCATGTGCGAGTGAAAATTAGTGAAAACCTTAACGTTAATTCCCTGAGTGACTTGATAACAAGCCAACATAAAACCTGTCTGTTGTCCGGTCTGTGTGGTAATTTTCACTGAGCACTTTGAGACCTAAAAATGTAGTCAATTGGGCTTCTGATGCCCACCCAGTAGGCTTCTGTTTAACAAGCTAAGCTAGCACGGCAGTATAAAGTTCCACAAAAAGCAACATGAAAAAACAGTTAGTAGTGTCCAACTTACTACTTTCATTATTCCGTTGGCTCAGTTTCTCTTGACTGTCCCTCAATATTACAACATTAGTCCGTCACCCCAACCTGTGGGACACCACAGGATGGGTACCAAAGCCGTGACCAAAGGGCGCCATGGCTAAATTATTAAAGACTGTAGTATTAATAAGCTCTGACATTACCGGTTCTTTTAATGGTTACACACACACACACGGAGCAAAGTCAGCAAACAGCAGAGTGGCTGCGGTGAAGACAGTAAAGTGAAGATAACTCAAAAAGATTACTCAGGGTAATGACAACTATGCTACTTTACCGTACGTTCAAAACAAAACAACAAAACAAAAGATAACCATCCTGAAACAAACTAAATTCCCACTAGGGAGCAACCCATCAGCAATCCCAACACTTTTCAAAAAAAGACCGTTCATAAGTACAAGAAATAAGCAATCAAACACTTAGTACCAATGCTGTGTCGCTTAGCTCAGTGATGACTACTGACCTGACTGCAGTGTTGGGCAGTAGCGTCACTACAAGTAGCGCTGTTACTAGTTTAAGTACAATTCTCAGTAGCCTGATGGTAGAGTCGCTGTTTTCAAATAGCTTTTCAGTGGCAAAGCACTATTATTAATCACAAGCTACATTTTACCAAGCATTTCTTAAGCTCAAGCTTAAGTCTGAAATGTATCTGCTAAGGATCAGTAAGTGACGCCACCGCCATACTCGGACCTGTGTGTGTAACCGACAGAAGCACTACCATATGACGGTGACCTCACATATCAATCCCTGGACTGATGCTCTCCATGATGATACTGACTGAAACAACACAGAAAAAATATGTTTTCAGGAGCTTACTGTGCATGCCCCCAAAAGAAGCTACTCTCAAGTTCCAAGACATCAAATACAAATTTGAGAACACATCAGGGGCTTCCTGAATAAGTTAACACAACCATTGCCAACCATGCTAATCATCACAATTCAGCACAGTCTGCAAACACCAGCCAGCAACTTGTCAACAGCTAACCACTAGCTACCCATGCAAACACAGGTGAGTAAGCCCACACATACAAAGATGAACATAAACACAGTCTGGACAGCTGGTTTTGTTATTATGTGGAGCACATGTTTTTTGTTTGTTTGTTTTTGTTGCCAAATCGGTTTTGGAACACAAAGTAGAGAGCACAGTTTAACAATTGCACTGAACAATTTTGCCTGCCTATCTGTTTGACAGTTTTAGTGATCACTGACATAGCACTGATTTTGAATATCTAAAAAATTGGCTTAGATGTAGGAAACCACTTTTCCATGTTGCTGTAGCTTAGCTTGCTACATTTCCCTGGGGGTAGCTTCAGTGTAGTGAAGATTCTTTTAAGGTAGAGTAACTGGTAGCTTAGCTCACTTCATTTCCCAAGTAGGTTGCCCGACACTGCCTGACTGTCCCTTCAACCATGTTTACAAACAAAATTTCAAATGTCCAAAAAAAGTACTACACTGATACTCACTGGTGGAAAAAATCCACATCCTGGCTGCCTTAATATTTAGTTTTACCCAAATGTTTTTGATGATTTTACATAACAGTCAACTCTAGAGGAAGCAGAAGCATTTTTGCTCAGTTGCAGGAAAATAGCTATAACAGAAGTGGGTGTTGTTTGGGGGTTGCTACTAAATTGCCTATGTTGTTCTGTGAAAACCATTGTAAACCAGTATAACTATGTTGCACGTTATATTTCATAGCCGTTAGCCATTCTGTGGCCCATCTCGTGGCCCTCTCTTCATCAAAGCTCAAGCATGTCAATGAACATGATGCTTCTGTTCTGCTATTTGAGATCGAGTCAGCTATGCCTTGACATATGAGTGGGCCCTGCGCCTGTAGTGAGAATAGGGCTGACAGAGCAGAGGGAAAAGTAGGCACTGTAAAGGATGATTTAACATGAGCGGAGAGCTGGAATTGGCAACGTACGAGTAAAGTTCACTGTTGCAACTACAAATCGGCAGGGAAATGAATATGTGAAATGGCTCCTGTGAGTGGGAGTAAGTGGGAGGTAGAGAGACAAAGACATTTAGATTCAGACAAGAAATATTTGGGACAAGTGAATCAAACAGGACATACAATAGCAAAGTGGGGTGAACCTGGGAAACAAAAAAAGGATTTTAACTGATAGCCAATCATCCTTTTAAAACATTCTGCAGGGATGAGATCGTGTTTTCATGGTAAGAAACTGTGTTTGGCAAGGGGAGACATGGCACACGGCATGTTGTCCAGCTTTTCAAAGTGCTCTTTTCCCCTCTACCTTCTCATCTGGCCATTCTTTGCACAGGCGCCTAAAAGAACAGTCTTTACTTGGCTGGCAGCAATGACAGGTTCTTTTCTGTCTTTCTCCTTTTTAAACTCTCCAAGACCTGAGAAGATGGAATAGGAGATTGTAGAGAAAAACCTCTTGAGTGCCAGAGTTTTGAGAGAACTTTAAAAGGGGAGTAGTTCAGATGATCCCAATGCTTTTGCACAAACAGAATTTCAATCACAGCTGAGGTTGTGTGCCTGCCCTGTATCAATGAATATACTGACGGCCACTTAAACCATTTCTTGTAGTGACGCCACATGGGAGGCAACCAGCTTTCACTCTTGTACAAAAACAATGCTTATTTGAATCATTGCCAGAATAGTTAAAGGCTTGGTCAAAATCCAAATATGCATAATTTGATCCCATCATCCCTCAGAATAAAAAACAAACACTGCAATGTATCCTTGAAACTTAATATATGGCCTTGAATTTTCTTTATCCAGTATATTGGCAGAGATTCACATTAATGTTTAATGGCTCTTTTGAGGTTTAAACTCCAAAGCAGTCAGATGGCTATTTGGTGGTATACACAGTTATCATTGCCTTAAATGCGCATAGTCAATATAATAAACCAGGCCAAGTTCCAGCGTGGAGAGACTGAGTAAAGAAAAGAAAATCCTTTGAAGAAATTATAACCCATCGCAAAATGTTTGAAGATACTGAGAGAACATAACAAGGATAAGTTTGGGTGTCTTAGTCATGAAATTATGAACATTTACCCCATCTTTTCAGTAGCCTACTTTTCCCTAAATATATCTTTTCTAATAAGATGCACAGGGTTAACTGGGTCCACTGAAATGTATTAATGTTTCACTGCTAATGATTGTGTAGGCTGATCTCCAAGTCTGATATGGAACCATGAAGTTACTTTTTGACTGTTGACTGTCTCATCTTCTCATGAGTTAATGGAAAGAAAAGGTGTGACTACTGATAGACTGCCAAAGAACAGTCTGTCCTATGTTTACTAGGGCTGTAACGGTTCTGAAACAAAGGACGAAGTCAGATCCGAGACAGTTTTTAAGTTAGTGCAAGCTGTATAGTATTACACCTTCGACCAACTTTATTGTCTTCCAGCTGTGTGTCACGTGACTATTTTTGTCAAGCCATGATTGAATGATCACTCCTGCAACTTCGACTACATTAATTAACCCAAAATATAGTAATAATAATAATAATATTTGATAATAATAATGCCCCCCCTCAAAAAAAATTAAAAAATCAAAGGTCTGAACAGAACCGTTAATTTGTTGTATCATCACACCCATAGTTCAAATTACGGGGAAGATTTGGGGAGTCTGACCCCCCCTAGTTAAGCCCTGGACCCCCCCCCCAAAAGAGGCAAAACCAGCAGTTCAAGGTTGTCTTTCTTACCTGTATTTGTAAATATTACAATATATTTCCCGTACTCATGCCTTTATATTCAAGAATCTTGAAATACTATTTCAGACACTCCTAAAATGGACCGTACTATTTCCTAACATCGACGTTAGTTGAACGCCTTGTCTGTCTGCATCCAGTCCGGTGCATCACACGCTAATGGAGATGCTGCAGGTTAAGGTCAGTAGTTTACTATCCAGCTGCTTTAATACACTTATCTTTCCTACCTTCAGAGATTCGCAATTAGCATTTCTTTTACTTAAAATGAGCTGATGTTAGCTAGCTGAGAGCCCACACTATGATTTCATTATAACTATGCAATTGTCAGCTAACACTGGTGTTTAGGCACGAGCAGTGAAATTGGGGATTAGTTATTGTAGAGATACATTTTTACATCAATATAGAGTTTATTATTTCATTTGAAGTATTTTGTCCTTTCACAATAAACATGGCATTTGTTTTAACTCTGGAATTCCCATTTGAAAAGGCACCTCTCTCTCTCAGACCAAATCACTTGATGAATGGAAGTATGTAATTGGATGCAATCACTCCACCCCCTCCCTTTCCTCTCTTGCATTCTAATGAGCTCTTAATGGGTCCTTGATTAGAAAAGGGCACAATAAACAGCTGTCAAGGCTGGCCAGGAAATGATGGATCATCCAGGAGACTTTGGTGTCCATTAAGCTCTATTCTGGGCTCAGTCACTAGTAGGTGAGAAGATGAAAAGAAAGTTTCATTATATTTAGTTTCCACCAAGTCAGTTCTCTGAGGAACAATGATTGCTTCAGTCTCAGAAACTGACAGATGGCTGTTGAAAACCAAGAAGAGAGTCCAGCCTGAGCATGCCAATATTGTGTAGATACCTCACATTTTCTTTCTAAACCAAAAGTGTATTTTCACTTTTATCATTATATACACAGTATAATGATGTATGGACATCTCAGTATAAGATCTCCATGGCTACTGTGTTATTTGCCCATAAGGGAGGTAAGGGAGATGTCAAAATAATAAAGTGATGCTAAGAGAAACTCAATTGTCAGAGGATATGCTTAACAGAAATGTCAGATCCATTAAAACATATTTATAATTTATCAAAAAGATTGTGATATTATGATTGCTTGTCAAAAACATGAAAAAGAACCCCACATCAAAGAAAGTCATACTATATCTACAATATTAAAATGTCTGATTTCCCTTCACATCCTGGCCTCTGGCTCATGTTATACCAGATTTACTGTAAACGTGAGCTGCAAACTCACAGGGGGAAAACATTAACAATAAACTCAGAGTCATTTTAACAAAAGGATGTGTAGGGATTTACTGTGCTACAAGATCACACTTTAAATCACACTTGCACTCACCAAACACAATTCGGGCAAGCCCAGAGATGTTCAGCAGTTCAAGGAAATACAAATCTAAATTGGCAGTTACAGTAAGAGCAATACTTTATTCAAAGCTGCACAAGTTATTTTTTGGTTGATGTTTCTGATCCTTGCATAAAATATTTCAGATGTAGGCATGCCAACAAGTTATACATGTCAATCCCTCCAAGTTGTTAAACCATCCTCCAATTCTTTCACGTGTTTCTTGCAAAGGGCCCCGGATGAATACATCTGGGATACCACAGTGTGTTGTCTCCACAGCGACTCATCCATTACAGGCTTTGATATCCTCTGCATCTGTGAGGTGCAGATAAATGCAAGAACATCCAACAGGGAATACATGTTTGTCACATTGGCTCTGGTTTTTATTCATAAGTTATGCAAGTAAAGGCACAGAGCAAGCATGAATTGTGAATTAGCATTAATGATTAATAAAACATGATAAGTCATTCTGAGTGTGCTGAAAATATTTATTCACTGTTGGCTTGCCATTTATGTTTCACCTGGCACAAGTACAAACTCATTATATATTTTGTGCCTCAGGTGCTCTGGGGAAGTGCACCCAAATTGAATTGCATTAGAGATCTAAAGTAATCAGGCACTAAACAGACTGTACAGGTTAAATTTTCAGGCCTGGCACTACTTCTAAGTAAAAATATTAAAAAGGTTCTATTGTCTCAGAGCTTTGAAGAAAACACAGGAGCACCCCACTTTCAAATATAAGCACTGTAAGAAATAGAAGACAACACTGACATGTTTCTGGTAGAGCAGGAAGCTGAGGAGCCTTCCGAAAGAAGAGGAACTAATAAAAGGTGGACCTCAGCTGCTTTGTTCCAGTAGTTATTCTTAGTCTGACAGTCACTGCTGATGTATGATGAGAAGTGAAGGCCTGGCAACAGTAGCTGGTATTGTGTAGTGATATTCCAGAGGCAGGTGTGCCCCCTAAACGCTTATAAATAACCCCCATCCTTCCATCCAATGCTGTGGGCTTGAGTGATGCCTTCTTTCCTCAATGCCCCTGTGTGCTTTTCATCCCCATCAGTCATCACCACTGGACACACAAATACACACACACAAAACCAAACAAACATGACAACACAAGATAAGTACAAATTAAAAAAAAACAAACAAAAAAAAAACAAGTGGGCATCCTTCAAGTAATAAGAAATATTATATCCTATGGAGGAGCATTACAGGAAATATAGGAGAAATGATAGAGCAGTGAAAGGACGAGATACAGAAATAGAAGTAGAATGGAAGGTGGAGTATAACAGGAGATTTACATGGGAGTCTCAGGTGTTGTCTCCATCATTATTAACCTCTTGCTTTTTTAAAAAACAAAGTCCAATGTCAGACTGAGCCAAATAGTTAGACTCCCACTCTCAAACTATCTCTAGTTAACAGCTGCTCCTTTCCCCTTTCTCCTTTTGTGTCAGCATCTTCCATCTCTGTCCATAGTCCTCATCCTCCTGTGACTTCCTGTTTGTCATTTCCCAGCCTTTAATTTTGTATTATTTTACCCAGGTGGGATAGAGCAGAGAGGGCTGAAATAAATATAGATTTCTTTAAGTGACAGTTATTCAGCAGACATTTATAGTTCCACCACAGCCAGTTGTTCTCCTGAGGCTGTTCCAGCTGTTCCTTTCAGCTGCTCAGGTCATTTTGGGCCAACCTCTTTTATTGTCCAGGGAGCTATTGGTCATCCCTTAGTCACTTGTACCGCCGCCTGCAGATCGATCTGGCTCATGACAAGGATCTGTATCTATGTGTGTGTTTTGCGGTGTCCTTTTAGGAGTGTAGTGTATAAGGGAGGTGTCATTGGTCTATATTTACCAACTTAAGAATGAGAGAGCATTGTGTTGTCCACATTCTTGGCACTGAAGGACACTACGCATTCAGGGTCACCCTCAGCGCTTTATCAAGAGAGACAGAGGAGAGAGAGGGAGGTAGACGCAGACAGATAGTAGGAGGTGATACTGAGAGGACAAGTACTAAACAAGATCTTCAAGGACAGAGACAGACAGGCAGACAAAAAAGGAAGTGAGATATATCGGTTCTATAAAGCTTTGACATCCAGAGGACATCACCTGTTTCTTTAAAGAAAGCGTGAGTGGGATTTCCTTTACTCAGCCTTCATCTAAATCTAGCACAAATGACATTTGGCTTTTTTGCCTTTCATCAGGTAAGACAGGTTATTGATGCATCAATACATGACAACCCTCAATGAATATAAAACCACTATGTAGGAGTAAAAAGCACCCACTGTGTGCAGCAATACCAAACCTTCTTAAATCTGTTAATTATTATTATTTATTTGTATTGTCAGGAAGGTTTTATTTTTATTGTTGTCTCTCTTGAGAGTCTTTTCTTGTTTCTCCAGCTAGCTGAACTTCTTAATGGTCTTGTCTTTTGATGGCCTCAGTGGATGGAGCTTTAAATAACTCTCTGGGGATGGCATAAAGCAAGCTACTGTACTGTACAGACAACGCTTCCCCACCGTCAACGAGTAGAATAGTAAATGATTTGTCCCCTTGTTCCTCTGTTTATATTTTTTTTTGTTATCAGAGACCTGGAAACTGAGCACTCATTTCACTCCAGAGACTGAAAACTGCAGTGTGTGTAAATAAGAACGCTGCATTGCTTTTGCTCTGCTTCCCCCTGGGGCCTAGGATCCCAGCCTACCCATGGAGACTGATCAATTTTAATGTGCCAGAGGTTGACCTTCAATTAACAGTGTTCAAACAAACCTCCCTCCTTGCGCAACAGTGAGCCACAAAAAGAGCAACAGGGGAATCAGCTGGCCCGCTAGCTTATTAGCCTGTTAGCTAACTCGCTGCAGTTTTCCACAATGTAATTGAAGATGATAAGAAGAAATAACAAATTACGGTTGTTTATGGCGCTAACACAGGTGGTTGCTATTGGGAGTGGGTGAATGAAGCCATCACTCAGACGTGACCTGATTCTGTTTGTTGGGTAGGTTCTGCATTCTCTTCCCCAAAGAAGCCAAATGATTAATGATGGGCAGGGTGTGGGGAATGGCATGGCAGACCTCAACTGATGAATTATTAGTGGCTCTGCGACCCACAAAAGGGGTAATTCATTTAAACGTGGGACTGAAACACCTTTTCTCCACACCTACGCCTAAAACCACACACACACAAAAATACATGAAATGTACAGCAGTTTTCATGATTTGAAGTATTTCATTTCAAAATAGGTAAGACCCACCCATTTACCGAAAAGATAATTTGTCAGGATAATCAATGAAAATAATCATGTTGCAGCCCTGTTTACTTAAAATAAAATAGCTTCATATTAAAAGACTGTCTGTTTTCAAAGTGCTGACTATTGAATTTCCAACACCAGTTTTTCTCCCCAAAGTGACATTTTGAATTGTAACCCACTTATGTTAGGTGTGTTTGGAGCTCTTTTGGAAATTGAAGTCAGGACGCTGACACAAGTTTGAACCAAGATTGATATTGATTCATAAACATTATGTTAATAGTAGCACTCCACTTTCTCTTTGGGTTGCTACTAGTCCCAAGACATTTCAAAATATCAGAAGACTTGTGCCTCTGCAGATAACAGTAATCTATCAGACAGCTAAATGACGCTGCTAGCATTTTGCATAACCTTAGCATATCCCTTGGGTTCAATTATAATTCTTTAGGGATGAGGCTGGCGGCTGATTCACAATTCTGCACCACCATGATATGAAAGAGTCATGACTTTACCACCTCAACTAAGCAAAGTACTAGACATGTAAGTACAAGGTCCCATTTGAATACAAAGCACAACATAAATCGTTGTGTCTCTTGCCATGGCTGAAGCTTCCACAGTGTAAAGTGGCTCTTAATATGGCAATTCATCTGCATTCAATGTGAAACATACCGCTTTGAGCAGCTCCAGATATGAGTGTCTGCTGACTGTTTACAAACATAAAGTAGCTATGTTTCTGGTCAGGGCTACACAGTGCTTTAAGTGTCTGACTTCCACTGACTCCGAATGGCACTGCCTCCTACACACCTCTGCATCCTCCCTCCCTCCCTCCTGACCTCCCCTGCCTCCACAGGTACCATTTGGGGAGTTACCATGGAAACCAGGATGGTGATGAAGCGAGAGCAGGAGGAGCAGTCGTCCCAGATGTCTCACAGCATGCGACTGTCCTCCCAGATAAAGAAGAAGACCTTCACTTCCAGGTGCAAACATGTTCTCTGGACATAATTTTTTGGTTCTTTGTTCAGTGAAATATCAGATAATTTTATGTCTTTTGGCCCCAAACTGTTATTTAAAATTAACTATATGAAATGTTTTAAATGGGAAATGTCTCTATGGTGAAAGACGTGCGAAATGTGACATAAGGTCCCAACTACACACTGCTTTTTCGTAAGAGGTCACAAGCCAAAAAGGTTGGAAACTACTGGTTTAATCTTTACAATGTGTTATATTTTATAAGCCATATTAAAATATTAGATTTTAATGTTGAATCTAATTTAAAAGTAACTATAGCTGTCAGATAAATTTGAATGTGTAAAAAGTAGACTATTTCTGTAGTGGGGTAGAACTATAAAAGAGCACAAACTGGAAACACTGGAAAGTAAAGTACTGACTTGTAGTTAGTTACATTCCACAATTGCCTGACATACAGTAGGATGGAGTAGGAAAGTAATATTGTTTCACCATTATCATATTACAACAGAATTGGAAAATGAGATGCAGTTTGTAGATTCCTTTATGCTACAAAAAGCAAATGACTGATAGAACAATTATATGATGATATACAGAAATAAACGAGGATGAATTATTTTTGTTAGAATGCTCGTTATTTTTAAAGGATGAGGCTGGCGATATTCTATGGTTTTCCTATTGTCAACAAATCCAGTGAAAAGACCAAATCCAACCATAAATTGATTCTAAATTGTAAAAATTTAAAATATTGCCTGCATAGCCATATCCTGATATGGCGTATTCCTGTGCGCCGTAGAGATCCATTGTCCAAAAAGTATTAATGAACATATCAGCGAATTTCATCATTAAAATGGGTGATGTTCCTACACTGCAATAAATATGGGCACTTACAGCAAATCTCACATTTACAGTCCTTTTGCAAATACTCACTAGTGCACCAAATACGCAGCTGAAAACAGTCCCCTGTTTGAGTAAAAAAATAAATAAACTCTGTATTCAAGACCTGTTATTTAAGATTTACATATTCAGAAGGAACAAATGGGCTTACGGAGTGTTACACACAGGCTGTGGACGTTGGAAAGTATTGAGAGACAGATTAACAGATCATTGGTTTTGGTGAGATTTGTTAAAAGTAATAAAAACATAGAATATAGTCAGCCTTATCCTTTAAGCAACACTTTAAGAAAACTTTTATAAAGTAATACAAAATAAAGTCTGGGCTTCCAATTAAAACTTTAGAGGATTTACTGTTGATGGATTTATGGTGACCAAGTGCAAAAGCCAATGACACACACAAGCTGAGTTTTGGGGAGGACAAGACATTGGCTCATTATTTTTAACACCTATGTCATACATGTTTTAGTTTGGGAATCCTAACTGCAAGCTATTTAACACAAACACGCTCTCCCTCACCTTTGGGACAACACTGCTTCTGTATTTTCTAGCTACAAGGAAGTTGTATAATCAGTATTATTTAGAAGCAGCTTGAGGTGTTTTACACACTGAAAAACAATGTTCATCTGGACAAGTTATCAAGTCTCATATTCAGCCCTTAACCCGGATTTTAATTAAAACTGGAACATTTTGTCAATGAGTTGAGATAATTCAGTGTTATTCCAGTGCAGTATCTCTTGTTTCAATGTTTCTGAAATTAGTCTCCTGAAATTAGACAAAATGAGAAAATAATCTCTGTACTAATAAAGAAAATGGCAAGGAAGGCAACTAAACTGAAAAAAAGAAAAACTCTTGAAACCTAGTTAAATTATGTGTATATTATCATCTATAAACAGATGTAAGAAAACAGACAAAAACTAGGATGTAAAATTAACATCTTAATTTTATTGCTAAGACTGAAAATGTTTTGCAACAAACCTACATACAGCAGAGAACATTTAAATGTATCACATTAAAATATAATATACATATGAACAAACTACTTATGTGGTGTTTACAGTTTATGCCCAAAATTCACACTTTTATAAATAATAAAGTGAGTAAATCTGATTATGTTGCTTAATGTCTTGACTGATCACAGCTGATTTGTTTTTGGTTTTTTCAGTTGCAGGATGACATTAAGTATTTATTCAAGAGAAACATATGGCAGGCAAATTCTTCTAAGCTCAATGAGACATTGCATTCACTTAAGTATGCTCTATGGGCCACTGGTGATAGCTGCTAGCTATCACATACAGTCAGCGTCTTGTAGTAAGGTACCTCTATTGGGGGATTAAGTCCTGATACTTAACTAGGGCTGGGCGTTATAGCCAAAAATGTCATCACGATAAAAGATGTTAAAATCATTCAATACTGATATTTATCACGATAAATGTCAAATCATGATATCTTTCAAGTTGAAAGACTGTTTTTCTTTGTTGAGTGAAAACAGATTAAAACAGTTAATTGTGGTTTTAAGCTATTCTTTACGGTCGGAACATGACACTTGCCAAACAGTTGATCACTTGAACATTCAAAACAATTATGATAATATATTTTTTCAACAAATATGCATAAGTAAAATTAAGTCAATCTCAACCAACCCCAAACTTACACATGAACACAATGTTTGACTATACTAAACCGCTGTATTCCACGGTTTCCCTGCAATAGCTTAATCTAACATGGGATTACAAGAATTTTCAGTATGTTTCAGGAGTGACTATACACATGCACACTTGACACACTTTAGCCCATTATCACAGATTTGCCTCAAGGGGCTTCACAATCTGCACAGCATACGACTCCCTCTATCCTAAGACCCTCAATTTAGAAAAGGAAAAACTCTCCCAGGACGGACAGACCTGCAATAGATGCAACATGTACAGAATACACCAACATAGTAAAACTACAGTATGGACAATCAGGATAATAAAATTATGGATAGATTGTCCACCATACACTAATGCTGGGCAATAAAATAATGATAATTATCATGATATATTATTATTTATTTACTCAACAACAATAGAACGAATGTTCAATAAAAGTTTGATTTAATTAACTTGAATCGCGAACAAATTAGCACACAATTTGTTGTTGTTGTTAAAAGATTTTATTCATGAATACTTGTTGTAAAAAGATTTTATCATAAGTGTTTTAAATGGCGCCCAGCCCTACCCCCTACACACACACACACACACACAGGTGGAGTTGGCCATTGAATAAATGAAGTCAACTTTGTGTACAGTTGCAGTTCAATTAGTTTGTGGTTAGTAGTGTTATTGTAAAGTGTCATGTACAGTAAATAGGAGGTGTTCCAGTCAACCAGTGGCATGAAAGACAAACATTCAACAGCAGTAAATTGGACTGCAAAAATGCAACAGCCAGAACAGCTCTCCAAATAATAATTTTTATTTATATATATATATGTATATATATATATATATATATATATATATATACATACACAGTGGGTACGGAAAGTATTCAGACCCCTTTAAATTTTTCACTCTTTGTTTCATTGCAGCCATTTTCCAAAAATCAAAAAAGTTCAAAAAAGTACACTCAGCACCCCATCTTGACAGAAAAAAAACAGAATTGTAGAAATTTTTGCAAATTTATTAAAAAAGAAAAACTGAAATATCACATGGTCATAAGTATTCAGACCCTTTGCCGTGACACTCATATTTAACTCAGGTGCTGTCTATTTCTTCTGATCATCCTTGAGATGGTTCTACACCTTCATTTGAGTCCAGCTGTGTTTGATTATAATGATTGGACTTGATTAGGAAAGCCACACACCTGTCTATATAAGACCTTACAGCTCACAGTGCATGTCAGAGCAAATGAGAATCATGAGGTCAAAGGAACTGCCTGAAGAGCTCAGAGACAGAACTGTGGCAAGGCACAGATCTGGCCAAGGTTACAAAAAAATTTCTGCTGCACTTAAGGTTCCTAAGAGCACAGTGGCCTCCATAATCCTCAAATGGAAGACATTTGGGACGACCAGAACCCTTCCTAGAGCTGGCCGTCCGGCCAAACTGAGCTATCGGGGGAGAAGAGCCTTGGTGAGAGAGGTAAAGAAGAACCCAAAGGTCACTGTGGCTGAGCTCCAGAGATGGAGATGGGAGAAAGTTGTAGTAAGTCAACCATCACTGCAGCAATCTACCAGTCGGGGCTTTATGGCAGAGTGGCCCGACGGAAGCCTCTCCTCAGTGCAAGACACATGAAAGCCCGCATAGAGTTTGCTAAAAAACACCTGAAGGACTCCAAGATGGTGATAAATAAGATCCTCTGGTCTGATGAGACCAAGATAGAACTTTTTGGCCTTAATTCTAAGCGGTATGTGTGGAGAAAACCAGGCACTGCTCATCACCTGTCCAATACAGTCTCAACAGTGAAGCATGGTGGTGGCAGCATCATGCTGTGGGGGTGTTTTTCAGCTGCAGGGACAGGACGACTGGTTGCAATCGAGGGAAAGATGAATGCGGCCAAGTACAGGGATATCCTGGACGAAAACCTTTTCCAGAGTGCTCTGGACCTCAGACTGGGCCGAAGGTTTACTTTCCAACAAGACAATGACCCTAAGCACACCGCTAAAATAACGAAGGAGTGGCTTCACAACAACTCCGTGGCTGTTCTTGAATGGCCCAGCCAGAGCCCTGACTTAAACCCAATTGAGCATCTCTGGAGAGACCTGAAAATGGCTGTCCACCAACGTTTACCATCCAACCTGACAGAACTAGAGAGGATCTGCAAGGAGGAATGGCAGAGGATACCCAAATCCAGATGTGAAAAACTTGTTGCATCTTTCCCAAAACGACTCATGGCTGTATTAGATCAAAAGGGTGCTTCTACTAAATACTGAGCAAAGGGTCTGAATACTTATGACCATGTGATATTTCAGTTTTTCTTTTTTAATAAATTTGCAAAAATTTCTACATTTCTGTTTTTTTCTGTCAAGATGGGGTGCTGAATGTACATTACTGAGAAATAAAATGAACTTTTTTGATTTTTGGAAAATGGCTGCAATGAAACAAAGAGTGAAAAATTGAAAGGGGTCTGAATACTTTCCGTACCCACTGTATATATAAAAAAATAAATAACCCGTCAGATTAAAATAAGAAACAGGCAGCTTATTTTTTTTATTTTAGTGTGACAGAAGAGTTGGCGCCACTTTTACCCTTGAGTGAGGTCTGGGACGATGGTATGGTCAAAGTCAATTGCCGACTTTGGGAACAGCAGTCCTTAAAATGCAATTGAACTTCTATTATGTGGCATGATAGAAAGCTCCAGAACAGCTACTAAATGAACCTTGAGCAGAGTTTCACCCAAGGCTTATTCTGTTTCTTTTGATGTTAGATTCTACCTCAAAATGTTTTAGTAAGTCAACCCATTTCCTGCCAACTTAAGGATGGTTTTTACAAGTGTTCAAGTAAAATATCAGCAATGTAATAGTAGCTTATTCCATAATACTTTTTCCACACCTGGAGACGCTCACTCGCATGCAGTAGAACTGTCCAGTTGCAAAAATGATGGCAGGCTCACCAGTGCTCCCAGATGACTCCAATGTGATCCAATATAAATCACTTCTGGTTCTGCCCTAATAGTCTCAAGTCAAATTTGCCTTCATTTTCACAGCCCCTCTGCTGCAGAGAGTTATTAAATTAGCCTAACCTGTGGGTCTACAATCTCTATTGCAGAATAAAGGGAATTAGACAATTTTTCTCCTTAGGGATGATGAAAATAAGCAATTACTACATCAAGCTTAGTTCAACCGATCTTAAAGTTCAACACTCCCTTTGTTAGAGAGAGAGAAAGCAGGTGCATTGTGAAATTTATACGCAGAACATCCTCAGTGGGAGCACACTCAAATTTATCTTCATGTTAGATCGCATAAAGTGGTCTCTGGGTAGGTTTGGCAAACAAACCTACTAAAGAAGAAAACCGTTTCGGCTACCAAGTTTGGTTTTTCTAGTTTGTACACAGTTATAGAAGTACATACAAGTTGTTGACATGCATATGGCAATGAGGGCAGATCATCCAGTGCATTCAGAAGTTCTACCCTTTTTTATGTCCTAATAACACCAAGTTAATATTTTGAGGAAGCCTGTTGGTTATAAACGCATAAATGCACAACCTAATTCTCCTGCACAAAGTAACAGTATCAGCTCTTTCCAAAGTGTTTGCTTGCGTGAGTGCAAGTGTGTGTATGTTCCTGTTCCTATTAATGTCATATGTGCGTGCGTGCGTATATACACACACACACACACACACCTAAAGGATTATTAGGAACACCTGTTCAATTATCTAATCAACCAATCACATGGCAGTTGCTTCAATGCATTTAGGGGTGTGGTCCTGGTCAAGACAATCTCCTGAACTCCAAACTGAATGTCAGAATGGGAAAGAAAGGTGATC
>NW_024044339.1:22500-31434 GCF_014851395.1 Micropterus salmoides
TGCATGTATGACATCATCTATCTTTCAATACTGTGTGTGTAATATGCAATTAGCCTACTTAGACAGGTCTGCTGGGTTTAAATAATTATGGTCCATGGAATAATTAATTGAGAGGGAAAAAGCACACAACTTCCTCCTTCTGGAAGACCTGATGACACTCGTTGCTGCAGTGGATACCAATCACTGGGCTGAGAGGAGTGGATGTGCACATAGCTTTGAACCAGTGCTGGCTGGCTCACGGTTATCATCCACACTAAATCCAAAATAATCCCAAAACAGGGGCAGAGGCATTTTTCTTGTTTACTAGTCCTGTAACTAGGGCTACAGCTAACGATTTCAGTAATCGAGTATTCTACAGATTATTTCATCGATGCATCATTTAAGAAGTATCCCCACCACCACACCCCCCCTTGCCCCCACCTGATTCCGGGATCAGCTGTGTAAGTTAACTCATGACTGCGACGTTATAACCCAAATTCACGGCCCAACCAGGAGAACAACAACACACATGTATACATTTATAGCTGAGATTGCGGCTTACTTTTGCTAGCCTTCAACTGAACAATCAATCATGATTTTAGTTAAATGCTAAAGTTTCCGTTAATGTTACCATGTCTGTGGTCTGCTCCGTGGACATGTTGCTACGGTGGACAGACTGTAACATTCCACAGTTGTTGTTTTCTTTTAGCTTGAAATAAATGGATAAATGGACAATTTAAATGGATTAAATGAAGAATCTATGCAAAATATTTGAGTCAATGCTTTTTAGTAATCGATTTAATCGATAAATCGTTTCAGCCCTACCAATAACATTACACCACCACTCATCACTATCTAGTAGCTACTTTTTGTGCAAGGTGTGTGTGATTGAGCAGGAGAGAGCACGCGGCAGAGAGAATGCAGTGATGCAACAATACAAAATTGACTTTTATTAATTTATTTGTCCAATTTAATATCTCGTTGCTCATCGCCTTCATGTCTTCGGTCATTGCTCAGCCCAGTGCATATCCTCCCAAGGTAGCTAACGAGTTTGGAAACCCAACAAATGCTGTTCTGGCCCTCTCCACAGCTGCAGCAGTGGCACAGACTCTGCTCATGGTGTGGATGACCATGCTGCAGCGCAACTTGTGTCCCAGCTTCCCAAGCAGATCAGAAAAGGACTGCTTCAGCACAACCATTTGCGTCTGGCTTCACACACTTTCTCCAAATATGTGGAAACGGCCTTGGAGACATTGAGCAGAAGAGGCATCAGGGTTTTATTCCTTCTGGACGATCTGATCATGATGGCATCCTCCGGAAAGAGCGCAGGACTTCACACGGTGGGGCTTGTGAAACACCTGTTGCTGCTAGGATTTGTCATAAACAAGTGAAAGAGCTCTGCCCTTTCCTCCCAGTCAATAATTTATCTGGGAGTGCATCTGGACTCATCCAGCATGAGTGTGACGCTATCTCCAGCCAGGCTAGAAGCGTACAACTCTCTCCAGCTGTGCATCATGCCTCACAAAGTGGTGACAGCTCTGTCTGTGATTAGCCTGCTGAACATGATGCCAGCTAGTCATGTAGTCCCTTAGGATCTTCTCGACATGAGAAAAACCCAGAAATGGTTCGGCTGCCTCTGCTTCGACCAAATATGTCACAGTAGACGCAGTCAGACTGGTTATCCCCTCGGGAGAGCTACGTCACACATATCTGACACAATTGCATGTCTCCTTGAATGGGGAAGAATGTGTCAGTCTCAAGTTGCTGGAGGAAAGTGGCCAGAGGATTCATTTCTCCACATAAACTGCCTGAAGAGGTCTACAGTGCTGAAAGTGTTAAAACACGTGGTGGTGAGGACAGACAACCGGACAGCTGCTGCTTATATAAATTGCTTGAACTGAGCCGCATATCTGATGTCACATGTCAAAACGAGTAGAGGCTGAATCCCACACTAATTCAAATGTTGTATAGCAGTATTTTATATGATTAAAGTTGACAATGGCATGCTTAAATTGCCGTGCTAGAATCTACTAATGTTATCATTAGCTCTGATAGGGCTGTGTGTAAAGCTCTTTTTTTTTTTTCCCCAACATGTAGTCTATTAAGATAAACACATAAAAAGAGTAACTTCTTATTGTATACCGGTATACTAAAAGTGCTGCATCAGAAATACTGTTTATTTATTTTTAACAGCAGTAAGTACTGTAATACAGAGTAGAAAAAATATCTTCATTAGAAACAAAGAGCAAAGAATTACGGTGGCTCCCAGGGCTCAATGAGGAATATTTTTTTGAGGACGATGAATTTTTTTTTCAGGACTACTTTGCGTTACCTCGCAATGTGTTTTGCATTCCCTCGCAATACTTTGTGTTACCTCGCAATATGTTTTGCGTTCCCTCTCAATACCTGTCTTCTTCCGTTAGCCTACTTCTGAGCCATATGCTCAGCTGCTCTCAGCGCAACACTCCAGCTTATTGAATTTTACTTTGAACGGAGAATTTCCTATGTTGATATAGTAGCCTGCTACTGCTCAATAGGCATATTTATGTAGGCTTTAATCAAAAAGGACCAGGCACCACGGTGGGTGATCGTTCCAGAGGAGTTGGAAGACAGCCGGGATAGAGCCATGCTGGCCCAGCTTGGACGTAAGGCTGCTCCCAGTAAATGTCCGGTCTGGAGGAGATGGGACTCATGCTGCCAAACACCGGAAAATTGAAGACTGTTAAGCCGACATCTTTACGCAGACCTGCCCCCATCAATGTCCTGGAGCATGCAGCGGGCACACAGTGTTCTGTCAGAGCGCAAGGCCCTGCCAAGATGAGAGGAAGCGGATTCTGTGTTTACATCAGTGATGCTTGGTGCTTAAACAGTCAAAGTGGATGGACACTGTTTCCTACATGTCAGACTTCATATGGAGGCTACATATCTCACATTATGCAATCCTTTCCACTCACTAGGCTAAATGTTCATGCTGCTACGGCACTTCCACACTGTTTACATAGCCGACTGTTATTAGGCTGCTCCCGCTACTGGCTTATATTTCAGAAGCTTGTAGCCATCAGGGCTCCGCTAATGTTAAGTAGCCTACTTCTGATGCAGCTATTATTTAAATAGGTTAGAAATAGGCTATACAGGTGAACATACTTCAGATTTGGGGTTGCACTATTAGGCTACGCACTTTGTAATGCTCCAGCCCTGCATGCCATTCTCACTCCCCTGACAGTATACAGATCAGCTGTCTCGTCTAGTGTCATACTGTAAATTACCGTCGTATTTGTGCGGGCCTGACTAATAGTGAAAAGCTCATAAAATAACCTCCTGAAGATGCATTAAAAATCACAAATGATTCAAAGTAACTTTGGTTTAATGACTGCTGCATTAAACAATAAATGCCATTCTTTCTTTTGGCTGGCCAGCATGTCTATTTTTTGTTTTGTGTCTTGTAAGTTGAATAGGCTATTGTGACTTTGTTTTTAGCACATTGGACCGCGAGAAATGGCATTTCGTTATTCGGTATGTGGATCAAGACCTTGCAACTCACATTATGCAATACTGTCCACTCACTAGCCTATAGGCTAAATGTTCATGCTGCTACGGCAAGGTATTGCGAGGGAACGCAAAACATATTGCGAGGTAATGCAGAAGTAGTCTTCAAAAAAAATTCATAGTCCTCAAAAAATATATTCCTCACTGAGCCCTTGGAGCCACCGTAAAGAATAACTTATTTAGTCTAAGAAAAAATCCACAATTAAGGCAACAGGATTAAAATTTTATGAAGGCCTCTCAGTTTTGGACACTTTGGATTGTTTGTTATGCATCTGCATTTCCTCAGAGCTTTCTGACTGGATTTATATTTATCATCATGAAGCTCTTGTAGCTCTGAGTAACTGAATACGTCCACCTGAAACCAGTATACAGGTCTTTATTTTCCATATTATTCCCATACAAACGCATCTCCTACTTTCATACATGGCATGATTACTTTTACAAAAATAGAATTAACTCTGGAAAGGTAGTGATTTGACGATATGATCTGACACAAGGGCAGCCCTGCTAGTAGTAACATGTTGTCCCTTAATCATAAAGACATCTGTAATTTTACAGCATTTAAGGGCACTTTCCTTTTTCTCTTGTTCTCCTGTGCATTTTTTCTCTCCACACTGGCTGGCCACACACACTCATGCACTGGTTGACCGCTGTGTTGGTGGTCCAGTGGTCAGTCAGCAAGTTTAATCTCCACGTCAGCGTCTTCTTGTTTACTGTGTTGTCAGTCAAGGTAGGCTTAACAAATGGACCAATGAGCAAACACTATGTGCAGGTAGTACTCAAGGGAGTTGTAGTGTCATAGTGTCAAATTGCAATTTGTTTGTTATTTCAGTGCCTTTTGAAAAAAAGACTACAATTTTTTTCGTGTGTTAATGTGCCCTGAACTTAGGGGCGTAAACATCCCAGATGTTACATAAAATCTAGCATTCGCCTGTTTTTCGGGGGTATTTTGGATGCGTGAGATTTACATATGAAGGAGGAAACAATAGAGACTGAGGCTCACGATATGTCCGTTACATGCACTTAATTCTTTTTTATTCAAATATGCTAAGGAAAATACATTTTACATTTACATTTTACGCTACCTTTAAGTCTTTAGAATATGGTGTGTAAGCCAGGACATCTCTGCAGCATGACGATATTTTATTTTAAATGGTAATTGACACACATATCAACTTTAACAAATATTATACCTCCTGCCATTTGAAAATTGCAGTAGGCCATGTTGAGCTTTTCATAAAATTTCTATTAATTGTTAAACCCTACTGCAGATGATTTATAATGAAAATAATTGTTAGTTGCGATCCAACTCCTAATAGCCAAGCTTCACAACAAAGAAATCAAGTAACACCATGGGGAAAAAACAAATGGAGATCTCCATCTGCAGCTTCAGTTTGGGCACATTATATTTATTTCTTATTCTGGATTCTTTTGTGGGAATAAAAATGGCAACAACAGTGGATGAGTCTCTTCTTCTCAGGCTGAACCAAAGACTATAAAGCAAGCCTCCACTTTTCTCCAGAGGACTTCCTTCCTGGATGATCTGTGCTCATCATAAAATTCTGCCTCTCCATCAGTAGTCACCACCACATCCTCTCTCTCCGCTTTATTTGAGAAAGTCGAGTGGGTCAAGTTTCACTGGTGCTTTGCCCTGCAAGCCATTGACAGCACAAGAGTTTTTATGCCAATAGAGAGTCTCAATAAACAACAGAAATCAAGGCTCTTTCCTCACTCTCATCTGTCTGTAAAAAGACCAGCTGGGGACTTGTCCCATCATTTGCTGTCTCACGGATGTCATAAAACCAATAAGCCATAACCATTCAACTGAGTCTTACAGTGAAACCTTTGTATTTGTATTTTTGTTTTGATGGTGAAGAAGAAGGAGCCCCACATCTTACTGGTAGAAAGTAGTGCTAAAACGATTACTTGTTAAATAGATTTTAAGTAAATTAACAATCTGCGGTCGTTGGTCGGACAAAAATGTATAATGAAGACATCAACTTAATTAATTGTGACATAACAAATGTATAATCAATTAATCAAGAAAATTATTGAAAGATTAATCACATCATAATGAAATAATCACTATTTGCAGCCCTGGAAGAAAGACAAACTCTACTCTAAACTTATCTAAAAGAGTTAATAGCCCAGGACATATTATATGTCATTACCATAAGAAGTAACCGGTCAACTGAAAAATTACCAGACAGTAAGCACTTGGCTGGTAGCTGAACTTAATTTCCTGCCAGTACACGAAGTACTGAACTTATTAGTGAATCAGAATCTGAGAGGATTTTGTTGATGACATGTGTGAGCAATCTTTTACTTTTTTTAAGTGTCTTATGAACATGTTGCCAGGACAGGATTACTGCTCAGCTGTCATGGAGACGATGTCATATATCTAAAAATAAGTCCCAGAATAGAGAGGTTTAGGTCACCAAGAACTGGAAGCAAGAGGATTGTTGCCTCTTGTGACAGGATTTGCTTTACCAAAATCCCTTTTCTACTGGAGGGGCAACTTCCCCAGTCTGGGTCACGTAGTATCTGTGTTCAACTGCCTTATTAACACTGTCACATTTGGAGGCTTAGTGGCAGCCTGTTTGCTGTTCTCTTCTATCCATCCAGACATTGATTAGACTTTTTGTTGTGTCAAAAAGGATTTGACATATCTGGTGTGTGTATACGTCTTCATCAATGCAAAAAACAACAACAAAAAACCCCCCAGATTCTTTCATCTAGTTTTTTTCTGGTAAGTTGCTGGTTAACATTGGATAGATGAACAGACGGAAGTCACAATGAGTACTGAGGGAGAAGGTGGGTAATGGTAGAAGATAGAGTTGCCAAGGAGGGAAAGTGAAAAGGCGGGGAGGTCACTGAGGGTGCAATCACACCCTCTTGAAAGACAAAACACATCTGACAGTAATGAGTCTCAGCTGCAGTGATGTGGCCGTGCCAACTTGACATCACATTAGGTGCCCTCTCCCATGCCACTACCACAACCCTTCTTTTCGTCAATGAGCAGTGTCTGCTCAGCTCAAATTCCTCGGTCTTGTCTCACCTCAATTTGTCCACCTGTTAAAGCCCTCTACTTTCTAAATGTGAGCAAGGTCAGTTCACTCTAAAGCAAACCGCCAATCTTACCCCACTCAGAAGTGCTGAGACGAATATGGTGTGGATGGATTTTTTAGGATGGAGGCTAGATATCTAATAATGCTGGAGATGATTGACTCCTCCCAGGATAAGAGAGGAAGGACGGAAGGATGAAGTTGAAAGCTCTAGAGGATTGGCACACTATTTCTGGAAGGCCTGAGTATTGCAAGATGGGGGAGCATGACATTTGTTTTGATTTGTGTGGAAATGAATGCGCCAGTTCCTTGCTTGGCTCCAATTGGACATTAATATCAGATTCACATAATGGTTTTTCTGTTTTCTTCTTCTTCTTGTGGTAAGGGGTAAATTATGCAGCTGACTTATTCATGCCAGGTTTGTCTTGGCAGGAGGGGTTTGCTATTCTTTGCACCAACAAGTAATATTAAAATTTCCATTTGGAGCAATAATTAAGCCATAAACCCTGTCATACCCACTGACTTGATGTGTTCCAGTGGTTCATTCCCTCAAGGCTTAAAATCTGAGAGCCCAGAGATTAAAAACACTAAGAGACACACACTTTACTAATTGAGTTTGTGGCAGAAAAAGTCAAAGCCGTGTTTCTGAGTGCCTATGAGTGTGAGTATGTGTGGGCATGCACTTGTCTGCATATGCATCTATGCATGCACATATTTATTTGCATATTTATTCATGCTGTTTGTGCATTTCGCTGAATTATCACAAGCATTTGTAGGGCCATTCATGCTCTAGTGGCCATCAAAGCTCAGAGAAGTGTTTGTGAATATTTAAGATTCTGTCTCCTTTGTTTGTTGTGGCAGTGTGTGTGTGTGTGTGTGTGTGTGGTTGTGTGTGTGTGTGTGTGGGGGGGGGGGGGGCGTGTTCAAATAATTAAGCCCTGGGGACTATCAATCAAAAGATGGTTCAGGCAACACACCCCGCTGGCGATGAGAGAGAGAGAGAGCAGTATTAAAATGCTGTCTTTAAAAAACGCAAGCAAAATAACGGCTCGTACACAAGAAAATGTGCAATGCCATGTAGTTATGGATATATTCAAATGTACAATATACCCAACACATGTATATGTTGTAGACCACAAGAGGGCTTCACTGACGTCTGTAAGAAACTTCTGGTTTTGTTTAACAGCCTGTAAAATGAGCCCAGAGCGCAGGTTCAGCAGCTGTCGAGAAAAAATTTTTTTTCTTTTGAGTAAATAGACTATTACAAACCGCCTGCCCTCTTAGTGGCAACCAACTTCATGAGAGGGATGTCAACAGGGTTACCCACGCTGCGACACAGAAACTTCTTGAACTGTCCACACCTAAAGGAGTCTTGGAGAGGTACACATCACCATGTGAGAGATTTTAGAGAACCAGCACCGCATCGCTTCACAGTGATGTGATTCAACAGTGGCAGCGAGGCTTGATTTTCCACCGATAAAAGACAGACTGTGCTGATGTGAAATGACACGCTGGTTTAAATGGAGCAACAAACCACCAACATCATCACTGAGCCTTTTAAACGACAAACTGCCAAATATCAAAAAACTAGCATTTGTCTGCAAATGGACCGGGACAGAAAGAAACGTTTGTGCCAAAAAAACAAAACGAAAGAAAAATCAATGTAAAATTGCCGTTTTGCTTCTCTCACAGGTCGATCCGTGTTGTTACAAACCATGTTCAAACCTTTGTCTGAATTGCTGTCTCAGCTCTTGTCGCCACCTCTGATGGAGGTCTGAATTGTTTTGACAGCCTACTCAAAATTTTCAAGTGAAGCTAATTACTTCGCGTCTAGTTTTGGTTGAAAATATTTTGTGCAGCTGAAAATAAACACTTCAAATGTGCATAATTAACACACTTACAACAATTGTTAAACTGTGTGTGTATATATATATATGAATTGTACATTTGAATGTTGCTGCTATGTGTTCTGCATCTGCATTCACCACCCTTAGTAACTAAAACAGGAAGTACAATTACACAATTAACAGAAAAAAAAAACAATAGACCTGAATATATAAACCTTTGTGTTCCAACAGGGACATCCTGAAGGAAACTCTGGATGCTGATGAAGAGTATCACAGAGACAAGTGGACCATGTTTGGGAATGAGGCTGAGAAGGTAGAGTTGGATGTGATCAGGAACCAGCATCTGTTACGCACACGCGTTGACAGAAGGGCCCTTCGCAATCAGGTACAAGTCAAGTTAAGTGACCTATAAAAGGACTGCCTTGTATTCAGCTTTGTTAACACTTGTTAATCATGTTCTCAGCCACGCAACATCAAGGTTTGAGAGTTAGCAGTTT
>NW_024044340.1:0-32513 GCF_014851395.1 Micropterus salmoides
GTTCTGTGCTCTTTAATAAGTGAAGGGAAGTTAAGTGATACCTCATGCATCGTCGTATGATTACTTCATAGCCTTTCCACTAATAGCTAAATGAATAAAGTGCATATCATCCACTAAACACTAAACCCAGCAATCAAACCAAAAACAGAAATTTAGCCATGTAACTTTGTGGCCTTTGAAGGTCATCATTGTCTCTTCACCTAATCAGAGAACACCGTAAGCAATAGCCACCAAAGGCTCAGTGTAATTCTGTAGTATTTTATTGGACTCGCTGTACGTCCAACTTTATAAGCCATTTGTTATAACATTAACAGCTGTAAATACTGGAGAGTCCTTTTATGTCCAGGATCGATGCAAGTGGTTCTTGTTCTATCATTAATCATGGATGTACCTTTTATGAACCCATCTAACTTTATTCATAAAGGATAACTGTATGGCTCCATTAAGGTGTCACGCTATTTATCTTCCTTATAACCTGCCCTGGCATTACAAAGCGTCTTGGCTTGCTACACTCTTTCTCTCTCACGTCCCAAGTCCATTTGTCCCTTTGCCCTCTTTCACATATAAATAACTGTAAATACATGGAGGCACTAACAAGGGGCAGTTTACTGGCGATAACAAGAAGGCTGTAAAAGGGAAAATTGCACATTTGTTGAAAGATAAGGGGTTAAGTATAGTAAGGCAATAAAGTTTTATAATCATGGAAAATGATTAAAAAATGTGCAAAATATAAATGTATAAAATACATCTTTTGATCTCACTCAAGCTTTTCGGAATGCATATTTTTGCTTTAGGTTTGAAAGCCACATTGGATGTTAATTCATATTATAAGGGTGGTGTGGCAATGGTCAGCAATAGAGGATTAAATTTGTGATTAAACATGCAGCAAATCCTATCTTCAGTATCTAAGGCAACTGTCTTAATACAACCCTCGAAACAACCCTGGACCGTTAGGTTATAAATATACAGTATGTGATTTATTACATCTGAGCCTATGCCAAGAGCTAGCAGGGAAAGCATGTTTATGAATGTCCAGCACGGAGTATTTGATGAACTGGTGGGTCACTGTTTGATCCTTGGCAAAGGCTGGACCTAATATCATCAGAGCATGTTGGCAGAGCCCTAAAGGAACCACCTCTGTCTCAGCTTAAAGAGACTCATTCTGGTCATTATTAAAAAAAAAAATGAAAGCATTGATTTCACCCAATCTAAAGTCGGCGACGTATTTGAACTTACGCATTTTTTCTGAGCCTACGTTTATAGGTCTCTCCATAGAAGCCTTATGAAAGGGATAAAAATAATCAGATCAGAAATAGTGGCATGTTTTCCTTTTTTTGTGAACAATTTTTTATTTGGTTTCATATTAACAGACAGAAAAGGGGGAAAAATACATAAATAGTGATATGTTTTCCAAATGAATTGTCTATAGCCGGATTTACCTTGAACTTCTTTTTAGTATTTATTATTGAAGAAAATATTCAATAGTTGCACAGAAGAGAGCACTGTGTTCACTATATTCGGTGTTACAGCACTTGAATTCAACTGTTTCACATTTCTATTCAATTAACAGAGACAGTGTAGGAACAAAGGATATTTTTTTGCTGTGTGTAAGGTGAAAACAAATACAGTATCTGTTACTTTTTCTTGATCTGTTACGGCATTTTGTGTATACTGCATTTGTGTGCGGTTCTCTAAACTGCGTCTGCTGGATATCCCTCCATCAAAACATGAGGCAAGACTGTTGTCAGAGTAGAGCGAGCTGAAATGGAGCCAAAGTATTCCCATAATCTATGTCTACTGTAGTACAACTGAGAGGCTAACACTTCTCAGATCATCTGTAAAGTAATCCCTTTTGGTTTGGATAAATCTATCATGAGGTACTTTAATTATCAGAATTGTACATTTGCTGTGGAAGTGTTTCTGAATAATCTTATTCTACATTTTATCTATCTAAATGATCATAAAATTTTCCATTAAAAAGTTTTTCTGTCTGGCTCACAACTGAAGTGTTATTTTACTAATGTGTATCAATTTATTAATATTCTAAATTTGTTTCCCCAGACAGAGAGGTGCAACTGTTTCTCCAAAGAAAAGGGAAAAGCCATTGATGCTGTTTTGAAGGCTTTGCTTATTTAAGGAAGAAATATGTTGTAAAATCATGATCATTGATATTTACTATATAGAAGCACTTACTTGTACTAGCAGTCACAAGTCTAGCAATGCAATGAAATAGCTACCATTCCATATTGGTTTATAAAGAAACATGGCTTTTTATTAAATAATTTAGCAGCATGGCTCTGTGCTTTTTTTTTTTATCATGGCTGCTAATGTATCTACATCTTGAATATGTCTATCTGGTCAGAGGAGGGTGGGAGCATATGTATAGAGAAGACTATATAATACCACAATTCATGTTTCACATGCTTGAAATGTATTATAGAGCTGAGTCTGAAGGGCATGATAATTGTCCATGTGTGTCTAGAGAGGGCTTTTCACACATCTTGAATGTCTTTAATAAGAAAAGTGACAGTAATAAAAGCGTCTCTGGTCAGCTTTACATGTCTGAGAAAAACCCCTGCTGAAGATGTGCCATGAAGTGCATTTAGTTGAACTCTTAGGCTGGTAGAAATGCTACATGCTTTAACTAATAAACTGAGGTAACTAATAAATCAAGGTACATAAGCTGTTTGTACATAATTACACAATGCATGCCTCATATTAGAAGCTTAAAATGCAATACACATAATATTCCTGCTGCTGTGTAAGGCTACTGGTATTAAAGTAACTAAAACCAACAGGAATTAAATTATTCTTCAAGCACATGTGAACATATAAAAATAAATAACCCAAATATCTATTAACTGCTCTAAAATCTTGACAAGACGAAAATAATGCATATCAAAGTGAAGTAGAGAACAAGGGTACATATATTGTTTTCAAACATTTCTCTATAATAACTTTATATATATATATATATATATATATTTATTTGTAGTTGTAGTATATTCTATGCACACACCACAAATCTGCGAGCCTCCCTATTGTTAAGCACGCTATTAATAGTGCCACACTTCTGAAGGTTAAAGTGAACGCTTCAGCCATTCAGCAAACACAGTATTTTTTTTGCAGCATTACATCAAGTGAAAACTGTATACAGTATGTCAAAGACGCAAAATGGAATGAGACTTTCTTGTGACAAAGACATGACAAGTTCAATCAATGAATCTTTTCATCAATAGCCATGTGTCTTTTTGAAGTGGGAAGCTGAACTAAGCTGAGCAATAAAAAACCGTCTAACTGCTCGCTCATTATAGATGAGTCTAGATGACTGCATCATCGAAAGGCAATCTGAAATACATATATCTAAAACAAATCAAAACCTGCTGTTACAAAGGGAGATTTGAATAGCAATTATATCTTATATTGCTTAAGTACTCTCTTATCTCCAGGATTAAGACTTGAAAGGATGGATTAGCTTCTTTTGTTTTTCAGTCTGACTGGGCCATTTGGGCCACATTTGAGTTTTGTGTTTACATTCACATGCAGGCCCCCAAATTTCATATTTGGATGCAAAATCTTCCACTGGGGCAAGACAGGTCAGCGACAGGAAGCAGGTCTTAACACAAGTACAAGATAATTGGGACAGGAACAGGGAACCAGAAAAAATGTAGGCAGAATGGCTAGACCATAATAGCGCCAAGGTAACACTAAGCATTTGGCAAAGAACAATGGCTTCAGTCAGGATTATATACTATGAGGTGGTGAGAAAATTGGGAGAAGGTGTACACTTTGGTATGGAAGTCAGGTGATTGAGCAGATGGGAACACAATGAAGACATCTGAGTTCTTAATTGTGAGAGGCTGTAAGGCCACGAAAGGGGAGAGTGGGACAGCGCCGCACTTTGCAACATGTCACGTTACGTTATCTTGCCTATGCCAAAACTATTGTGTTTTTGTGACTTTTTCTTTTAAAATTTTCACTTCTTTCATGCCCAAGGGACTGAAGGGACTGACTGTCTCATTTAAACGTATTTCAGGCTCTAAATTGATTATTATTATTTGAGTTTTACCTGGAAACAATAGTTGCTTTTCAAATAATCAGTTTAATTATTTTTAATCAAAACAGCATCATACACTTACAAACTTACTTACAAACTTTTTATTGTAGTTGCCTCTTCCATGTTTGTTTACCTTTTTTTTAAACGCCAGCTTACCCTGGTAACTCTGTGTTTAACGTTACACGGATATGAACAAAGGTTACGATATGGTAACCCTAGTTCTATAAGCACAGGCGTAGCCCTCTACTGGGCTCTATGGGTACTACACATAGCCGACCAATAGCATGTTGCTACTGATACGTGCGTGACATATAATAGCAGTGTCCCTACTGCCTCAACATCCAACCACCTCTTCAGCAGACAGCGTCCGAGCGGCAGGGCTCATCGGTAGAGGGCTCCACCTGTACTTATAGAACTAGGGTTACCATATTGTAACCTTCATTCTATCTCACACAGGCTCCGCCCTCTACTGGACTCTATGGGTACAGTAGGTGGAGCCCGATGACTGTCCGCCCTAGCCGCGACAAGCCAAAGTCCACTGTGCCAACCTGGTCGGCCACAGGCCGGCCAAAGCCCCAACCACCACATCACCTAGTGACAGAATGGTGGGACACCCCTGAGAAGGTCGCTGGACCGATAGGGGCTTGGCCTGACCATTAACACCTGGACTGCCCTGACTTCTCACTGGAACGTCAGGCACTGCCATTGTATGTTACCCCTCTACACCCAGTAGTCACCAGATCCTCACTTTTCAGATCCTAGGTCGCACTTGTGAGCAGGATCCCGAGTAGGAGCCCGACATATCCAAGAGATAGAAAAACACAAACGGGCATAGAACGTGCCAAGATGCCATTGTGCAGATCTCTTCAACACCCACAACGCTGAAAAAGGGTCGTAGACACTTCCACACTTCCGAGTGGAATGTGCATGCACCGCTAAGGGTGGGTCTGTTCCTGCCCGTGTACAGGCTTGGGAGATTCACTCACAAAGCCAGTTGACCAGGCTCTTCTTGGACAGGGTTTTACTGACTGCACTATCACTGAAACAGACGAACAGCTGACCAGTGCATCGAATGGGGGCTGTGTACTCTACATAGGACGTTAGCCTAGCACACATGGACACAACAGTTGCACTCTCACCTCCCTGCACCCTAAGTGGGGTAGGGGGGTAGAAAGCATCCAGATTTATTGTCCTGGACCTGAACATGCTCCTTATGTTCTTAAGAACAAAGGAGGTGTGTTGTCTCAATCCGGCTGCACTGTGGACACCAAGAACCAGCATGCAGCTGGGGTGAACCGACAGGCACACAGCTCACTCACCTTCTTAGCAGGTGAGAGCAAGGCGCAGGGCTGTTCAAGAGATAGCATTTTCAATGAGGACTGCTCCAGGGGCTCATAAGGTGCAGATATTAGAGCCACCAACGCAAGCAGCAAGTCCTACTGAAGCTCCGAGAGACACGACACCGGTCGCTGTCTTCTCACACCCTGCAGAAAGCGTATCACGAGGGGTGGGTGAAGACTGTTCTGTCACCAAACCCCCTGTGACAGGAGAGATAGCTGCAGCGCGACAGCCCCTTCTCCATCAGACCTTGCAGGAACGAGAAAACGGATCCCACCGAACAGGTAGGCAGATCCGTCTCCCTCTCAATGCATCAACGCTGAAAGCCCAACCACTTAGCTTTACAGCAAGACGTGGTGGAGACTGCCCGCCGCTTGGTTGGTCTGTACGACCTCAGCGGATAGACCAGCCTGAGTCTGCCTCTCCCCTCTTTTACGACCTGGAGAGGCTGGTCCAACACCAGCATTGTGCATATGAAGCTTCACCCTTGTGACAGAGCCCCCCAGACCAGAGGGCTCTGTCACTTCTACCAGAATGACGAACGATCATTCCCACCTCACCTAACTGGAGGGATGAGATGGGGTGAAAAACAGCAGCACTTGTGGCAATGCGTGTGTAACGCGTCCATCCCCAAGGGTGGCCTGTCCTGTGGCTGAATTGAGAACCACAGCGGGCAGTGGGTGTTGGCAAACAGATCCACCTCCGCTCTCCCGAAGCGAGCTCAGATCTGCTGAACAACACGCACTAGGGCCAGTTGCTCCCTGGTGTCTTTGAACGCACTACAGCTTGCTGTTTTGTGGTGTCCTTGAATACCCCACGGTCTGTTGATCTGTGGTGTCCTTGAACGCACCGCAGCTCGCTGCTCAAATGACGGCCCAACGTCAATGTGAGCGCGTCGTCAGTGGAGCAGTCAATATCAACACAGCTGCCAAGTGAAGCCGAGTCAGGATAGGGCATCCTCCTCTCCACTGCAGCAAGAATGAGGCGCTGTTCATTGTGATAAAGTGCCATGGGCCGCACCGCTGGAAGTGAGTGTTGTCTGGTTGCGTCTCTCCGGCTATATCTGACCTAGATTGGCATTAGCTCGGCTCGTGCTGTCGCAGCTAGTCAGCTGAACGCTGCGCTGGTTGGGTTGAGCATATGTTGACAATGCGGTTGCGTTTTAGGAACATACACATACTGTCAGTGAGCTAGCAGTGTTCCTGTGGACACTGTCGTGAGCGCACGGGGAACGCAGAGTTAGCTCGCATTGTTGCATTGTGTCACCTTCATGGCAGCAGCCCTTCATTCGGGAGACACTCAAGTCCTGTGAGTTGGGCTGTCGAGATAACTGCAAAATTGAAATATTGCGATATTGGCCAACCCAAATGCAGATGATGGCAAGTAACTGCAACAACCACAATGTTAATACTTTCTTGCTTTACACTTCAGTGCGTGTTAAATGAATAAATTAGCGCTTAAAAAATGTGTGTAAGTATGGGCCATAATGGTTCAAGGATGGATTGCAATGGGCTGTCCCGACTTCAAACTTGGAAGCTCAAAGTGTTGCCGTGTTATATGTTGTTTTACTGTTTATTAAGTAGGTTAGCTAACTCTGCATTAGCATATTGTGGGGCTAATATGGCTAGCAGGCTCAGCGATGTTGGATTAATGTAACGTTGTTAGTTGTTAAAGATATATGTAAGCCCAACCTGCTCCACACAGGTGTGTGCGTGTGTATGTGTGTGCGCGTTGCTGCGTTGTGTAAATTTTGTTCGTAGACATGTAATGACCTGATGGTCTGCATCAGGCGCTGATGTGTTTTTCTCCGACTGACGGTCTAGGACCTTACAGACTGTAAACATATCATCACAAGATGCAGAGAAGGCTGTGGCTTTGACAAGCAGCTTCATTCAGAGAAAGAGGTCTGGTCATGCTTTTGAGGAGTTTTACAAAGAAGTTGTGGAAGACTTGCAAGACCTCACAGACGCCCAGTGTTGCCTAGGCAACAGAAACACGATGCTAAACTGGATGCAGGAAGAGAGCCTGCACACACATTCCAGAACCCAGTGGATCATACTTTGAAGTTCTGGATCTACTTGGTGGTGAATTGGAGCGGCGTTTTGAACAAAGAGACTTGCAGCTGCTCTGGAGCACATGGCTGTGTCTGCAGCTGAAAGGGTGACGGTCCCTTTCCCGAGCGATTTTGACATTGAAACTCTCTGTGCACAGCTGGATATGTTGCCAGACGTGATTCAGACTTCTGGGATTGATGGAAGTCCAACAATAGCCTCAGTAGAATCGGCAATGAATGCCACTCCTGTGGCAAAAAATCTACTGCCAGAGGTGTACAAGCTGTTGAAGTTATTGTACTCCATCCCTGTGTCCACTGCCAGTGCTGAGAGGTGTTTCTCGTCCTTCCATCGTATCAAGACATATCTGAGATCAACAGTGTCCCACAGAAGACTAAATAGCTTGATGTGTGCCCACAAACACTGGGATGTTTTGACCATAATGAATACTTTAAGGATAGCCAAGGACTTCATCCAGCATAATGACAGATGGAGACACTTCCTCGGGAATATTTAGAGCAGAGATACTATTTTTATTCTGTTAATATTAGCTGTAATATAATGATTGCAAGTGGAAATAAATCCGGGGTGTGTGTGATTGAATGTCAGAACAAAAGAAAAATAATATTTGTTAGCCGACTTTTAATTATAACGTCTATGGCAGCCACTTTTATTATGCTCAGTGACCACAGCCTATGAGAAAGCAATACATTCTGGTGTCTAAAAATGGATTAGCTTGTGTCATATGACACAAATCAGTTGTGTGATCAGAGGAATACTGGTGTTTTATGTATGCTTTGTGTGTGTTGGGTGGTGGTAGTGCGATTATTGTCTGATGGGCCCGCCCAATTTCAAATGCGTTCCGCTGTCCATGGGCAGATGAAGTCTTGAGAAGTGCTCAGCAACTGTGTCACTGGCCAGTTTTGTCACGTGACATTAAGATGTGGTACAGGTAATGTACCCCATGTGGGGGTACATGGATGTTTCTTTTGGGAGAGGGGTGGAAATGTAAGACTTCATATATTTCAGGTAACTCACAAAAAATATATTGACAATGTTTACACAGTTAACTGTTTACATTTTGTGTTACACAGTTGTTATTTAACATAATTTAAATCTTTACATTTGCATCTTTAAAATAGTTAATATTTATATACAATCTACCTCTGCGATTTCCTCACATTTACCTTTGGCTAACTCCTTCAAGCTTCATTTTGTTTTGTTCAATGACATGAGAGTTGTTGTGAAGCTGATGAATTGTGAAGTATAGTAAAGTGCTGATTGAAAAAGTTATCCATCTCCATCCTGCTATTTCTTTTGTTTCTTTTTCATGAAGGGTGATCCAATCACCAACCACCGAAGGGACCTTTTACGAAGTTAAGATACAACATCACAGTGCCTTTAAATGTATGTATGTCCATGTAACTCCCATTGTCACAGAATTCAGTGGAACATGCTACATTTGACTGCAGATACACACATTTGCTATCTAACTAATTTTACACCTTGTCAAGAAAGCACCTACAGCACCATCACAAACATGTTCCACATGAGTATAAAGAGGTCCATGTCAGGATTCAAAAGTGTATCATTAAAACATATTCATCATGACAGTTTCCCCCTGTTTTTATATCTTTTCCCACTATCTTTGAGCACTTAGCACTTTTTTTCATTAAGTCCTCCAATCAGTTCTATCCAGTTCTGAGTGGGCCATGATAGTGACGGAGGTTAAGTAAGCTCCTGAACTAAGATTATCAAGCAGTGCTCTTTTGTGTCTATCAGTGCATCTTTGGTGACTCTCTAGCTTCAGGTTATTATATTACCGACCTCTTTCACCTGATTAAGGTTTTATCTCCAGCCACAGCTGTTCCAAAGATTATACACTATTCTGTGACATTATTTGAGCCATGGGAGCCACGTCTCCCAGCTGCCTGAAAAATAACTACCACTCTGTATGTGTGTAGACTGGTAAATCAGCCTACAAGCTTTTAGCACGCGAGTGTGTGTGTGTGTGTGTGACCACGCATTTGTATAAAGTCAGAATATAATCTAATATGTGAATTAAATGTATAACCAGAAACATATTTCAAAGGACAGACTTCGCTATGTGTACAAAGCTTTGTTCTTATGCTACGTTTGTTGCCAGCCCTGTGAATTGAGGATCTCTAAATCCCTGATGCCAGTGGTCAGCTCTGACTCCCTGTCTGTGAATCTAAGGAGCTTAAAGGCTCTGAAGCTCTATAATTATTTTAAAGGTTTATCTAGTGTGATTTGTGTTGACATCTTCAATTAAGTGTAAGCATCGGTGTATTCCAAGGAAAGAACACACATTTATTTACATTGTAAATTTCCCCTGAAATATGTTGTTTCCTAAGCTACAAGATAAATGAAGGTTTGAGCTTGTTAAACAGTTACAAAGGCAGTAAATCTTACACAGTGCAAACTGTGTACATTCAGCCGTCATGCAGCAAATCTACTTGCAATTTGAATGTCAAGCAGGATGTTTGCAAGATTCTTGTCAGAAAAGCCTGGGCTGTCATGGAAACAATTTAGACACAGCAAAGAAAAAACATACAAACTGAAAATGAATGCTGCAAGGGTCTCCTAGAATTCATACATATCTTATGAATGAATTGAATGTTTAATGTTCTGCACTTTCATTGTAAAAGATGCAAATAAAGAGTTTACATAAACTGTCTAGGTATGTCAAGACATGGGACATAAAAAATGTACACTTTGTATGTTGCTAAGATGTGCCCTTGGGATTATAATATTGTATATATCGGTAAAAAATGAAAGTGTGCCTGTCCATTACCTGTTTTAAAATTGATGTGTTGACTTATGTATTGAACTTTGTATGTAAATCTTGCATAGATTAGTCCAAAGCTCTGTAAAAGTAGTGTGACAATTCAGGTGCCCTGCTTCCTAAATTGCTGAGGTTGGTACAATTTTTTAGGAAGTGTTGTAGACTGTGATGGCTGTCAGCACAAAAGAGTGACTAAAACACTCCAGTTCCACCTTTCGAAGAGGCCCAAGCTGCTCAAAGGTGTATCAGCTCATTATAGAGGGAGAGAGAGTTGATATCCAAGACAGAATTGAGTTTAGACCCTACTCTACCCTCTATAATTGCCTCCAGGGTATCTATACTCAGCTTCACAACAGCAACTTTTTTAGTACTTCACAACTTTGTGTGCTCTCAATTATGTCTTTGCCTTACAATAAAGGAGTCATCAGAAAACCAGCGTTGAGACTGAGATATATAAGGTGACGGTGCAGATCTCTGGGCTTGTCCTCATGTTATCCTGCACCTTGCTGAAAACATCGCCCCTCTATAAAACAAACTGTAACCTTTGAGGAAGTCTGTAACTGTAGAAAACCAAGCTGTTGTCCCCCTGCATCACTATGAACTTATCCCCAAGCAGCAGAAGCTTGATGCTTTAAAGCAAAATCAAAGAAACGGATTCTCACCACACAGAATAAGCCCTGTGAAGTAGTTATATAATTGCCTATCTGGGACAGTTAAGCAAATTTAAAGGCCCCACATTATGCTCATTTTCAAGTTCATACTTTTGAGTGTGTACTAGAAAATGTTTACATGTTTAATATTCAACAAATATTATTTTTCTCATACTGTCCATTGCTTCAGCACCCTCTGTCTGAAAACTCTGTTTTAGCTCCTGTCTCTTTGAGCCCTCCCTCCTTAAAAGCCCACTTTCTTCTGATTGGCCAAATTCTGGAAGCCTGCAGAGGGGCAGGAACTAGCTGGCTCTGTGCTGAATGGAAGTGTGGAGATAGATCTGAAACTGGATCCTCTTTTATGGATGGGAAAAATTCTTGTTTTCCCTCTGATATCCTCCGGCTGCTCTGCCTCAACTTTATGTGATTTACTGAGTGTCCTAATGGACAGATAGCTTTATTTGTTGTTAGCTGTTACTTTAGCAGTGAACTACTGCTAACAGTAGCTGCCGCTAGCTAGTTAGCTCAGTTAGCTATACAGTTAGCCGTCCTATTAGCTGACTCTGCCCAGCCTAGAAGTTTGGTCCTCTGTGGGTGTTTTGGTGTTTACACATCTAACGTTAATACAGGAGCTTTGGACAGCTGGGAGCGCCCAGGTCGGGTAGAATTAGCCAATAACTGCAGCTACAGTAAGCAGTAGACAGCAGTTACAGTAAAGCTATCTGTGCATCGTGAGACCTCGTAAATCACAGAGTTTAGGCAGGGCAACCTGTGGAGAGAAAACCAGAAAATATTTCTTTCCTTTATAACCATGAAAGCACTTTCTGTAAGACATACTGAACAACCTCCAGCTCTAGCTCAGCGACCGCTTGGTATTGTTTTGGAAAAAAAAGGTTGGACTGTGGGTGTATGATTAAGAGCTGTGTATTCAGTACGTGTTCAATGGGTGGGGCCATGTGCGCTGAAGGGCTGGAGGAGGTCCTGTGCTGTACAGATCCCTCCATGAATCGTAAAGGAAGTTAAATTCAAATGGTGTCTTTGCACACACATTAACTGAAATACTGAGCTGGAGAAAAAGAGCGAGGATAGTTTTTTCTCATAGTCAGGGTTTCTTGAGACACACTAGGGACACATTTACAAGGTACAAGGTACAAAGTAATTTATGTTGAAAAGACATTAAAAAGTGCATTTTGCATAATATGGGACCTTTAAGGGGGCAATAGAGCATAGATTTCTTTCTAAAGTGACAATAGTGGAGGCTCAAATGTAGCAATGGTGCTAGAAATTATCTCCTGGCTTGAAACTGAAAACTCATCTGTTTGAAACCTCCGCAATTTGTGTCTCACCCAGGTGGCTTTAATTGACAGGGTAGACAAATGCATGAGTTACATCTTGGGACAAACAAGTTTGTTTTTCAAAATAAAAATATTAAGATCATTGGTCAAATGGTGCATTGCTTAGCTTTATCAGAATATGGTGATATTAAATTGTTATTTTGTCCTGCCACGTCTTAAAATCAATGACCCAATGTCTCAGTCTGTACAATTACTTGATGGTGTTTACTCTTTCCGACAGCTGCAATGTGATGTGACGCCACTATCGCTGAGACCTCTAGGTGGTAGCAGAGGTCTACTCAGATCCTCTCAGTCATATCTCTGCTGATGGAAGCTCTACTGCACCACTCACAGTGAAAAGGCTTCATGACCACAGAGAGCAGCAACAGCAGTGCATAGACAAAGGGATGAAAGGAAGGAAAAAAGGTGACAAGGCCTTTGATTTAAGCAGATATACAGTGGGCTAAGGCGTGTCTTTCTTTCAGCCTCTTTCTTCCAGTCTTTACCTCCTCTTCCTCATTCTCTTTTACTCTCCTCTCTCTTTCCCTCTTTCATTGTTATCACCTAGTAACCATGCACTGTTTTAGAAAGTCATCCCCTTTTAATGCCCTTATCAAAGAGGTGTGCATTGAATGCACTTTTGCTGAGGCCATTTGGGGAAACACTACGGTGCAATGTACCGGGTGTTCTGAAGGTGTGGCCTTCCTATCAGTATCACTTTTTAAAAATAGACTGTTGGCTTCCTGCTGGGCAAAAACCATTAAACAAATGACTTTTGAGCCCCAAGCTGACTTTGAAAAACATTTTGGGTTACAGTGTATACACTATTAGTGCAAAGAACACAGTCACTTTGTTTTATCTTTCGTCTTTTCCCTCCTCTAGGCTGTACTTGTATCTGGGTTACCATTGGCATGAGGGTGTTTGGGCTGCGCACATAATGTATGATTTTTATGTTTTCCTGTGTGTGTGAGTACTTTATGGAGGAAAGGTTGTTGTTGTTGTTGTTGTTGTTGTTGTTGTTAGGGACCATCCATAGTTTCCAGTCCAAACCTCTTTTGGATCATTACCTTAGACTGACTCTGCCAAACTCTTTAAGAAATATAAATGCTAGTGTAGGTTTACATCCTCTATCAACAGTAGCATCAAAAAAGTACTGTATATTCATATTGAACACTGCAGTTGTTAAATTAAAATATTAAGTAATAAATGTAATATTTGTAGTAAAAGGAGGAAATAAGTTACAAGAAAGATTTTTTTCATCAGTGGAATGGTGGATTCCATGTGTACACACACACACACACACACACACACACACACACACACACACAAATACTCTTCACTTATGTAAAGAGGAAGAGAAAACATAATATGAACACATTTTCTTCTCATACATAATGCCTCTCTGCTTGTCAAGCCAAATTTGTAACTTGTTTCATCTTGAAAATATCACTGAATCCAAGTAATCAGGAGACTGACAGAATAAACACAACCAAATTTATTTATATAAGCGCTATGCATTTCAAAGACTTTTCATAGTAGGAAACAGTAGTGAAAGGCAGCATCAGCACAAACAAACGCTGACGCTTTAATGGATAATAAATGGCACTAGATGTAATTGGTAGACAGAAAACACACCCTATTACTTCCATCTTAGTTCATATGCCACTGTTTAAAGGGGGACAAATACATGTATTAATTATTAACAGCTCCAGACATGAGAACATTTAATATTCGCTTACTTTTAAACATATGACAAAAGCTAACCAGTGTTATATTAACATTTTTATGTCCTAAATGCCTGAAGCTGAGGTTACGCACAAACCCATTTTTACCCATTATCATCAGTATTTTCCTTCTGAACAGCAAATGAGCTTTGATTACATTTCAGCCTTAACGTTTCACAGTGAAAAACAGAGAGCATCAGAGAGACACCCGTAAGACTACAGGACAAATTATCTAGTGAGTTACTTGTAGAAGTGTGTGGAGTTTACATAGTCAAGGAACAATAGCTCCTCTCTCATCAGAAATGTACTTCTCTTACTGCGGAAGACACGCTGAGTGTCTGTGTTCTTGTGCCAGCAGCATTATGTGCAAGACCAGGTGATAATTTACGCTTCATAGGACCTACAGCTTTTCCATTATGCTATGGGTTCAAAAAGTTCAGGGTGGCATATTGCAGTGCAAATTGCAGGCAAAAGCATGACAGAAGTGAGTGGAATCAATTATAGTGAGTATGACACACATCAAAGAATGAAGGAAGTAAGCTACCTTGATTAAAAGAAGTCATGTGTCGGATGACAGCTCGCATTCTTCGAAGACAAGCTCCAGGACATTTATAAGTTATTTCTCACTCTTTCTTTTCGGTTAATCTTTCTAAGAAGAGATAGGTTGGTACTGTAGTTATAAGGTAATAGGAATTGGAGGCAAGTTAATTAAGTGTTACAGCAGTGGGAAAGGACATTAGTGAGACAAACCCTTTTGAATAAATCCCTTGTGGTTATCATGTCTTGTTTCATGGATGTACAACATGATAGTAAGGGGAAGTCTACCAAGTTACTGGAGGGAGATGATGCTTCTTGGTTAAATTCAGTTCAGTTGAATAATTCAACTTTATTGTATCTGTTCATTTACATTTTACAACAAGCTATGAAAAGTGGACCTGCATGCTCTCAGCATATTGCAAATTCTGATCATGTGAAGACTATGAGATCCAAATCACAAAGAGTCCTAAGGCTAAAACCAACATGGTAGCTCCGCTTAAGTCTTGAGAAGTTGCACTGTGACATCTAGTGGTGAGGGCTGCAAATTGCACCCCCACTCCCCTATCCAAGCGAGTAGTATAGCTACAGCGTCCCAGACATCACAAAGATTTCATTTATACGATAGCTGAGAGTTTCCAGTCAAGAAATCAGGTTTCTTTAGATAGATATAAAGAAATTACATTTACTTAATTATTCAGTAAAACCACATGTTTTTTGAATATTATTGTTGTAACAGCCACATCAAGAAATGAAATGCTACTGTTAGGTTTTCATAAGACTGAGGAGCGGGGTGCGGATACAGAACACTCAAGGCCAGTTAAAGTAAAGAGTTTATTTACAGAAAACTGAGGAACTAGTAGT
This sequence comes from Micropterus salmoides, assembly GCF_014851395.1. Lineage (NCBI taxonomy): Eukaryota > Metazoa > Chordata > Actinopteri > Centrarchiformes > Centrarchidae > Micropterus > Micropterus salmoides. Next base: position 15,359 of record NW_024044340.1, read on the forward strand.
ACAGAGTGGTAGTAGGTGAGATGTGAGCAGGGGCAAGCCGTCCTGGGCAGTGGCAAACAGCTCTCCTAAAGATCCTCCAAGCAGGACTAAAACACACCGGATTCGGTAACTTGAAAAAGGAGAAAAAACAAAAGATTGTTAATCCGGGTTCAGGCAGAGAACACACTAGAAACAAACTAAGTGCTCAAGTAACAAAGCTGGCCTGAAGTACTCAACCATGCAATGGCTAGGAATAATCTGGCAATGAGTCTCAGGGAGCCCCACATCATAAGGCCAGGTGTAGATGAGGATTGGCAACAGGTGTGTAGCCTCACCGGACGATCAGCTCCCTGCCAAGTGAAAGACACACCCACACACACGCCCACAGAACACCACAGGAAAACTAAGGAAGAAACCCCCAAGAGTCACAGGACCAACTGTGACAACTACATGATGTCTCATACTCCTGTAATACAGTATTTTACAAGAAGGGAGGGTTGGCTCATCTGGACTAACATACCAAAGTAATTGAAGAACATCTCAAACACTATCACATCTAGTGCATCAAGTATGACCACTGACAGATAACAGGACAATGTAAGCCTCACTGTTTCTGCACCACAGTCCATTATAAACCACATAATACATGAAGTTTACAAAGGCATTGTCAGGTGAGAATCAAGGTTCCTCTCACTTTGCATAATTACATAAGGATGCAAATCTTACCAAAATGTCTTTTTTAATTTTTTTAATTACAACAGAAACACAAAGTAGTACTGACAGACATAATTTCAGCTTGTGGTAAAACGGTGCAACATTTTTACAAATAAAACATTTGTGTGCACAGTGGTAAAGCAATATCCAAAAAACACATTTTTTAAAATGCAAATTCGGATAGTATTCATTATTGGTCACTTGATTGACACACGATCTTATTATATATCACCATTAGCAGTAAAAAGAAATACATGTTTTCCACCAGGGCAGTAAAATGTGAAGTTTAGCTGCTGATCTGAGCTTCCCTGTTGTTACCGTTTTATTGCCAATAATATTCATCATCTGTCTCACGAAGGTAAGGTCACATTTCTGTCCACATTGCAAAGCCATAACACAGCGCTGTAGAATAACTACATGAAATTACAATCCAACTACATATTTTTTCTGCCAGCACAGTAAAGGTTTAGCTGTCTGATCTGAGCTTCCAGTTGTAAGCTACCCTTTTATTGCCAACTAGTTATCAGCTTATTGTCTCAAAGCCAAAACAGAGCGCTGGAGAAAGAGTGAAATTAATCCAACTACATATTTTACACCACAAGCCAAAGACAGCGCTGGAGAATAAACCAATCCAACTAACCTTACATGATTTTTCTACCAGGGCAGTAAAAATTTAGCGGGCTGATGCTTCCATACTATAAGCTAACATTACGGTTTTACTGACAATTGTTTTATTGCCAATTAATGTTACTGGTCAGCTGATTGTCTCGCTTACTTAGCCAAAGCCAACCCACAGCCTGGAGAATAAGTAGGTGACATGAAATTAATGCAACTACATATTTCACACCACTGACAGGGGAAACACCTCACGTCTCTCGGTGATTATGGCCAACTTCAAGCTAAAGCTATCAAACAGCTTTCATTTGCATCACTAAAGTCTGACAAACTTAATTACCTGTCCAGCAGAAAACAGACAACTTCAGCACTGCTTTGAAAACATCTGTCACACATTATAGCCTTCCATCTGGGAACATCCGTGATTTCTGCCGTCTGCTGTTTGTATCTGTCCGGACTCCTCTGGCTTCATGGTATTAAGATCCACAGGCTGTCGGCTCTCGTGCTAAATAACACGTGTGCTCGTTAATTTGTCCAAATGTCACTGCTATTCTTATTTCTAATAAACCAGAAGACTACTCAGAGACTATATATTATTATTATTCCCTCTTCTTCTTCTATGTATGCATTTAATGTAGTGACGGGATTCTACACTGCCAGAGTTATACAAGCGGGAGAAGAACTCATGATAACGAAACATGCTCTGTAGTGCTGTTTGTGCGTTGTCGGCTATGGTAGATACATGATGACAAAATACAGCGACCTCCACAGAAGTGGGTGCCCGTGGTTATGTAGATAAAAATGTCTCATTCTAAGGTAATAAAAATATAATGGTTCATTATGTAAGGTCTTTATACACCACTGAAAACATAGTTATGGATATTATATTGCATTTCTGTCAATAGATCCTCAGAAATATAACACACTGAACCTTTAAAAATAACAATGCTCACAAGATAATGTTTATAAAGTAATACTTAACATGTTCTCCTTCTTAGATTAGAATTTGAATTAGAATTCTTGGTTAGAATGCTAGAAGTACAGCATGGGATAATGGGAATGTCAGTGATGAGGGCAGCTGTAGCTCAGGAGGTGCAGGGTGGGCAGTTCAAACCCCAAATCCTCCTGTCCACATGTCAAAGTATCCTTGGGCAAGACACTGAACCACAAATTGCTTCCAATGGTCAGGACAGCACAGTGCATGGGATCTTGCTGCCATTGATTTGTGAATGTATGTGTGTGTAAATGGGGGAAAGAGAGGCAAATTATAAAGCGCTTTGGATAAAAGCGTTGTATAAATGCAGCTATTTACCAATTAATCCAATGTACAATGTGCCATCTGACTTCATGACAGCTAGAAGATCACAAAATGATTATTAATTCTGAGGTTGACATAAATGTGTGTACAAAATGTCATGCAATCTATTCAGTATTTAGTGAGATATTTCACACCAAACCACAATATTCTACCTCGTGGTAGTGCTAGATTGGAAATCTAGAAATCTCCAGATATTTCTCTAAAATACAAAAATTTCAACCTCATGGGAGCACTAGAGCAACAGTCAGTGGATCATCAGTCAATCGGTGTTGTTCTCTGGTGACCCTGACTGCACAAGATTTAATGTTAATCCAGTTATTTCAGTCTGGACCAAAATGGTGGACCCCTAGAGCGTGAAAAATGACATCCATTTTTCTGCTCTGCCACTATAGCCATTGGTTAGCAGGTTGTGGCTGTAGTCAGGAACCGGAACAGCTTTAATGCTCTCGGCAATGATACTAATCTCAGGAACTCTACTGAGGAGGTAGAGCAAGTAAGGTAAGATATTCCCTTATTTGGAGTTTTGGTCATGGTGGTGGAGAGAGTCTAAAATCTCTTCCACGGTAGTTAATTTGGAACCTGGAGACTGCAAAAATGATTAATCGATTGATTGACATTATTTGTATACTGTACTAATAAAGCCATTCAGTAACCCCCCTTTATTTGCAGAAGATAAGGCATAAGGTAATTGAAGATGGGGTAGGCAATTTGTTTCAAAAGCATTTTTTGTTGTATTTGTTGAAATTATCTTTACATCCTGACAGCAATAAATAAATGAAATGCTCTGATACACACACACACACAGAAAAAATCCAGTATCTGTGGATGTCACAGGACTATAAAAAGAATGGCTAATTGATAGTCTGGGCTACCAACCTGCCTCGCTGCGCACACTCTGCACATGCCCTTACAGCGCATGAAAATGTGTTTGGGGTAGTGGATTTGGAGGGACGCTTGAAGGGAGGGGTGGGATTTTTTCAGTTGGATACTTAAAAAATCTAGCAGTCTCTTGCTAGTTCTCCAGCATTGCCTACCTTCAGCTTTAACAGGTACCAAGGTGAATATAAGCTTACAGATGTTGATGTTACTAAGTCAAATTATAGACTACAGACTAAAGTGACTCTTATAGCATGGCAGTGGTTACATCTTATACCAGGGACGTCACTAGGATTGAAAGACAGGGCTCAGGGTATGCGTAACTTATGCTTCCAAAATCTTTGCACTCACATCTTTTGTTACTGTATTAGAACTACACTTGTGTCAACAACCAGTGAAGAAACCAAGATGTTAACAAATAACTGCTCTAAATATTGTTGATTATCATTTTTTATATTTTTATTATCTTATATTATCTTCCATACGTTTTGGCCTAATTCCGATACTGCAGCCTACATGGTAAGTGCTATAGACGCGAAACTCACAGGGTAGGTTCGGGCCCATGAGGCGACGGCATGCGAAAAAATTCGCTCACCTCTACCTAGAGGTACAAGCAAGGTCCAAAGTTTGGCACTTTCAAACCGCTGTAACTCCAACGTACGAAGGCGGATAAAAACTGAAGCCGCAAGTCCGATCAACACCAAACTTGGCACTGGACCAAGCCGATAAACGTTTGTAGAGTAAAATTTGATCCGACAAAAACTGTTGCAATAATAAGCGCACAAACGTTTGCGAAAAACGCTAAAAACAGGAAGTGATGCCATATCTTAGGTTTGTAATGGCACATTGACACCAAATTTGGAGCAACAATGTGGGCCTCCCTGAGGGCCTGTGCAAAATTTGGTGCAACTAGCCCCTAGGTGGCACTATTTAACCTGAAAAAGTTGTTCCTCTATAACCACAAGTAACATTGACATGAAACCTCAGCCGAATTGTTCAGAATGGTCCCCTGACTCCATAGACCAAAGTTGATCCTAATATGCCCATTGTGGCGCTGTTATTGCACATTAAACACGTCAAACATCCCATCCCATTCATTTCAATGGGATTTTGAACCATTTTGCCTCATAACTACGCGCCAGTGCATCGCACATTCATAAACCTTATGTCTACGTGTTTGGAGGATTCTGCCGATTCGGATGGTATAACACACGTCTCTGTGCGATTAAGTTTTAATTTCACTAAATCGCGAAAACGGAAATACCAATTTTAATTAACTCCTCTGAAGCCGCAAGTCCAGCACCACCATTTTATATCTCCGTAACCTCAAGTCCATTTCGTTTATAACTCTGGTCATTTATTCATATATATATATATATTTTTAAATGACCAATAAATCATGGCGGGCCGGGTCTATTCGCATGGCCTCCACGGGGTGAGGGGGGCGGCTGGCGCCGGGAGGCTTGGACCCTGCTTACAACTGCTTGCAGTTCTAGTTTTTTTATTGTTGTTGTTACTATTGTACGTAATTAATTAACGCCGACAAGTATTTTATCGTACGTTAACGCAGTTTTATGCAGTATTTTGAAAGTCCGTTGCTCACTGGCTATGAATACATAATTGTAAATACAGTAAAACCATGGGTCACAGGAGAGGCGGGATGTTGATCAGCCTGCAAATCACCCACCCAAACAAGCAGTGGAGGGAGTCTTCGACAGACTACGCTGTCATTTTTTCCCGTATTTTTCCATCTGCGATCCGTTATCACGGCAGCAGGTCAGCCACTTGGTTGTTAATGATGCAGCCTATTAAACAAATCGCGATTAATCGCACTGTAGTCAATATTGACTACCGGATATATACAGCGTGATAGCCTCGAAAACCCAGCAAATGTGCTTCAGCGCTCTGTAATCACATATGATTTTTAATAGGCCTAGAAAAAAAAAATCGAAAATCAATATGTGGCAGTCAGAGTTGATATTGTGGCAGGCCGCCACAAATAAATGAACGTCTGGAAAATACTGGATCAACTTATTTAATTTCATCCCTGCTGAGTCAACATACATGATTAAGTCTTACCTCCTCTTTTGTGGGGAAGTACCCTATTTAAATGTGTTTGTGGCCCCTTTTCATCTCAGTGATAATCCGTTTTAATTCAGTTGTTGACTGGACTTTTTTAGCTCATCTGTTAATAACTTATCATATCATAACTTATCTGCTCATGTTCAAAACTTTCTGCACATTCAGAATCTCTCCCACATATCTGTGTTCTCTGACATGTAAAGAAAAAAAAAGTCCTAAAATTACCAGACTAATATCATCATCATTAGCCTATTTAAACAGAATTCATAATATGATGATACTCTAACTTCCCGTTCCTGTGAAGGCAGCACGGGGCGGCACCACAAGTAGCTGACGGAGAAAAAATACATTCTTGTTCAGTCGCACTGTACTAAACTGGCAGGTTTTAATGTGGCAGACCAGAGTCTTTTTTTCAAGTAGTTTAAAGTTTAAACTCGTATTGTTGTGAATCTTTGGTGTAAACTCGCCTTAGAATTTCCAACTAACAAACGCCCCCCAAAAGTTGATCAGCGCCCCCCTTTCCAAAATATTGCTTCCAGCGCATCCCATCCTCGGAACACCCCCTGGGGGGCGGTCCCGCTCCTGTTAAGAAATACTAACTTAAGAAGTGGCTTTTTAGTGACAGTATGTGCGTACAAAGACACACCTGAGCATCCTAAAATGCTTTGTTTACCTTGCTGTATTGTGGCAGTGCAGCAGGTGAAAACAGTTGAAAACAGTTGAAAACAAGGAATGGAGTTTAACTTATATGGACTCTAAATGAGCCGAGTGGAATGGATTTGAAGAAGCAGCAGCGTGAAAGTGACGGCTGTAGAATGGAGTTTTATTAATTTTTATAATTAATTATAATATATTTTATTTAATTTATTAGTGCATCCCCCAAGTGGAATGGATTCTATGCTCTGAAAAGTGAAAAACAGATGCGCTGAATGACAGACAGTAAAAGTGAGTGGGTCCAATAACATTGGTCTTAAAAAGTAGGTGGGTCTTGTCCCACAAATATAAATGGTTCCGACGCCAATGTCATGTTAGCTTCAAGGCTAACACATCAAGGCTGCATGGGGGTAATTTACTACTCAAGACTGAGTTCTTCTGTAGGCTATGACTTAAATGCTACCCAATTGCTCATGTGAATTTGTGATAAAGTAATGGCATGTCTAATTCCTCTCTCTATTAGATAAGTTGCAGGTCCAAAGAATGCTATTTAATTACACTAATTACTGTTACTGCACTGTGGATTGGTTCAATCAGTGTGATTTTACTCTGTAGTTTGGCCGCATACAAGCATACATACGTGAATGACCTGTGGAAGGAATAAAAGATTTGAAGTAACGATTACTGTATATGGATGCATGTATGTATGATTGCTTTTATTTTATTATATTTTCCTCTCTGTATATCTGTGGGTATGTACTCAAGTATAGCCTAGCCATTTAGACAACTACATCTACATATTTAATTTATTACAGCCAATAAATGTATAAAGTTACATTGGTCAGAATATAACAAATATAATTAATATAATGAAATAATTTATTGCCTAGACCTGCCAACAAATGTCTGTTGTTAAAAGAAAACAAAACAGCCCACATTTCCTTAGACCTGTAGACCACTACTGACCTCAGAATCAGCTGACCTGCCAATGTCCTGCTTCTCTCTCTCCTAAATTATCATCAATATCCAACTGGTCAATGAATGGAAGGATATACAACATTAACAGGGACATTATGGTTATTGGTTGGTTATTGGTTTCGAACAGCCTTCTAGGGCAGCACTTACGACAATGCTTGATGTCAACACGCCGTCTTCCATCTCTTCTGGCTGTCAGAAGAGAGACGCTAGCGTTGCATCAGCTAACTAGCTATTGAAAAGCCAAATGGCTAACAGACGCCTCAGAAATCATTCTGAACAAACTTGGTTGGTTACAGTCGTGGGCTAAGACAGTTCAGTCTTTAGTTCTCTCTAGCTTTTCAAAAATCAAAGCGGGAAAACTACAAAAAAATATGTATTTGTGTACGAATTCGGCTTGTTTGTCTGCCATCTCAACCAGTTTTTGAAAGCTACGGTGGCCGCAGCCGTGCTGGTTTATGGATTAATAGGCAACATCAAGTCAACATCGATGCTGCCTTCAAAATTGACCAGTACTTGGGCCATTTGAAGGCATCTTACATGACAGGAAGAAATCGTTCGAGCCGTTTCGAACAGCACTCGAGGCCTCACTGTCCTGTTAGACACTTTCTGAAACAGCAGTTTAGCCCGTTTTGAACACAGCCTGTGTGCCGCTGTGTGTGTGTTTCTCTGCGCGTTGCTCGGCAGCTTGGCAGAGCAGCAATGAAAGGCAGCCTAAGCTAGTGCCCGACCACAGCAGGATTTAAATTATGAAGCAGAGGAAACCACCAAAAGGATTATTTTAAGCCAATAAATACAAATTATATTTGTACTATTCTATAGTATTTATCAATATTCTTGCTTCTCTTTGTTGGGTGCATGTCTGCACTGTAAAAAAATCTAAATATAATAATTATTTTCTTTTTAGATAGTAAAAAAATAGGTTTAACAATGTCCATGTCTATCTAAATTAAAACTGCATTAGGTGGCAATAATGGTCTTAATTAAAGATAATGTAATATAATGTGTAATTGAGCTAAAGTTGCATTTGGCAAGTTTCAATATGCGTACCTTGTCATTTGCAAGTGGGAACCTGCTGGTCTGAAAAGTAAAACAAATACGGTAATAAAGTATTCAATAGTAAACTATATACACTTGTACAGAAAAGTGTAAACGGAGTTGAGTCATGTCGTCCAGCACAAGTATCCCAGAAAGCAGTGCTGCAGGGTGGAAGTCCAGTAGCAGCTTGGACAGGATTAGGCCAAGGTGCTGCTGAGAAAACGGGGAAACAGAAAGGGAAAGGCTCAGTGATATATTGTAGAAAATCCTCATCACATCAATCCCGTAATCATACCACAGAAAGTCACTGCAGTGACATCACAGTTTACTGTCACTAGGATAATGATGATTTTGTACTGATCAGTCAAACTGTCCTAGCTTACTGACTCCATCACTGTGGAACCAAAATATTTACTTATCACCTGACAGCGGTCAGGTATAAAAAAGGTATAAAACTGATTGGTACGCATTTGTAGTATTAAATCCATAAAATCTCTGTACTTTAACTAAATGATTTCACATAAGCTTGTTAAGTAACATGGGTTAATGTTAACTTACCTAGCTAACCTACCACAGGTAACACAAAGTTAGCAAACTGCCCAGCAGACTCACCTGAAGATGACAAGGATAAATCCGATCCTGAATCACGAGCATTGAGTTAAATGAAGATTCTCCACTTTATTTTTCAGCTGCTGGTTGAAACCAGGCTACCTCCTTCTCCTTCTTGTCTCCTACAGATGACGCTGGGTACTACAGTGGATATCCTGTCAACTCATGGGAAGCAATGTTGCTACCGCCACCTGCTGGTGTAGCTGATAAACTGCTCTTACACTTACAGATCTCTGTTTACAGATTTCTGTGACACAGACACAAAATTCCACAAAAAGTAAAAGTAAAAAGGAAGTCATAAACATAACGTGACCTGCAAATTGACAGGAAATGATCTGCAAATGTGCAAAAAGTGATCTATGCGTAAAAAAATTATCCACAAATGTGTACATACACTTTGTATGGGAAATAAACATGTGTGGAAAGAGTTAATTTTACATATTTGCAAATTGCACTGCATTTTTCAGGGTACCCGCGGGGTCTTAAAAGTATTAAAAAAGTCTTAAATTTCATATTCCAAAAATAAGGCCTTAAAAGTATTAAATTTCATTACCAAAGTATTAAATTTCGTTTACCAAGGTCTTAAATTTGACTTTATAATTTACTCTATTTGGTGTGACTCTGATGTTATATGGCAGTACAGGTAACGTTACTGTTTACGTCAGTGTTTAGCTTTACGCTCTGGACTGTGGAGTGTTCGCGGTGCACGAGCTCTGGCATCCAAGCTCTGGGCAAATCAATCAGTTAGGAAAGAAAACAAAACGTCTCTGACGTGCTACTAACAAGCTAATGCTAGCTCGTCGCCTGAGAATGGGAAAGTGTCTGAAATTCAGAAATCCAGAGACACGGACAAGTGCGGTTGAGGCCGAGGATAGTGGCGCTCACACTATGGCGAGCGCTAATGAAACAGCGGAGTTGGAAGACCCGCTTGCAGGTTCCTGGTCAGTGTATGCAGCAAACAGCAACGGAGAGACAGGTGTGTATGAGGACTGTGTCTGTGTGTTGCCGTTGCGCCACTGTTGTAGTGTAACGTTATGTGAATGGAAACATCCGACATGATAACGCACATTATATCACCCAGATGCGCTGATCACCGGGACGATTACATTACCTTATCTAGCCAAGGTGTAACTAATTGTAACAACTCATTCTGCACAATTTGTTTGTATTTTTGATTTCACCCCTTAAGAGTTCTTAGTGCACAATTATTGGATTCATTTCATCAGGCTGGGGATACTGGGGACATGTCCCCATCACTTTTTATATACTTGAGAAAGGTTCATTTGCACAATGAGAAAACATGCAATGCCATTTAAATATAGAAGAAACAAATGTGCATGTCCAAAAAAAGTTTTGAGTACTGCATTATATTCTGTTTGAATTATCATCTGAATCACTTTATATAAATAAAGACAATTCTAAAATAAATTGGTGCAGAAAATGTCTCCAGAATGCAGGAAATTAAGTGTTTAGTGCTCAGTTTTCAAGGGAACCCCCCATTTATATATTTCAGCATAGAATATTTCATCAAAATAGTGTCAGAATATCTTCTTGTCTTGTTCTTGTGAACCCCATATTGTAAATCGTTCATGTGAGCTAAGTGTATCCTCACACACTTAATTTGAACCCCTATGTCCCCACCACTTTTCAACACAAAGTGACGTCCTTGATTCATATCAAAGTACAAACACACCCCAAAAATCTATAGTGTGTTTAATATTAATGTATTATAATAAAATGTTTTATTAAATTCATGTAACTTTGTAAATTTTCTCGGGCTTAAAATTTGGACAGATTTTTCATTATACAGCAGTGAAGTTGGTATTAAATTTCATCCTAGGTGGTATTAAAAAGGTCTTAAAAAGTCTTAAATTTAACTTTGAGAATCCTGGGGGTACCCTGATTTTTGTGAGATTTTAGACAACAAAAATATAAAAATACATGTTTTGGGTAGTGAGATATTTGTGTATATATCTTTTTTTACAGATCTCCGTACACATTAGACAAAATTCCACAAATGCGTAAAAAGGAAGTTACAAATGTACCATAACCCACAACTGACAGAAAGCAATCTGCAAATGTGCAAAAGCTGTTTTGTGTGTACTCACTCAGTCTGTATTTTTGTGGATATGATTTTACATATCACAAATGTAAAAATACATATTTGTAGATAGTGAAATATTTGCGCATCATAGCACATGTGCCCTTCAGGGTTAGGGTTAGGGTAAGTTTGTAAGTTTAATTTTCATGCATTTATTTTTGTACACCTTAAGTTTCACATGCTTTTATTTTAACATCTGTAATTTCGGCTGAAACAGGAAGTAGGAAGGATAATCAATAGTGATCGCATTTGAAGCATGTTAGAAATGGCAGACTGGTTAAAATAGGTGCGTTTGAGATGATGGGCGGGGTATAAAAACGGCGCCGTCAAGTTGGACACATTTTCAGATATTTAGCAAAGTTTGCGGTGTTGCCAAAGTATTTCACTGTCTTTGCACACACATCACACAAGCAACATTATTACCTTCACAGCTAAAATACAGCCAGACGTGACAGAGCCCTTGCACAAGCATGACTTTGACAGGCGGAAGGAAAAGTAGTTCCTATCAACCCAGTATAATTAGACCATCCTGGTGACAGTAAGATACTTATGACAAAACACACACTCCAATTCCACCAATTTACTGAGTTTAGATATTGATCCTTTTATATGAGTATCGATCCTGGAGCAGGAAACGTTGGTATCAGAAATATCGATACTTTAGGATCTATCCACATCACTAGTGGTCATGAATTAATGAAATGAATGAAAACTGAGTTTATGCCAGAGATTCACTTAAGTTCAGGCCGGGGGGGCGAATTAGTAACCAGAATACAGGTAACAAAGTCTCTAATACAAATTTTTTTTTCTGGGGGAGGAACACCAGACTACCCACTTGGTGTAGAAATCCTCCCTCTTTTTAAGGTCTTAAGGTTGGCAATTACACTTGCATGCATCTCCACGGGGTCACTCTCAGCTGTGGTGACTGCCACTGGCTTAGCTCATCAGAGCTCCAACACAGTACCAACCTGTTGCCCACATTGGGAGTTTCATGCTCAACAAACATAGTGTGTCATGACAGCAAACCTAAACCCCAATCTTGAAAATAACCCTTCAGAAATCCATCACTAAGATCCCAGATGCATACATTCAATATGCACACACAGTGCCACAGTGTGATGGTGCATGAAGAATACAACAGTGGCTTTGTTGCCTGTGTTAGAGGAGAGCAAGGCAGAGTGGCGCAGTATAGCGTGACAACACAATGCTTATGTATGCTTAAAGGGCACTTTCTCTCAAGAGAGTAAAAACATTTTTTTATTGCCCCACTTGGCTCTCACATGTGCAAGTATGTGTCAATAAATACTGTGGTAATACAACTTTCCTCTCGCCAAAGATAGTCTCTGGTTTCACCTCTGTCAACTGTGCTCTTGCAAATGAGTCAGTTCCCCTTACTGCCTAATGATGTGATTGAACAATGGATGTCATTCATAAAAAAATATCAAAAGCATAACAATAGCTGCATAAAGATGATGAGCACTGCGGAGAAGGATGAATAATGGCTTTGTAACTAAGATAAACGTTTAATACTTACGTAAGGATGACTCTGATGTTAATGGTGTCTAATATACAGTAGGACTTAATCTAGTCTGATGCGTTTCCATATGTTTAAATTCATATAGTTGATGAAAAGTTGGTGGCACAATAGTTTGGCTTTTCATATAGTGATCCAATAAAATGTCCTGTGACAACAGCGTCAGGAGTGCTCAGTCATTCCACGGAAAGAAAATAACTGGTCAAAGTGACATCTGACTTTGTCTTTGCAACTCTTTGCTCCCATGTAGACACACACAGATCCATCAGTCTAGGAAAGAAGCATCAGTGTCCCACATGTGGGCAAAGAATACAGATGGACATAGATGGAAGAGAGAGCTGTGTTTTTCTCTCTTTGCACGCCTGATGATTCTGGCTGACATTTATAAAGTAACATCAACATCTGCTGGTCTGCTGCGTTTACTACATTTCTCCACTCAGTGAATAATATAAAGTCGCATTTGTTTTAAACAATAAGGTGGATTTCCTAGAAAAGTAGTTACAACTTGCTTGCAATGAGGTGCATTTTTAGTATGTCTACTGTCATATTAAGTGTAGTAGGAGATGAGGTTAACGAAAATATGTGAAGAAGAATATGAGACTAGCTAAAGTAGAGTATAACATTTCTAGCAAATGTTTGTATGGACTTGAGCAGGAATATATGGTACAAACAGATCTGGGTAAGTGCCTTCTGAGAAATGACTTAAGTAAACAGATGAATGTTTGACGGATACTTCAGATTTTTCAGTTACGGTTAAACATTCATAAAAAAAAGACAACAACAGACGTTAGAGAAAAACAGCCACTGGTGTTCTTGGTTGTAGAGTCAGTAAATTGTCTCCAACCATGAAATACCAAAGTAAAATAAATTAATTTAATTAAATTTTCATTATAGTTTTATTTATATATCCAGTGCTGGTACTCACTGGTGTGCAGTACCGGCACTTATACATTTTACTCTTTGGCGCACCGTGACTTGTGCACCGGCACTTCTCACAAGCTGCCGGTAGGCCTACACTTAGCTGCCCTGCATATCAGGTTCTCTGTGAAACAGTTGAATCATTGAGTCTTAACTAATAAGCTGTTGAAATGTTACATATACTCTATAAACCATCTTTAGACAGATTAGACAGTGGAGAATACTGGCACCTTGTATAGTGTCAATTCATAACAGATTGTGTAGAACTCTTTGTAATATAATTTCACTGTCTGTGAAGCATAAAACTGAACATGTGAGTTTACTAGTGTCACTGCAGGGGATTGGACCAGCAGCTGGATTGCTAGTACATATTACTGCAGGCCACTGCTGCTAGAATATACAGTTAAGAGGTTGGCCACTTCCTTTGGGGATGCATAGCTTGTATCGCTTATTTAATATTGGGGCAGTTTTTATGAAATGTAAATGTACCCAGTGCCAAATAGCTGCCTACCTGATTTACTGGCCTGGTGTGGGAAAACATATTGACAAATAAACGCAGGTCTCCATTAAACACCTGGTCTGGTTTATATAAGTTCTTGGGATGTATAAAACCTCTTAAACCCCGCCAGGTTGCCCGCTTTAGCTGCTTCCAAACTGCTTAGAACGTTAATAGAAATATTGTGTATGTGTATATGTATAAATAATAAATTATAGAAGTATTGTATATTGTAGAAATAATGTTTAAACGTATGATCAATATGTCAGTATTCGCATGCTACACATCATAGATCGGTTAGATTCTCCACAAGTCAATTATTCAGTTCATTTAACGGAAACAACAAGCCACATTGTCTAATTCTTATAGATTTACCGGTGTAACCAGCATAGTACAACAGACGAACAAATAAGTGACAACTTCCGTTACCTCTGAACTGCTCATTCAGTCCGAATGTGTCCCTTACTTGATTATTTATATTTCTTTAGTCTGTAAAGGTCCACCGATCAAAAGAATCAAAACAGCTTTTCATAAAAAGTAATCCAAGTTGCAAATACTGTCATTTGAAGTCCATTGCTCTCTCTCTGTCTGCTAACTTCTGCCACACTTTTCTCATCCTGCACCGTGTTGTTTTCATTACGTTGCTGCCTACAAAATAAAGTGCCATCTGTAGGCGCTAGATCAAATGGATGACATGTATTTGATATTATTTGATAATTTTATACAAATAATATTCTGTTTGAAATAAATAAACTGTTTCATAGTATGCTTTTTCAGTTTTGTGTGAGAGGAATTAAAGGCCTGTCCCATATGGACGCCTGTCCCAAATAGGAAGGGTCAGTTCAGTGATTTTAGCAAATAAAAACCTAGGCTATTAATCAAAGTTTTAAGGTATCTTTATTAAGTATTTACTGCATGTAACGTACCGCTTAATTCTTATTGCTGTGTTTTTCCACTGTTAACTTCTATGTGTTGCTAATATGCATTTTATGTGTGGCAAAGTACATTGAAGTACCTGTATTTTACTCATCGAATAAAATTAGTCTGATTCTGCGTTTGAAATATTTTGTTGTGTAAGTGACCCGAATGTTTTAGAAAACAGTGGGCTACGTTCCAAATTACCCACTGGGCATAGAGTGACAAAACAAGCTGTGCTCTAGAGAGAGCTTGTAATAGATTGCAGTGATTCCCCTTGGACATGCTGTTGAGCAGGTGGTGCCTTAGCTGGTGCAACACACGGCAATGAATTTACCATTTCCTACCCCACCATCTGACTATAAATCATACAGTCTGAAAACACATTTTTAATAACTAGAGAGGCAATTAAATATATTCAGATGAGAGTCAAAGATAACTCTCTTTGCAGGTTATTTTTCTCATTAAGCTAACACAGACATGCATGAACAAACCAGGACACATACATGATTTTTTAAAGCTTATATTTGAGCAGTATTTTGAATAATGCAATTTAATGGCTGTAAGTCACTTTCTTTAATTATGTTACAATACACTATGTAATATTCTGTACAGTAAAAAATTTTTTGAAGGTACTCATAGTATAAAAACACATGCATTCTGCAAGGCTGTGTGTTTCTGATGACTGCAAAGAGCGCTACACATTGACTGCTGGTGGCAATAATGTGCTAGTAAAATTAGCAATGTGCTGATTAGAAAAGAAGAAAAGCACAAACTGATTTAAATATGTTAAAAAACAACCAAACAAAAAATGACTTTACACAAATAATTACATTCACCATTTATGTGATTATAATGAAATCTCATCTGGGTACCATTACAGTTACATAAGAGATCAGTTCACTTTCTATTACATTGTTCAGCATCAGGGGCGGACTGGCACAAGAATTCAGGCCAGGAATTTCACTCGACCCCAGGCCACCTTGTTCACACAAACACCAAAGCGCTACGTTTTGTGGACTAACCTTTTTATATACAGTCTATGGCAGGGGTTTTCAGATACTCTCCTCAGACAAAGCTTGGGAAATGCCCCCCCCCATCGTTAATTTAATTTCGCTCAATTCCTGGATGTCTATGAGATCATGATTATATTATCTTATCCCATAG
This sequence comes from Micropterus salmoides, assembly GCF_014851395.1. Classification (NCBI taxonomy): domain Eukaryota; kingdom Metazoa; phylum Chordata; class Actinopteri; order Centrarchiformes; family Centrarchidae; genus Micropterus; species Micropterus salmoides. The sequence continues at coordinate 31,350 of NW_024044340.1, forward strand.
ACACTCATCATTTGAGCCAAGATAGCCTTACATATAACTGGCATAACTTCTGATTGCACCAAATAGTTTTAAAAAAGGTCTGTCCTAAGCCATTAATTAGTTTCTGACTCTGATGGGGGGGACTGTTTCCCAAAACTACTGTATGTGATCTCATTTGGATAACTAATGCAATAAGTAATGTAATATTGTTTTATTTCCATTCACTGAGCCTCCCCTGAAACTGTTTGGAGCCCCCCTAGGGAGGCCCGCCTCACACTTTGAAAACCCCTGGTCTATGGGACTAACAATTATTAGTGTGGTTGGGGAGAAAAGAGGATGAGGAGATGCCGGTTGTGGGGTTCCAGAGCAGGACTGAGCAGAATCTGCTTCAACACTGCGTGCGGACTGAGGATGGAGTGTGTGAGCTGCCGAGTGTTGTGCTGGAGTAGCAGTAACATACCTGAGAGAAGGGCTACCCAACGGTGCAGGGTAGAGATGGCCTCTGGAGCGTCTGAGCACAGCCTCCTTCAGAATCCTACGTCGGGAAGCGGAGGTTTTTGACCGGGATGACGGCCGCTGATCAGGCCCAGCGGCAGATCGGCGGCCCAGCATGGGAGATGTAGCCAGTGAAGGAGATGCAACAGTGTCGGCAGGCACTGTCTGCCGAAAGAGATCCATATCAGGGAGACTCGAAGCCGCAGGTGCATCCGCTGGATGGACCGGAGTGTTGTCAGACAGGGCTGCATAGCGGTTGGAGAGGCCGATGTGCGGAGGAGAGGTAGCCCCATCCGAGCCTCTCTTGCAGCCACGGACCACCACTTCAGCCCAGGTTGACTGATGCTGAAGTGGGACCCCTCTAGCCTGGGAAGGCTAGAGGGGTCCCATAACACGGTGTCCTGGATGTTAGCGGTTGCGCTAAGAGAAACAATCTGTTTGGCTTGTACTGAAGCCACATCCATAAAGCCAGTCAGCAGGGAATCTTTCTCTTTGAGTTCCTCTGAAAGTCGTCGGATGTCTTCCATAAGGTCAGCAATCTTTTTGTTTGCTTTCTTAAGGAGTGTCCGCCGGAGCTTTTTTGTGGTCAGTAGCGTTGATAGTGTTTTTACGGTCATCTATCTTAAAATCCATGTCGGATGACTAAAATCCTTAACCCATGTAAAACTTAAGTTAAAAACTTAAGTTAAA
>NW_024044341.1:0-18631 GCF_014851395.1 Micropterus salmoides
GTCCCAGTCTATTACAAGAAACACCTAAAATTGAATGTGGGAAAAGGCAAAAAATTACCCTCCCTTTATGCACACATACCTTCCAGATATTATTCTCTGTAGTGGAGAAGATACAAGTTACTATTAACCACAAAAATGCTATTGTGAAAAAGAAATCTACATGGCTCACATTTGTATGTTTCTGCCTGAAGGACTTGGCAGCTTGCCTGGTGTTCAAACTGATCATCCTCACATAGGAAGTTATGACAAAATGAACAGCGGAAGATTCGCCCTCCTAAGTAGGAAGTTAAAACAGTCAGTGGTGATCTTTAGTGAGACACTGATGTGATTGGGTGCATTTCAGACAAAAGGGAGAGGGGTCTTACCGTGATCCCACACACTGCGATCACACTCGATGCAGTCTGCATCAGTCAGGGGACACACACAGGCGTGAGTGCTCAGACATTTCCTGCCGTGGCACACCCAAGCTTCACAGAAGTCACATACTGCCCCCTTGTGGTCACGGAGAATTACAAACAATCAGTCAAATCAGTTTGCCATGGATTTACTTTTACTGAAGTCACAGTACAAATCTGAATAAATTGATCTCAGACAAAAATAGTGTACTACATTGCAGGCTATTATATCCGGTACATGCTTTGTAATTTAGTAGGTAATAGTCACTGATCACTGGGCTGTCATTCATCACTTGCATTTTGTTTAAATCATTATTCTGTTAACCTATTCCAGCATGTCGGATCCCTACTAGGACAGTGTTTAGACTGCGTTTCTTCTTTCTTCAATAATAATTATAATAAAAATAATAATAATAATAATAATAATAATGCAATACTTGAACACAAAAATGCACAATTGTGACAAAGACTGTAAGCTCAGAGTTTTCTTAGAATCATCGGGTGTTTCAGCTTTGGCTGATCAGACCCCAGCTTGTGTCCACATGGCGAGCTACTACTGACACAATAGGTATAATTTCTTGAGCCATTTTGAGGCTCTCTCTGCCGCTTTGGTGGTATTATGGATAGCTATCCTCATCCTCTCTTCCCTGATGGCCAAATGGCTGAGGGCTCAGGTTAGAGTGTGGACAAAGAAACCCCTACACCCAATCTCTACTGAGAGGCACTGTGTTCTCAATCTAACACATGGGCAGGCACTGACAAGTCCTGCATACTTGCTCTCTTCCAGGTAAACTTCCCAGGGGACTTTCACCACCTGAACAACAGCTTGCTTCGTGGGTACGAGGATAATGTCCTCATGCGGTGGCAGCGATGTGGTTGGGGAACTTCAGCTTGCATCTGAGGTGCACTAACAGCTGCTAGTCCCTTGCAGAGGCCAGCAGTTGGCTGGTTTGAAGCACATTTGGGCCGGCGCTTGCGAGAGCTTGTGTCTTCAACAAATTTAATGGAATCTGGGGCCTAGTCATGGTTTGCGGTTCCCGTTAGCCTTTCCTTTTACAGTTGCATATCCAGAATTTGGTAAACATTGTTGACTGGTTCCACAGTGGGGTTGTGTTCGCTACTAGCCACTTGATCCGTCTCCCCTTAGACTTGTTGTTAGAGGGAGTCAATTGTAAAACTTGGGTAGGTCTGGGCACCATGGGGTGCCTCCAGGCCTGGACTCTCCTGCATCTTAGCAGGTTGGACACCTATGCATTTTGCTCGTGCTTCCACCAAACACTTCATCCTTGTTAGGGGGATCTTCGAGCAAAGTTTGTAGCAGAATTTGCCACATGCACACTGCTTGATTATAGTAGTCTGGGGTGCTTCTCCCCCATTCTCTGGTACCCCTGTGGGTGTCATTCCATTAACTCTCCAGTAATGGCCACAGTTGTTGTGGTTGTCACCCAGTCTTTCCTGGTAGTCAAAGAATAGCAGTATGTTGCTAACTTACCACCATGGCCATCCCAGTGCTGTGGATCCCAGGATGTTTGATGACGCAATCTGATGACTTCATGCACTTGGTTTTGCCTGACAACACAAGCATTAAATAGGTCATATTTTAATAAGCTGTCACAACCAGTAGTTGTATTGCCACTACGTGGATAATTCTGATGTAATTACAGCATTTTTCAGATTAAAATGTTTAAAAGATTTTACAGTACTTAATTGGCATGCACTGCTGACTGCCAATGTGTCTTTTAGAATATCACCACTCTGAATATTTTCAACTTATACACATAGTGGCTTTAAATGTGCATTCACTGATTTTAGGATTATCAGGATCAGCTTATCTGTCATTGTGACGGAGCGGCTCCGTCACTGAGTGCGGGACGCACGCACACACACACATACACACTCACTCCCCGCTCCCTTACAGCCTCAATTAAGCCGGTCATAAACCTCGCTATTATGCATATTTCTTCTACTGTTTAAGTAGCGCGATCAAGGGTGCACACTTGGTAGTTCTACTCTTCTTTAAGCATACATTTAAACAAACATCAAACACTTACTTTGTATCGAGATGCATCGCTGCTCTGTTTTCCATTCAGTTTGGCAAAACGGGAGTGTAACATTTCCGTCTTTTAAATAGCATGTTCTCGCGCGCTTTCATGGTCATGTGAACTGCAAAATTATGGTTTTTGGTTGTAGTAATAATTTGCGATGTAAGTAACTGTTCCAGGGGAAGTAAAAATGTTGGATATAATTATTGTTGAAAATATATCGAAGTGTAATAGATATAAATCCTTTTCTGAAGGTAGTAAAATCTATTCATTATATGGTGTAAATAATGGTTAAGCCTAGTGGGAGGGGCTACTGTCTTTAAAAGTCGCCGCTTTGGCCTGTGAGGGCAGTCTTGGCCTGGTTACAGAGGAGGTAACTAGTGAATTGTATGTTGGGTTTTGTGTAACTTTATTATTGAGTAAGTTATAAATCTTTTTTTCAAATAGTTAATTTTTGTTTCATTTTCTTTATGCAAGTTTTTTTTCCCCACTGTTTGCACTTTGGAGGCCGGCATAATAAAAATCACGCCACTATTTTTCGACTACACCTGTGTTTTCTCTTATTATTGAGAGTTTGGAAGAGAACCCCGCTACAGTCATGGTTAATACTACTCTCAAGTTTAAAATAAATACCTCCTGATGATGGCATTAAAGTTATCTTAGCATGGCCTTGAGGCTTAAAAATTTAGAACAGAAAGACTGCATTACAAACTGAAAATCTGTGGCTGAAAACATAAATGTACTGTTTAGTCCTTCAACAATTTTTAACAACTGCAGAAATCAGCTGATTTAGGATTTTACTTAGCTTTTAATAAATGAATTTACATATTCATGATCAGTTTTTAAATATTTCTGTATTCAGTAGGAATGATTGGGATCGAGACTGAGAGTCACAGACAGACTCTGGATGGCGGTAAGATTTGAAAGACAAACTAACACCTTGTTGGGGAAAAAATAAAATACATCTTTCACTACAGTTTACTCACCACACTGAGCACAGACAGGCAGCTTCTGCACAGAGTTACAGAAGTAGCAGAAGGCTCTGTTCTTCTGTTTTCTACCAGGTGAAATTACAAGGAGAATTATGTTTTTTTGTGCATTACATAAGTAAAAGAAACAATACCACAATGTAAAAATTGTTGTTTTTTTACAAGCAAAATGTATTCTGTATTCAAAGTCTTACTTAAGTAAAAGATCATGAGTATTGGCATTAAAAAGTAGTCATTATACGTCCCATTTCAGAACAACACATACTTTATCACTGGATAACAATTAGTGATGCATTAATGCGTTAGCCTCACTAATGTTGCAGCTAGTAAAGGTGGGGCCAATTTCAACTACTATGGTATTTTAATCCTTACTTAAATTATAATTTTTTTTTTAAATACTAAAAGTACAAGTACCTCAGAATTCTACTTCATTTCCAAACCTAAGTAAATGTACTTTACATTCCACCACTGCTTGAATAAATATTACATAATGAGATACAGTCACTTACCTCTGACATTTGTCACAATCCTACAAGACAGAAGGCAATAAAGAAATAAAGTAAGATATAGTATTCAATAGTATGACAGGTAACTTAGCGTTTTTGTGTATCGGCTACAGTAGCTAAGTTACTAACCATGTTAAAGTTGCAGGGGTGTTTGGCCACATCTACATGTTCCCGGTTGGCTCGACTCTGTTTCTCTCGCTCCTTACGACTTTCAGCCTTTTTCCGGGCACCGGTTTTCTTTTTGGGCATTTCTGCTTCAACGGGCCGGTAGCCACACAGCTAACTGCTAGTTTGACGTCAAGTTATCTACAAACACGGATACATAGGTGCTGCTGTGGATCCGTAACAACCAACAGCTGGCTAGTTTATCTTTAGTTGCAATTAAGCTAACAGCAGATACCTTTAAGTTACTGTAAATGTTTTATCTGACTTCTGTTATCAGTAAAAATACATTGTATCTAGTAAGCAAGGTAATGCTAGATCGCCAACATATGTGACGCATTATGAGGCCAAATATGTACAATTAGCTTAAGGTTAGTTTATAACGTTTTGTTGGCTAAGTTAGCTGTTCCAGCCAAGAAGACAGTTTTGAAAATGACACGTTAGTCACGTGGTAAGAAAATTTAATTAACTTAAGTGTCAGCTGTTTATCTATAATATTTAGGCTGTCTAACAGTTAAATTAATGACCCTTAATGTTACATCCAAGTGTCATTTCAAATGTTCAAGTATGATTTGCAGTTTTCTTACCGAAAAGATCGCCGATTTCTCGCAAGTCCGGTCTGGAACTCTGTGCGGGATGAAACATACTGCCCAGCTTTGGTTCCTACTTTTAATTCCGCATTCCCTAAAGACAATAAATGTTTGCTCTCATCTTGACTTTTGCACTTTGGGTTACCCAGAGTCAAAACTGTAGTTGTGAACAATCTGGTTAATAGTGAATAGTCTAAATATGTTTAAAGAGTCATAAAACACATTTTGTGATGCCATGTTTGCAGATACAAGCAAGTTGTATCTCACTATTAAATCTGCCAGAGAAATCAACCGAGCCTGTAATGACCTGCAATCACAACCTGGCAATGCAAAAAGTTTTCTTTATGCAAAAAAAAGCTAATTACTGAAGTAAATAGGTAAGTAAATTCATTTGTGAAAAGTGATTAGTGAAACCCTGCCTAGTGAAGAACCTACCTTATTGAGAATTAACTCGTTTAATCTGAGAACCCCCCGTTTAATCTGTCGATTATTCAAACTAATTTATTGTGCAAGCAGGCTGAACTTTCTAGACATTTGTAGGTAAGTTGGCGTATCTATTATATAGTTGTTGTATAGACACTGAAAATAATTTCACCTCAGCATTTAAACATCTCAGATTACTAATGAAGCAACTCTTCTATAAAGATTTCATGAGATATTGATTCAAATCTGTAATATAGAATGGGTGGGGTTTTTAGAATAAAAGACAAAAAAACATGTCAACAGAATTGTGAGATGGAATATGACACATGAGTAAATGGAATAACACAACAAAATTAAATTAATTTTAAAATAATTAATTAAAAGATTAATGTATAATTTAAAAACACAGAACAGCGCCATTAATGGGCTAGAATAATGATTTTAATTACATTTAATTAATATAATTGATTTACTTGGATGTATCAATTAACAGATTTACTATTTAAACCCCGTAAAAGTCTATATTTATTCCAGGTTCTGTAGATTACCAGAATGTAATACCTTTTTATATACAGTATATGTGTAATACCGTAATACCCAAGAAATTTAATTTAGATGTCTTCTTTACTTTTGATGCACAAATAAATTAATAACAACTCTAACATTTCCTACAGTGTAACATTTTACAAAATGCAAAACTGTTAATTATTAATTTCTTTGGCAGTGGTTTATAGGGTTTACATGATTTATTACAATTTTAGTTTCTCCACATGCCACGGGGCGTCACAGCCACCATATCCACGCCCATGTCACGTGCTGATGCGCGGTGAGCCAATCCGGAGCGAGGACGGGAAACAGCTGACGGAGAGCAACAACACATAGCGACGTCTTTTCCTGCAGGTGGTGTGTAGTAGACTCCTGCACGTAGCTCACAAACTCTTTGGACCCCTCGGTGTTTAGCAATGCAAGGTTAATGCACTTTGTTTAACCAGAGCCTTCTGTAAAAAAAAAAAAAAAAAAAAAGTAAAAAAATAAAGATAGAAAGAGGGACTTGGTGCGAGCTTTCCAGTGAGGAGGAGACCCCGGAGCTCGTCGTCCATCCCAAACCAGCCGCACAATGGCACCGTCCCTCATCGGAGCTTGCCGCAGTCTGGCTCTCTCGACGTGGCTGCTGTCGTTTTGTTTCGTCCACCTGCTGTGCCTGGACTTCACGGTTGCAGAGAAAGAGGAATGGTACACGGCGTTCGTCAACATCACCTATCTGGACCCCGTCACATCGGAGGTCAAGACAGAGAAAACCGAGTGCGGTCGGTATGGCGAGCACTCGCCGAAGAAAGAAGCCAGAGGTCTGGTCCTGGTGCCGTCGTCCCTGCAGGACAGACAGGCGTGCGACCCAAACGTCAGGTTCCCTCCCGTCTTTCACAACACCGCCTGGGTGGCGTTGGTGGCTGCGGGGAATTGCACATACCGAGAGAAAATCCGTAACGTTGCCAACCTCAACGCCTCTGCAGTTGTCATATACAATGTGGGCTCCAGCAGTGCCAACGACACCATAACAATGCCCCATCCAGGTAAGAGGCGACCTGTCTCCCTGCAAGAGAAGTCTCATTTTTACAGGCTTTTCCTCCATAATCCCTGTCCAGTTGAGTGTTGGAGGCCTATAAATGTCACTTAAGTAGTTGCTTCTTTAGTGTTTGGCACCTCTGGACAAGATTAATGGTTTTCATTCCACCTGCTGGGGTCCCAGACCCACTCTGCATCTCTGTAATCAGCTAAATAATCAATTAGTGGTAAATTAGAAAAGTTGCTCCAAGTAGATGGACTGACCCACTGCCACAGATCTGCTGAATTTGCCAACTGGTTGTAGGTGTGGGTGCAACCTTTGAAGGCCATGTTAATATACACCATCTGTCATTAAAAATGTTTTTATATTCATGCCACTTTGATACCTGGGTTCCAATGTTACTTATTACTTACTTATGTGCTCCAAACTTTAAGAGAGATGAACGTGTTTTTCCTACTCATTTTAGTGTTGGTCTGACACAGTTTTTAGTGTCCCATGTGTCTGTACCACAGTCACACATCAATTGGTGCCAGATAACATTATTTATGGTAAATTCCCAGCCCTATACACCAGAAGAGGTCGCCTCTATTAGTGCCTTAAAACTACATATCACTGAACACAACTCTTTCACTGAGTTTATTTTCCATGCCTAGTAAAATAAACTTGATGTGTTAAACATTCTAAATCCTAAAAAACAACAAAGATAAAGCACAGACCTCTTTTACTAACAATGCAAATACAACATTATCTATCATAAAGTATCAGAGATCTATAAAGGAAACAAAACAAATATTTTAAGTGGGATTAGTGCATAAACAACACAGATGTTTATACAGCATTTGTTGAACTACCATTTTTATGGAAAGAACACTAACCAATTTCATTGTGTGGGATTTTCTAGCTATACTTGTGTTTTTTAGGAATGATATGATTCCTTGTCCTGGTGGGTTTTTCTATTGGATCAAGTATCCTGGAAGTCATAGATAATCAGTTTTTTGTTCAAATGCTCTTCATCAGCACACACACCTGCTGACACAGGGGCTGGGATGTCTGTTTTGCATTGTAATGTGGTCTTTGTTCTCAAATTGCCACTCTGCTCTTCTGTGCTTTTTAAATATTTTTTTATTTGTCAAAACAGAGAAGGATATTATGCATAGATACTGTACATGTATCAGTCCATCTAGTTTTGTAATAGATCTATATAACTGTCCCAGAGTTGCAATAAACCTTCAAATTATTTTTGTACAGTTATCACAGTTTTAACTCTTGGTTTCCCCCCTCAATTCTATTTTATGCAGTTTTTAATACTGAATCAGTTGTTTGCAAGAATAAAAGTTGACTTCTTTTTACTACAGTAGCTGTGAGCAAAGGCTTGTTTTCCACTTGACTTGTATTTCCATTGGAAACGAGCTCCCAGTTTGTTGGTAGTTGTCATAAAGATGTGGCTGACCAGACAGCTACACCTGTGCAAGACAACAGCACAATGCAAGAAGGCTGTTTGAAAAAAGGATCTGTACAATAACAGATGTTTAATCAAAACGCTTGGAACACTTAAGGACACAATGGTCAATTGACTTCGAGACTTTTTTTAAATGAAAAGGCCCTTTTGTACAGAAGTGTAACAGCCACCTGTCGCATAAGCAGATAATTTAAATTCAATACAAAGCCAGTGACTTGTCTGACCCTTCAGATCCCTTTTTATAGTATTTAGTCACAATGTTGTTGCACTATTGTAGCTAAATGTAGCTAAAAAAATGTAGCTAAAAAAAATAAAGTAATGCAGGTCATTTTTGTACTTTACTTAAAACATTTAACAGTATTTGAACATTAAAAATCCTCTATTCCTCCTCTGTTCTTGGAGTAGCAAACAAAGGCTCATCACTAGGTTACCTAGAACATTAAAGGCACCAGGCTATTTTAAAGGCTTGCCCTGCTTTGAGCCCTGGCATATATATATATATATATATATATATATATATATATATATATATATATATATATATATATATATATATATATATATATATATATATATATATATATATATATATATATATATATATATATATATATAAACTGAGACACTTTGAGACAGAAACAGCAGCCAGGAGAGATGTGATGACAAAGCTGGTAGAAAAGAGGAAGGCAACTGAGGGTACAGTGACAAAGCAACTTTTCTTAATGTGTAGACTGAACGTGAGGCTGCCAAAGAAAGAATAGAGCACTTCCCTGTCCAGAGCCAACACAGCTGGGCTGTAAAATCCACAGTTGCCAGAGCCAGGAACCTCTCATGGCCTGGCCTCATTTAACCCCTTCATCCCAAGAATGTGATGTGTCAAAATAATGTGTCAGCTTTCGACTATAAAGCCGGGTTAGATACTATGGGTTTATCATTGGTGTGTTGGTCTGGATAAAGTTTTAATCTTCACAGCCCTTTTCCTGTAAAAGCCCCTGTGAACCGTATCACTGGTATCACTTGAATATTCAATCACATTTAATCTCCCAGATGAGTTGTATAGAGGTAACTAGTAACACTGATACCTCTCATATCTCTACAGTAAATAGGCCTGTAGACATGTAGCTGAAGCCATCAGCAGATTAGCTAATCTTAGCATACAGACTGGAAACAAGAGGAAACAGTTACCCAGGCAGTGGCCAAAGGTAAAACAAAGTTTTAAATGCCTACCTCATCACCTCTTGTTCCTTTGTTTAACCCACACAATAAACAAAGTGTAAAAATGACATTTTGCTGTTTAAAGAGAGGCTTTGTTCCAGACTTTTTTCTCTTTTTTTGCCTTAGAGCACTAACTTCCTAGTCTGCACTGGTTGCTTGGCAACGGTTCAGCACCAAGTTTTTTTTTCATACTTCAATTTTTGTATGGATTAATCAAATAAGATGTGTTAATTAACATGATGTTACCTTTGGACTGAACCAGGCTACCGGTTTCTCTTAGTTTCTAGTCTTTGTGCTCCGCTAAGCTAACTGACTGCTGGCCTCAGCTACAGATATGCTAGTAGTATCAGCCTTCCCATTTAACTCCCAGTAAGAAAGCGAATAAGTGTATTTCCCAAAATGTCAAACTACTCATTTTGTCAACAACTCTGAAGCTTTTTTTATATTAACCACAGTGTAAGCCTACTTTATGTAACTGTCAGGTTCAGGTGAGCACATGGTTGTTAATAAAAGATTCACCAGTTAATTTAGTGTTATCCACTTTGCAGCAGACCAAAAGCCTGCTAGTGAAATGAACGGGTTGGTGTCCACTGAATTACCCCTTCAGTATGTATCCCTCTTGGCTTCCACAGCTTTTCACAAGTTCAGCCTCAGTCTCAGATGTTGCCCTCCTGTTTTAGAGGCAGCTATTTTTGTCCACTTTGACTGCGTCACAGTGAACAGAACAAGCAGATAAGAGTCAAGGCTTAGGGAAATCTTACATGCCTTGTTATGGCTTTCCTAATTTCTCTTCTATGAAGCTGAAGCTGACCATACACAGACATTTTGTAAAGGAGTCTGGAAGCAACAGTTTTATTATTGAAATCCTTTGCCTTCACAGGCATTGCACACCATATGGCCATGCTGCATAAAACCATAAACCAGCAGGTCAGGAGAGTGTGTGTCTGAGATTACACACATTTAAAAAGAGGTTTACATAACAGTGAACATGGAGTCTTGAGTATTAACTTGTATTACTGGGGAAGACTGTTAATATATTTCTTAATCCACCTATTTAAAAAACACTCATTTTATAAACTCTGAAAATGCCTGTCAACCACACGTCTAACTTATTTAAATTTTTATGTCGGTGAGAAAGACAATGAAGAAGTGTGGCAGCTCATGGCCTAAGAGTCTGAATAGACAGTAGTGTTCAGCAGCGTGTCACCATCTGTTTGCTGTCCAAACACAAGCTTTTGTTTTCTCTGTCATTGTTTGTAGTAGGGTTTGCTTCAGAAGCTCTAGCGTACATACACTCATTTTAAGGGAGCAGCCATGTTAACGCAAGGATAAACCTTTGTGTTGACAGTGGAGATACTGCTAACTGCATTACTGTGTGATTATGGGTGAGTAGGGATCTGGCTGTGTTTGAAGAGGATGGTACAAATCAAGTGGTTTGTACCCATTTCTACCTTTCCCGTAACAAAACAGTTAATTGAAGCATTTGTTTGATTGTTAAGAATGCTGCTTTGCCCAAATATATTTACTGTATTGTGTTCTGAAACAAAAATTACAACCATGTTCTGAAATTCTGTTTCCACAAGAATTTAAATTAAAAAGTTCAGCTAGGTAACATATAGAGGCCTGTGCTGATTAACGGACGTGATTTTGGTCTGATTTCTCTGGTAAATGCAGCTGTGCTGTGCAGATTTCCTAACCTGTTACGTAAAGGGATTTATGAGCATGACTGCTATAATGCATTGCAGCTACATCCTTAAAATGTAGTGTCAGTTGGATTCAAAGCCTTTAACTCCTCTGCAAAACACAAAACACCATATTCTCTGTCAGTCTTAATACCTCTGTGGCAGAATCACCCCAGAATATAATGTGAAAATAGCTCTGTGCAGATCTCTGTGAGGTGCATGAGGATTTGTCACGGCACTTTGCTGCACAGGGGATGCTGTTGGTGATGGCAGGTGGAGTAACGCTACTGGTAATGGTGACTGAATGAGGGAGTGAAGCACCGCACGGAGCCTCTGTGACTCTATGCAGCCATAGTCATAAACAGGTGGCAGGAGAAATATGATGTAACAGTTTTTCAAGCTGTTGATGCAGTTCCTGGAAACATCAGCCAGTGTTGTGTCACTTCCCCCATTATAGACAATTTCAAATAAACTATACAGAAGAGATGCTGAGTGAGACTGGATGTTTTGAGACCGGTACAGAGATCGATGTTTGGAAGTTAGAAATCTAATAATGACATGTCAGCCGAAATGTTTTCACATAAGAAATGGCAGCATTTTTGAACCCTCCTACATTTCATTTTCCATTTTATCTTCACTGCAAACTGTCAAATAAAGGCAAAAATACTATTTTTTTTTTTTTTACCTGTCAAACTACAGTATGTAATCGTGACACTATTTCTAAATGACCTCAACATATCTCTGCAGTTTTTGGTTACAGACTTATTCACAGATAACAATACTTCTGCGATAAGCAGATATCAGGCGATAATATCAGCATCAGTTAGATCTGTAGTATAGGCTGGGCATCTATACTTTCTTTAGCTAGTCCTGAAATAATTGATTGAGCAACAGAAAATGAATTGTCAGCTATTTTAATAATCTACTAATTCTTTAGGTAAAATCAACCAAGCCAATATGACTTACAAGTTCCAGTTTCTCATTTGAGTTTTGTCTTCTTTTCTCTGTTTTGTGTAATTTTAATCTGAATATCTTTATGTGTTAAGCTGTTTTAAACACATTTGAATGCACGTCCCTGTGATGGACATTTGTTGTGACAATATAATTAATTAATGAAAGAAATTATACACACATTTATCAATAATGACAATGATAGTTTTAGCCTAAAGTTAACTGAACTGTGGCGAGCATGAGAAGAAGTACTGTCTTAGCTAATGCTAATGTTAATTTTTCATGCAAACCCATAGAAATCCTGTCCTGTAAACGCGGTCTTCCTCCTGGACTTATTTCGGGTGCAGGTGTTGAAAGATGCTCTGTGACTGTAATGCAAAAGTCTTCATCGTGCACAACATGCAAAGCAACAGAAGGTTGGTGGCAGGAAGCCTCTTACATAGCAAGTGAGGCTTTAGTTTTGCTGTCCTGTCTAAGCTCCCAGCAATCTGCCCAAGTTTTCTCTCTTGTATACACCACAGTCTGAATCAGAAACTGAGTTTTCACACCTGCTCTGCTTTAAATGACAATTCTTTATATACCAGAGTTGGATGGTAGGAATCTACTTGTAAAAAGTATTTCTAATTTCTAAGCTTTGGTAAGCATTTGTGTATATCCATAAATATTAAGGAACCAGGGCTGTGTGATGCTAAATTCATTTGTATTGTAAAAAGGGTTGGATTAAGAAACTGTAGCCAAAGCCTACAGTTGGTCTTTAAAGAAGTTATTTTCAGTTGCAGTTTAATGAGATTTATTGCCTTTCTGTTGTGTTGCCTAATTTTTGTCCTAATTACCAAAACAAATTTCAGATCGCTTTAATACAACTACAGCTATTTTCAGGATGTCAGAAAAAAAGGAAGAATGCTCGTTATAATTTCCCAGAGTCCAAAGTGATGTCTTTAAATGTCTTGTTTTGTCTGACCAACAGTCCAAAACCCAAAGATATTCAGTTTGCTATCATGAATGACAAGAAAATAATAAAATCCTGACATTTGAGAAGCTGGAATCTGGAACCAATGGATGTTTAGCATTTTTTTCTTCGTTTTCTATCAGTTGACTAGAGAGACTAATTGTTGCAGCTGTAGACATTATACAAAAATACATTGAACTTGTATTAATTCATTTTCAAAGTTTAACTGTTTAGTTATATTTTCTGTAACATATATCTCACTAAGTGCTGTTTCAAAGCTTACTCCACAAAAGATATGAATATATAATTCATGGGGAAAGATAATTTCTGTATTTTAGTTTAAGTGTGTGTGTGTGTGTGTGTGTGTGTGCGCGCAGGTACAGGCGATGTTGTGGCCATTATGATCCCAGAGCCTAAAGGTCGTGAGATTGTGGCGTTGCTGGAGCAACACATCAACATCATGTTATACATCACCATAGGAACCCGCAACCTGCAGAAGTACGTGAGCAGAACATCGGTAGTGTTTGTCTCCATCTCCTTCATCGTTCTCATGATCATCTCCCTCGCCTGGCTTGTCTTCTACTATATCCAGAGGTTCCGCTATGCTAATGCACGAGACCGCAACCAGGTATGACTGTGTGCACTTTGCTCAATCAAAGTATAACTCGTTGTATTTCTGTGTAAAAGGCTTCCTGACAGGGCTGTAGTGCTGTGGTCTCACTCACACTGAGAAAGGCTCTTACATTTTTTCCATTTGCTGTCAGCTCTGTACGGCTGTGAGGAGAGGCCAGAATTAGCCTGAAAGCTGGCCAAACAGAGACGTGGCAAACCAGTGAACCATCAACCAACTCCGCTTTCTAGTCCCTTGAGCTGACAGTGCAAATACTTTTTATAATAATGGCTATTGCCATCTCTATATTACAGACGTTCCTGTGACATCTATAATGACAGTTCATCACTGGGCCTGTTATGATAGGAGCCGGAGCCATGACAACTGTTTGCATTTTCATTTTGATTTATGTTGTACAAAGAATTCAGCCATTTTGAACAACTATGCTCTTGATTTATTCCCAAGGGAGCCAAAACATTTATGGTGTGCTATTGTAAAACTATATCTCAATAACGCCACTGCCTTTCTGTGAAACTGCCGCCACCTGTTATGTCTTTGTTTTATTGTTATAACCACCTTTCTTTAAATACTTTTCCCTGTCACAGTGCCAAAAATACAAACCACATTAACTAATTTACCCGTAATAAACAGAAAGTAATACATTGTCAAATTTATTGCTGCCTGTGTAAAACATTTACAGAACACTGTGTTAAAGAAACAGTTTGTTAATACCTCAAAGAATGACCTCATTGTTGCATACATTACCAAAGCAACTAGTTCCCTTTACACACTTCTCCCACCCCGGCAGCATTTTCAAAACCATCAAGAGTTGAAGTTAAATACCTGATGTCTTATTACATAGAAAGTGACATTGTATTAAAAGTAATTGGTGTTTCAGTTTGTCTCCTGGATCTGTTTTCGTTTCTAGTCAGTGACAGTGGTTCAGCTGTGGTGTTTTATACTCTGATCTATTTGCTTAACACACAGTCGGTGATGTCGTCTCTTCTCTATTCATTTCCAAAGTTAAGAAGCACAATCGACAAGCCCCCAGCCTGCAAAGCGACACGTGATGTTTGATCCTGTGAAATTTCATGTTTGTACACGTTAACATGACAACAGCAGTATGCAGATACAGTGCATCTGGAAAGTATTCACAGCGCTTCACTTTTTCCAAATTTTGTTATGTTAGCCATATTCCAGAATGGATAAAATGAAAATGAAAAGAGTTTTTTTTTTTTTTTTTTTTATCCAAATCTAATCTACAGCAAATTTAATTAAAAAAAAAAAACTAAACTAAAGGACATGTACATAAGTATCCACAGCCTTTGCCATGACACTCAAAAAAACCTAAAAACGTAGTGGGGATGTTTTCAGCAGCAGGAACTAGGAATCTAGTCAGGATCAACGGAAAGATGAATACAGCAATATACAGAGACATCCTTGATGAAAACCTGCGCTAGGGTGCTCTTGGCCTCAGCTTGGGGTGAAGGTTCATCTTCCAACAGGACAATGACCCTAAGAAACACAGCCAAGATAACAAAGGAGTAGCTACAGAACAACTTTGTGAATGTCCTTGAGTGGCCCAGCCAGAGCCTCTTACTCTAAAAGACTTGAATGGAATTTGTGCCAAAGGTGCTTCAACAAAGTATTGAGCAAAGGCTGTGAATACTCATGTACACCCCTCACATTTTTGTAAATATTTGATTACATCTTTTCATGTGCCAACACTGAAGAAATAACACTTTGCTACAATGTAAAGTAGTGAGTGTACAGCTTGTATAACAGAGCGCTCTGAATACTTTCAGAGGCACTGTACCTCACCGTCTACAGACCAATGAGATACCTACAGTATATATCGCTGTGTCACTGACTGTTTTCACAATTTCAAAAAAAAATTCTGGCCATGTCAGTAATCAAGTTCTTTTTTTTTTTTTTTTTTTTTTTTTTTTTTAAATGTCATCAGAGACGTTTAGGAGATGCTGCAAAAAAGGCCATGAGTAAGCTGCAAGTACGCACCATTAAGAAAGGAGACAAGGTAAATGATGTTCCCCTCACTGCAAACAGTACATTTCACTTTAACTGTGTGTGTGTGTGTGTGTGTGTGCGTGTGTGCGTGTGTGGTTGTCTATGTTTTATTTGGTATATAGATATTTGTTGGTCTGTCATTTTGTGTCTTTTTAATTTCTGTGTTCTGTGTTTCAGGAGACTGAGTCAGACTTTGACAACTGTGCAGTTTGCATTGAAGGTTATAAGCCTAATGATGTCGTAAGGATATTACCATGCAGGTAATGTTTGTGCGCTAGGCTTGGACGGTATCACAGTATTGGAGTATACCAGAGTATTTAGAAATCCTTACAGTATGACTTTCAATACTGTCAAAAATACTGACACTCCTCTTTATATTAAACTGATACGGAGATGCTGTATTGAGTGACGTTGTGTTAAACTGCCTGACATCAAGTTTTGATCTTTGCTGTACATACTATAACAAGCGTCTGTATTTGTTGTTTACATGAACGTAAAAAGTAAACACATGCACCATGGCTACGATATCTACACATTTCACTGTGCACTGCATTGTAGCTGTCGTTTGTTTTCAAATTAATAATTTCTGCACTGGCTTCTTGTTTGGTCAGACATGTCTTCCATAAGCACTGTGTAGACCCATGGTTACAAGACCACCGGACGTGTCCCATGTGTAAAATGAACATCCTTAAAGCTTTGGGAATCCTAGTAAGGTCCTTTTTGATTTATTGTGGTCATTTTTGCCTCATACATGCATATAGAAAAAGTAAAATTCACTGCTCTCATTTCTCATCAAGACTAAAGTAACTCTGAAGTGCAAAACATTAAAGCGACGAATACTTGTAAAGACATTTTTTTACATTTTACAGCTGAACCCCGACTGTTCAGACGACATTCCTCCAGACTACGAGACATCTGTCGGAGGTCCACCCACAAACCCCATCAGTGGGGCTAGTGAAATCACAGTTAACGAAAGTTCGGTGGTTCTGGATCCAGCCGGAAGAGTGATTGACCTACAGCAGTTCCATCCTAATGCAGAGACAGACCCTCCGGCAGGGAATGAGAGCCGCATCATCGCCAGCAGTGAGTACAGACATCACACATTTTTAACAGAGTGAACTGACAGTCAGTGAAAAAGGGATGTTAACATAAAACTAAGATGGATTAATGCAGATAAAGTTATGACCAACTGCTCTTCAGTGTCTCTCTGTTCATTTATTTGTGTCTCCATTATTAAATCCACAGCCTTTGACTGTTGCCTGATTTTGGTGTCCTGTGCTTGAAAATAGTTTGGGACAATTCTGCAGAAAGAAACAGATGAGACAAGATTTTTTGTCCCCCATCTCCCAGCTTTCTAACAGTATGCTGATTCTGGTTTTATACCCCTTTCTTCAGTCTTATCATTTGAGGATTGAATAGTTTATGAGGTCGAAAGCAGGCCACCAGCCACCTGGTCAATATTCCCTGGTTCAGATCCTCCTGGGTAATACAGGAGGGTAAGAATAGCATTCCCTTCCCAGAAACTCTCAACCTAACCCACATACCCTCAAATACTTGTTATGTTAAAGTGTGTTGTACACACAGGATTTTTATATTTTTATTTTTTTAGAGAACAGAAAAAGAGTAGTTGTAACATTTGGGCTCACAAGCATTTGGGCTTGGAAGAAGAAAAAGCTCTCACTTTTACGCCAAATCTGTAAATCCATGAAAAGTCAAATTCAGGCCATTTGTGGATCGTAACCAAGTCTGGTCTGTTTATTAATTAAGCTTGATGTAAACCTAGTGGTTTTATTGTTGTTCCGGCTGTTTTTTGATCACTCAGATGCACACTGTAGGGTTTATATTCAAACTCTGCTTGAAGACCTGGAAAGAGCAGGGTGGAACGATAAAGAACAGATCAATAAAGAGTAAACTGTGCCAAAGTCCTGCTGCTCAGCACGGCAGACCGGCTCCAACACTTTCTGCTTACTGGCACAAACAGTATCCATACTTACAGGGCCTGATTTACTAAAGGTTTGCGTGAGTAAAAACGTGTGCAAACTGGATATCACCAGCAAATTAACACCTGGGCTGATGTACTAATGGTGTGCACGCAGAATGAAGTCTTTCAAAAGTGCAAGATAGCGCCTGTTGTTCATTTAGTACTTTTGCCTTAATGAATATACAGTTTGGGGCTTTTCAATTTTATTGTGCAAATTAGTGGGAGGGTAACATGCAAATACATTTATTTACTACACGCAGTGTGATCTACCAAGGCTAAACGCAATTTCATGTGAGTGCAACACATTTATATTTAATACGTTTGAGAGGAAGGTGCAAACCGCCAAGTGTTGCGCAGAGATGGCTTCTGTTATTGTTGCCAGAAGGAGACACAGCCATAATGAAAGAAAACGTAGAGAAAATAACAATATTAGATAATATTATTCTATATCCAATGTATTGAAATACAATTATTTTATTTATTCGGCGAAGTATATGAATTGAATTGTTTTTTATTGTATTTTCCTTTAGCTTTGGCAATACTCTTGTATGACCATTCATGCCAATAAAGCAAATTTCGTTTCGACCTGATTTATTTTCTCCATGAGATGGAAGAATTTAGAAAGTTGTGTAGCGCTGTGGAGAGCCCCCAGCTGCAGTGAATGAATCACGCGTAAAATTCATCCAGCCAGAGGGAACGATCACCAACTGTTCATAGCGTGCCGGTCGTAATATAGCGACACAACCAATTGTAGGTATCGGAGAGGGGGTGGAGTGTACAGGGCCAGTTACAGGAGATCACGGAGTGACCGGGCACGGGCGAACGGTCAGTGATTGTTCCCTCTGGCTGGATTGAAGCATGATCTGCTGGCATTTCCTCGCGTCTGGGTCATTCCAGCATACTGTAGCTGTTTCTGCTGGGGTTTCCCAAAGCAGTTTTTCCAGGTGTTCTGTCCCAAGTACTTAGTGCAATCTCAGGCAGGATGGGCAATACGATTTCCACATACTCGGGACGCACTGAACGAACGAACGAAGATTTTTACGCAGTGGCTGCTTTCCCTCCCAATCTCCATGGCGGAAACCATTAAA
>NW_024044342.1:0-37470 GCF_014851395.1 Micropterus salmoides
TTTTTCAGTATAATTTGCTGAGATTTTCTCACTGACACAGGTGGTTGAAATGCGGCACCTGTTCTTCTTGTGAAACTGTTTATTCAAATCACAGAATAATGCAGATTTGTCGTCATGTCTTATTATTTTCATCTGATTCAGCAGAGCTTGACTTGTGACTGACCTGAAACACAATGAGCTTAAGGAATCGAAAACATCATACTATAATGTATTATGAGTCGTATATAACCTTTATTGTTGGGCTAAATTATGAAATATGGTGTTTTCTTCTATCTATGGCCTTTCCTGGGGTTTCAAATCTTCCTTTTTATGTACGAATTCAATCTCTAGACTGGAGCCAGGCACACAATCATGTTTATGGACCGCCATCATCTCTGAATATGACCATGGAACCACTTGGCCTTGCACAGGATACATTATGTGATGTGTGTGTCTTGTGTGTGTGTGTGCCTCTGTGTGTGTGCTTTCTTGCTTGCCTCTTCAGTTGTTTACATTTCAGGGCAAATCTGTTCTTTTCTGCAAAACTGGGCCTGCTGAAATGTGTTTGTTATCTGTGCATAAAGCATGCAACAGTGACCTCAGGGCAAAACCAGTCTTCACAGCTCTGTTCTATAAAAATTAAGGTGTGAGTCGTTTAAGAGAAAACTTCTTTTTCTCTTAACAGCGTCATATAGTCTGTCAATGTCAGTGTGTTTATATGTGATAAGAGACAGGCATCAGTATACAGAGGTGTGAACTCTGAGGATATTTCTTAAAAAGAAATAGAATGTAAAAGATATGTTTCCAGGAGAAAAAGGAGAAGCAAGTACAACATTATTGTTGCTAAGGAACTGCTTCCTAACCATATACATTGTAGTTTGTTGCTAGGCTCTCAGGAGCTTCAGATCTGTAACACATTAATGTTACCATTAGTCCAGACCATTAAAAAACAACTTATTGTTCAGTCCAACTAAGATGCTTTTATAAGTACTGTAGATGGTAATTGTTAATGATGTTGGTTAAGTCATAGCTTTACCTGATAATGAAAATGGTAATTAAGATCACTTTCAACAACTTCCAATTTAGAATTTGGAAACTCACAAAGGAAAGCAAAATGTGTGTCCAAAGATGTGTCATTGTTTCAGGAGGTTTCTATCATCCACTTTTTTAAAATTTTTACTAGCTCTTCATGTCTTACAAGCACTGCACTGTGTGGCAACACCAAAAATACCAAAAACACTCTAAAATCAAGCAATTATATTAGGCATACTGGCATCTTTGAATACACTTTATTTTCTTTAACATGTTTCTTTGTCAACCCCACCACATCTTTTTTTAAAAAGTAACTAGGATGCAGCTATAGTGTTCAGATGTCTTCTGAACTCTGTCAAAGTGAATTACTTTTACTTAAAACATGTTTTTAATCACTTACATAAACCAATAACATGAGTTTGTTGTACAGTAGCCAAAGAGGCAATATCACCTCTAGATGTTCTGGCTACTTTTTTGTGGTTCAATCATCGTTTTAATGATTTCTTTCTCTCGTCAAGGGTGACAACAGTGGTGGTTTACAGATTTCAGTTTTAACTAACCATGCTGCAACATAGAAAATGGCCACTGAAGAAAAGTAGTGCAAAGAGATGGAGAGACCGGAAAAAGGGGATCAGTGTTAGTTAGCACTGTCTGATCAGCATTTTGATATGCCACACCTGTGAGTTAAATGGATTATCTCGGCAAAGGAGAAGTGCTCACTAACACAGATGTTGACAGATTTGTGAACAATATTTGAGAGAAATAGGCCTTTTGTGTACAAATAGAAAGTCTTAGATCTTTGAATTCAGTTCATGATGAATGGGGGCAAAAACAAGTGTTGCTTTTATAATTTTGTTCAGTGTATGTATATATAGAAGAGGAGAAGGAAAAGAAACTACAACTGCAGAAACAATCATTTATATTTCTTTAGTATGGATTAATATTGATTTCAGGGTTCATTTACTCATAATATATGCTGATATTATTAAGAAAATCCACTATTATTGGTCAGTTAGTTTATCAGTTGACTTCCACAAATGAATGTGCATCTCTAAACCTTATGTGCAATGATATCTTGTATTTTAAAAGTGTTTTATAGACATAAAAACACAATAAACAGTGCAAATAAGAAATGGAATAAGAATAAAACAAAAATAAGAAAATGCGAGTGGGAGAAAATGTCAGTTTTAGGCATCTTTACATTTTCTGATTTGACAATGACATAATATGGTTATACACAGCAAAGGTCAAGTGTTTAATTTTATGTCTTGGAGCACTGCACAGTACTCAACAAACTGTCAAATGCGTAGAGTTGACCCGCAATTATGATGAAATTTAAAAGACAAACTATCTTGGTACAGCTTTCATTATAGTGTTAGATTTGCTAGCAACACTGCATAATGAATGGCTGCAGGGAAACGTCCCATTACATTTTAATTACTCTGATAAATGGATTACCACTGACCACCACCAGATGGTGCTACATTTTTTTTTTGTTTTCTCTGAATTTATTCATTGTATTGCTTATGAGCAGAAGAAGACAATGAGTCTGGCTGTTTTATACAGTCTATGGTTGTAAAGCAAGATACCAAGCGAATTTCTTGAAAAATAATTGAATGAAATCAGTAATGAAGCAATGCAGTGACGCAATAAAAACTTGCATTGAAACACCATGATGCTGCCTTTTATAAAACACATTTTGGCCGCCACATAAACAGCTCCACGGACAAGATCTGATTTGGACTGAACATATTTTTAAAAAAATGTTTGCACATTATCATGTATCTATATTTAAATACCTTTCTTAGAATCAGTTTAACAAATGTGTGACTGATCCTGACATGAAGCCTACAAAGCCTTGAGGGCTTGTTGAATTCGCGATGCTACATGTGAGCATAACTGAAGCTACACAGAGTAAGCCGCCTCTCCCTCAGACTTTTACACCCTGAGGCGCTGTGCTGCACACAAGGTTGTTTACACACACCAAGATTGTGTACAGGCTCAGCCTCTCTCCCCATCTCTCACCCACACTCAGCCATTTACTCCATCACAAGCACCTACATACTTGCCCACACCTCACTGAGTGTCCACGGCCTAGACCAGGCTAATCCTCTAACTTATAGGCACTGCAGTGTGCTCGAAGCAAATCCCATGCCTTCAAAATGCAGACACCTCTGGAGCTGATGTTCGACCCAAACCCCTCAGAGGTGATATAACATAACTTTGTCTTCTTTTATGTTTTCTCCTTTTGCTCCACTCTTAGCTCTCCTGCATGCAAATAAATACTGAACATGTGTCATTTAATAACAATGAGTTATTACTACAATAATTGTTTGTAATTTTTGCACTTTTTGCAGGCTGGATATGTGACTGCTGTGGTAACAACACACAGGACCTACTATATTACAAATGCAGATTTGTCATGAAGAATTTAGTGTGTTACAGTTTTCACAAAATTAAAGAAATCCTTGACTGTAACGACAGATGTTATAAGTCAAGTCAAATGTGAATTTCATAAGCAGCAGGTGTATGTATTCTTGCCTGTTTCGTATTTGTGATCACATTAACATCACTTGAATCAAAATTAACAGGGTGCACACCACAGGGGAAATATGGATAATTTTATAATAATTTATTTTTTGTGGTTTTAATTGATGAAACATGAATTACTCTGTGTATACTGTGAGATATCAATTCTTGACCAGAAGTCTAGTGCACATGTCAATCCATTCGTTCACCCAAATGGGGATCTATATAGGGGTAGTTCTCCGTAAATCCATATAGTTTAGTACAGTATAGTTCTCCGCTGTCTGGGTTGCAGTGCGTCTAGGCAGGGCGGGTTAGGGCTGTTTGACTGTCTTAACGTGTTTTTGACTGCTTTTACCAAGACTGTAGTGCAAACAATCTGGATTCACAGTAACGATTGTGAACAGGAATACATTTTAGTTGTCTTTTTAATATCTCCCGTTGTTGCTTTTATGTTTTATTTAAAGCACTTTGAATTGCCTTGTTGTTGAAATGTGCTTTACAAATAAACTCGCCTTACATTTCTACACCAGCTGAGAGAAGTTAACCCCCAGCATGCCCTCAGACTTGCATGCTCCCCATGATCGCCTCACTTGTGCTAATAACATCTCTAAAGGGTGCTGGCCAGGGAGATCCCTACCAGAACCTTGAACAGCCTTAACTGGATGGGAGTGGACAACATGTCACACTTTTGGAGAGTCCACATACTCGTCTCCTCATCAAAAATTACCAAGTTGTCAGGAATACTCAATCTGAATGTATCAAGTTATTATTTCGAATGAGATACCCAAAAGTGGTGCCTGAAGCAGTGCAACTGCCATAAAGGTAGGTCTATGGCTCTGGCAAACATGCTCATGTGATGGATCAAAGGCATTACTGGTAAGTGTACTGAGTGAGTCAATATAGCAGCATGATAGGAAATGCCTCTGTCTTTATACAGGGAATAACTTACAGAATTTTTTTTCCAAGGTAGGAAAAGATGGTAGGCTATCATTGTTACCATTCAGCCACAAGTAACCAGTTACCTAATGTGTAGTAAATTTTAGAAGAAAACTTGTAGCCTGTTCCCTTTATATTTCTTATTAAAAAAAAAAAGACAACATAATGTAAGAAACAGTCGTACGTCCAT
This sequence comes from Micropterus salmoides, assembly GCF_014851395.1. Classification (NCBI taxonomy): domain Eukaryota; kingdom Metazoa; phylum Chordata; class Actinopteri; order Centrarchiformes; family Centrarchidae; genus Micropterus; species Micropterus salmoides. Next base: position 4,667 of record NW_024044342.1, read on the forward strand.
GCAGTTTGCTAGCTTGCTGGCTACCTGGCGTAACATTAGCTGACAGCATACTAGCTATGCATTAGCACTCGGTGGATTTAATATAGGAAATGCTACACTGTTGCATTGCAATGCTGGAATAAGCAAGGTAGGTACTGCTCTTCGACACCCCGCCCCACCTTTGTTTTCAGTATTCTTCAAGAGTTTCCTTTAAAAATCGGCTGTTGGAGTAATACCGAGGGACGGTTTCTTTTTAAACTTCTTGCCTGGTGATACAGCTGATGTGTTATTGGCCACAGCTAAATGCTTTACAGGTATTGGATTTGCTTCTCTTCTGTCTTGGCTCTCTGCTTGCTGCCACAACATATTATAGTTATCTCATCCTGTAGCTCTCTCTGTTAACTGCTAATGCTGGTCTCTCAGAGAGCACTTTTCACATTTACCACTTTTACTGAAAATGGGCTGAGCACGGTACCAGACTTACTAAGTGCCCGATTGAGGCGGTGTGCCTGCACGTCATCTGTCAACTTGATGTATCTAAACTCTGCCAGACACCACGGAAACTGGCTAGCTAAGTCACCCCCTGACTCTGCGTTGTGTTTTGATGGAGGAATGATGTGCGGTTGGCTCTGACTCAGTAAACTATGCCAGTTCATGAAATATAACTAAGTTACATAGTCAAAATGATATGTAAAATGAAAATATGTACCTGGAAAGGGACAGAATATACTGGTTAGTCATAACTGACACGGTTGGCTCACACACAGCACACCATAAAAGATTAACAAGTTACTTAAGCACAACTTTGCCTTGGTGCGCTACTTTAGATTATATGATCAATTTAGAATTGCAAAATGTATTATATCCACTTCCACATCCAGTTTTACATCTCAATAGCAATTCAGTCACAACACCAGTACCTGTATGTTCACACAGGGAACTGTAAGTAGCCACAGGTGCAACACATAACCACCAAAAAACAAGTAAAAAAAATAGAAATATTGATTAAGCAAGTGGTCATGTCTTATATATCAAGGAATAAGGACTGTGCGATGAGTAGGTAGTGTACAGTAGGTTTTTAGAGCTTAATTTTCCACTGAAAACAGCTGCCTGCTGCTACTGACAACAAAACAATAAGAGCAGTGAGAGTGAACCAAAACAGTAAAGTTGAAAGCCAGACAATGAAACTATTAGATAAAACTTGCTCTAAAGCTCCGTAAAGCATTTCAAGTGAACCAAACGAAAAATAGCAAAGACAGATTTTTTCGTAGCCTGAAAATATAAATGAGTAAATTTTTTATTGAGCCTAAGTAGCAGGGCTTAACACTGGCTAATGGTGTTTGGTAGCCAGGCAGTCTTGACACAGTTTCACTGCTTAGGTGAAGATATTTTGTTTCTGACAAATTGTCTTTGTGTTTTGTCTGTCAAATGAAATGATGGGAGATGCTGATATTGTCTTCCTAACCAAAATTCTGTATGTTTTTGGTAACCCTTTGAAAAGTCCTTTCTTACTTGATCAATGTAGGGTGGCACAGGATGCATTATCCCATGCTGTTTTGTATTTGATCTCGTATCAACTATGTGAAGTTGTCAGGATTTTATGTGTTCTTTGAACTTTACTGGCATTCTGTAATTAAATTCCTTTTTTGCTGTGACCGATATCATTCACTGGTCATCATTGGTGATGACATTATTGCATCACCACTCAGACTCTGCAAACTGAGTGTGTGCCCATGATTTTGTGGTGCACAAACAGCCTGTGTTAGCAATAGTTTAAATGTGATTGATAAATTTCCTCTTTGAAGGCAACCCCACAGTGGCAGATATGGAAATAAGTGGAAAGGAAAACACAAATGTAAATTAGTGTAAGCAGTAGGTGTAGCTCTAGATAAACCCCTGACTGGCTGTAAAGACAAGTGCCTCCGTGCACAGAATGCTGAGCACAGCTAGCCCCTTGTAAACAAAGCTTCTGCTATTTAGTTTCAGTTGGCTTAATTAGAATGAATGAGGGGACCTTGTGCAAAGAGGACAGTTTTTTGTGGGTGGAGTGAGAGAGGAATTGGCCATGGTGGATGGAAAGCTGGACTGAGAGATAAAGTTACTAGCGGGTGGCACAGACCAATTGGACAATGACAAACAAAGCCTCCAGCCAAAAGCACAGCCGTAATGAATTTAGGGGAACAACATACATGTTAATGTGCGTTCAAGTCAAATTATTCTTATTATATTCCGTGTTTTATCTATACACTAAAGAGAGAGGAACTGTGTGTGTGTGTGCTTTCGACAGAGATGATTGTTTTGTGTGTATGTGGCTGTGCATTTGCAGTTGTGATTTGTTTTTGCAGGCTAATATTTAGCAGTCCTACTGAGGCATTTCACCATATGTGATAGCACAACAACAACAAGAACAGATTGTCATATTTCTTTTTTTTTTAATCAGTGCAATACAGATTACATTATAAAATGAAAATGATCTATTAAAGTGAAGTTACCAGGCAATGTTTTTTTTCTTCTTCATCTTTTAATTGAAAATCTGTTGTGGTACTAATAGGAGACCACATAAGTACCAATACCACCTAACTATACATTTCATAAGTTGACTGCATTATGACAAAGTTTTAGTTCTACTATTTATCTTACTGTGTGCCTCACCAGTGTCACTTCATACCACTCTGTGTCCCATTATTAATATGTTCTGGATGTGTTCTGAAGCTGTGGTCAAAGGTTGTAAAGTGAGCGTAAGATGGCTCATCAGCACAGCTCCAAATCTGTGAAGTGCAACCCAACTAGGATTTATTCAGAAATAGTTTGTGTGTTTTTGTTTTGTTTTCCAAAAGGGAAGAGTTTTACCCATTGCCTCTGTGTTCTTAGGTTTTCTTAGTTGAGCATTACTTCCTTGTTTTCTGTTGTATTTAGTTACATATATCCTTGTGTATTGTCTGTTGTTTTACTTCCTGTTTTATTTTGTAATTTTGGTGATTGGTGTTTTTATTAATCTTTGTTTCCTGTCTACCTTGATTGCCAATGCGTCTCACCTGTGTTTAATTGCCCTGCCTGCTTGTGTGTGTGGTGTCCCCCTGTATATATTGTGTTCAGTCCTTGTGGTGTCATTGTCAATTGTTGAGTGTTCTGCCCTATTCGCTGGTTCCTGTGGTTTCCTGGATTGTTTCCCCATGATTTGGATCACTCTGCCCTGTTCTGGATTTTATGTTACTTTTTCTTCCCTGGTTTGGACTTTTGCCTGCTGTGTTCTGAGAAAGCCTGTTTTTGAGTTCTCATTGAATGAATCCTATTTGAACTGTATCCTCCTCGCAAGCGTCTGCATTTTGGGTCCACACCTCTGCCTCCTGCCACTTCACTCAGCCTTTTGGATACCAAATTGAGGGTCAGACAGCATGTTGTTAGTGATATTAAAGAGTAAAGACTACACCAGCAACATATTGGACTTAAGTGACATTTCAGGTCCGTTTACATGCTGTTTAATGTTCTGCAACTGAGCAGCTAATTAGCTGTCTAGTCTGGCAACTGACATTAGCAGTGCACCTTTCCCACGGTGAATGTTTGTTTGGTCATCTGTTCAACAAGCTAAGATGCAGGAAAAAACATATGTCCATGTTTGTAAGTAAGATAAGAAGATTTTAGCCAAAAAGCTAATGTTTTTCAACATCTGTTGAATTAATGCAAAACATCATGAAACCAAAAAATTTGTTTCTGATTGTTTTTTTTATCAAAGGGGAACACAGGACAAGTGATTTTCAGAGTATGTGTGCTGGAGCAGACAAAAAAGCAATTTAATTTAAATTGACTTAAAGTAGGGCACCAACTGTGAACAAATGCCACCAAATACAGTGCCACAGTTCAACCACTGCCCTTGCCAGCCTCTAGTAGAACTTCATAAAGCAATTTATTTGAGTTTTTGTTTTAATCAGTCATTCGAAAAAGCTGAGGCATGATATTCTGTTAGAGATTTGTTAGTCCAGCAGTCAACTACTACACCTCGCACAAACCTTTGACATAGGTGGGCTGTCAGAACCTTATGGGAGCTGTAGTAGAACCAAACAGCGTTCAGATATAAGATTGAGGAAAGCATCAGTTCCATGTCCACCCACAAACATGACATTTTGAGGGTGAGAGGTCACATCCACATAGAGAAGGTGATAATGACCAATGTTTGGGACAAAGATGGAGACGGAATCTCAATCAGGCATGTGTCACATCTTGTCAGTCTTGTCAACCATAGAACACTGGATAATTTAAACTATTGTTAAATGTAAATGAGTAAAACAAAACCAAGCAGCAAAAGATTTAAAATGTTAATTTAAAGTTTTTAGGGGGGTGGATAAAACTTTTTGTACGTTTGACATTAATGAATACAGTTAATCTACATTTTGTTAGAAATGCATCAGGCACCGAACAATGGTGATTAATCAACATTTCCCATCTCAGGTTGAATTCTCTCACCTATCAGGTTGGTATATAAAACAACAATAACACAGAGGTTACTGTTTGATGTGTTCAAACATGAACAAGTCGCCCATATTGACTATGTGTCACCCCTACCACTTGGCCTTTTGTTTTGGTGGGGATAGCCTGTCACTGAGATGGCAGCAGAAAGAGGGAAGATTTCTCTGAGGAAAGACGGCAAGGGAAAGGTCATGGTGAATAAAAGCCTTTTAATCGGAGTACCTTGTGTCGTGTGCCCAGGGAATATCAAAGTCATCACATTTCAAGTGAGGTCAGACCAGGGCAGCCTTACTGTTTACCCACTGCTCTCTTCTATGTTTCTGATGCCTAAATACTCAGGGTAAGAAAAGGTTAAAAGTAGGATGGTGTTTTGTCACAGTCTCTCTCTGCCTATGTCTGTTTCTCTCTCTGTGTCCATCTGTTCATGTGGGTTTGTGTAAAGCTCACTGCACAGAGATAAGATATCAAATGTGGATCTGTTTGAGGCTTAAGGCTTTGTGATGTTACCATTCTCAAATAGAAGTAAGACTAGATACTATATTTGCTGTCATTTTGTTTTCAACTATTGGATAACTGGAGAGAGATTTTGTTGCTTTGCCTGATTCAGACTTAAATGCATCACAAACCTATTACATTTCTGCAGGGTTTATATATGTTGTTAAATACAATTTTTGCAACCAATGCAAATCTCATTTCAACACATATAGGCTATGTATACTGTCGTTATATGACGTATTGGTGGTGTTTGTCTGACCATACCAGGAGATAGATAGTAAAGCTTTACTTTGACGTCAGTGTTGTCAGTTGGCAAAATATCTGAGCCTTTATTTAGGAACTCTAGGAGTCTAGGGGATGGCTTGCCAGTCCATTAGATGTGAAGTGGAATCACGTTTTCCACAACACTGGCCCCGAGCATCCATCATGTCACACATTCACAACTATTCATCTCCACTACAGTGCTCTCTGACTGCTTTTAAAATCGCACTCTGTGATACAAACATAAGCAAAGGTTTAGACCGACTAAGACTCCGAACACGGCAATGGAAAAAGCAATCACTTTAAAACTGACTGACAGCCTTAGAAGAGCAAACACATCTGATCAGGACTCGGGTCCAGAACAGTGTATTTTGAGTACAAAATGGACAAAGCTTAGACAAAGAGTACATGTGATATGTGAAACCCTCACTGAACAGGAGAAGGAGACTGCAACAATACCTTATAGCATCCATGTATCTGGATTTCAGCTAGGACATTAGACCTGGAAATGAAATAAGGACATGTCATGCACTAACATTGTCCATGTTCTGTGTGCAGTTTATGTTCAGATAAACATTTATAAGGGACATTTTATTTTGGCCGCTATACACCAAACCACACAGCAGATATACTGCTGCAGCTTATGAGAGATTTTACGGTGTATCTTTTAGCGGTTTATAGATGTGTGAAGAATTTGGTGGCTTAGAACAAAGTGGTCACAGTGATTTTTTTTATGTCAGAATGAACCAGTCAGTCTCTCCAATTACTGGAACATTGAGATGAGACAGTGAGCTGATATTATTTAATTTACCTCCCAGTTAAACTGACACTTAATCTTTAGTTGGACACACACACACACAGAACTACTGTTAAAACTCTCCGTAGTCAATGGACTGAATCTTTTGGATAAGCAGACTGTGTGTAGTAATTTTAAGCATAATGAACACATTACATTATTCAGCTCGCAAAACTATAGCAATGCAGTAGCGAGCTCAGTATGCTAATAGTTGGACTAGCAACATTGTGCTGCCAATTTGTGATTTCCAGTGTTAGCCCATGTTAATGTAAGTTCTGTTTAACCATTGGCAGAATAATCGTAGTTCATCTGAGTTCTTGTAAGAGAGCAATTTTTACCTGTGCAGACTGCCGATTAAAACCCTAGAAACCTTACAGAAAGCAAGCAACCAACAACCTAATAATGCCCACAGGGAAGACTCCGGTAACCACCAAGCAACCAGTAGCAACTGCGCAGAATATTGTTTGGATCTGACATTTATTTCTGTAATGTGACCATAGACTGTATAAAAGAAGTGGATGTAGCCACTGTGAAATCACCAATTGGTTGGATTATTAATTAATTTAATTGGACTAACATTTTGAAGCCTTGAGTTTGCCATTTTGGCCGTTGCCATCTTGGGTTTTTGGAACCAGAAATGACCATATTTGGACGAGAGGGTGGAGCTGGGTAGAGATATGTATTACTATGCCTGACAAATCTCCATGGTAGCGACTTGTCAATCACAAGGTAGCCACGCCCTAAAGCATTCCCTGATTTTTCGTCTATTTTTCTCTAAATAAGTGCATAATTTACAAAATGCACTTCATGCTGTATAAGACTTGAACGTAGCGATTGATTAAACTCATTCCTGAGGTAATAAATCAAGTGGGTAGAAGAATTAGGGTAATTTTTTTGTCACTTCTATACAACTGAACGCTGGCCATTAGAAAGAATGCAGGTTCACTTGGCTTCACTTTTCAGACCAGACCCAGAGGTGACAGCAGAGAATCACTAGCTATTCACTTGGCAGAAACTGAATATTGATTATTAAAACATTTGCTTGGATCTGTCTACCATAAAGAGAACAGCATAATGGTTCTTCATATTTAGATGCCACACCCATTTCAAGAAATAACACAGTTCTACTTGCACAGTGTAGAAAATGGAGCATAATTCAGTTCTTGAAAGAGGCCAGTACAAGTTAGCCATTTCCTATCTTAACATTATCTTGTGCATTTTAGTAAGCACTGAAAGAGACAGTTACTTTTCAGATGAGTTGGCCTAGCTCAGAACCAATAGATTGTCATGGAGATGATGTCTAGTTTATGGGTTAAGCTGATTTTGACATTTACAGTGAGGAAAATAAGTATTTGAACACCCTGCTATTCTGCAAGTTCTCCCACTTAGAAATCATGGAGGGGTCTGAAATTGTCATCGTAGGTGCATGTCCACTGTGAGAGACAAACTAAAAAAAAAAAAATCCAGAAATCACAATGTATGATTTTTTAACTATTTATTTGTATGATACAGCTGCAAATAAGTATTTGAACACCTGAGAAAATCAATGTTAATATTTGGTACAGTAGCCTTTGTTTGCAATTACAGAGGTCAAACGTTTCCTGTAGTTTTTCACCAGGTTTGCACACACTGCAGGAGGGATTTTGGCCCACTCCTCCACACAGATCTTCTCTAGATCAGTCAGGTTTCTGGCCTGTCGCTGAGAAACACAGAGTTTGAGCTCCCTCCAAAGATCTCTTGGGTTTAGGTCTGGAGACTGGCTAGGCCACGCCAGAACCTTGATATGCTTCTTACAGAGCCACTCCTTGGTTATCCTGGCTGTGTGCTTCGGGTCATTGTCATGTTGGAAGACCTGGACTCGACCCATCTTCAATGCTCTAACTGAGGGAAGGAGGTTGTTCCCCAAAATCTCCCAATACATGGCCCCGGTCAACCTCTCCTTAATACAGTGCAGTCGCCCTGTCCCATGTGCAGAAAAACGCCCCCAAAGCATGATGCTACCACCCCATGCTTCACAGTAGGGATGGTGTTCTTGGGATGGTACTCATCATTCTTCTTCCTCCAAACACGGTTAGTGGAATTATGACCAAAACGTTTTATTTTGGTCTCATCTGACCACATGACTTTCTCCCATGACTCCTCTGGATCATCCAAATGGTCATTGGCAAACTGAAGACGGGCCTTGACATGTGCTGGTTTAAGCAGGGGAACCTTCCGTGCCATGCATGATTTCAAACCATGACGTCTTAGTGTATTACCAACAGTAACCTTGGAAACAGTGGTCCCAGCTCTTTTCAGGTCATTGACCAGCTCCTCCCGTGTAGTTCTGGGCTGATTTCTCACCTTTCTTAGGATCATTGAGACCCCACGAGGTGAGATCTTGCATGGAGCCCCAGTCCGAGGGAGATTGACAGTCATGTTTAGCTTCTTCCATTTTCTAATGATTGCTCCTTTTTTCACCAAGCTGCTTGGCAATTTCCCCGTAGCCCTTTCCAGCCTTGTGGAGGTGTACAATTTTGTCTCTAGTGTCTTTGGACAGCTCTTTGGTCTTGGCCATGTTAGTAGTTGGATTCTTACTGATTGTATGGGGTGGACAGGTGTCTTTATGCAGCTAACAACCTCAAACAGGTGCATCTAATTTAGGATAATAAATGGAGTGGAGGTGGACATTTTGAAGGCAGACTAACAGGTCTTTGAGAGTCAGAATTCTAGCTGATAGACAGGTGTTCAAATACTTATTTGCAGCTGTATCATACAAATAAATAGTAAAAAAATCATACATTGTGATTTCTGGATATATATTTTTTTAGATTATGTCTCTCACAGTGGACATGCACCTACGATGACAATTTCAGACCCCTCCATGATTTCTAAGTGGGAGAACTTGCAAAATAGCAGGGTGTTCAAATACTTATTTTCCTCACTGTATGTCTGACCAAGCCTAACTTCATTAGTGCTGATATGAAGGATGAAGGTGTGGGTGCTGGGTTTATTTCCAGGATGGCAGAAATAAATGCACAATTAGAAAACCAATGACAATGATATTTGTCACTGGTGATTTGTATGTTTGCAGTTTGTATATTGCACTTGTATCCATTGTATTAGGTCACTGGAAAATCATGGTATGTGTTCATCTACCATAGTGTGGATCATGAGCCTCATGTAGCCTGCCAAATTTTAATCAGCGGCTGGCATGGGAGCAAATAATTACATGATAATGCAGCCAATACACATAAATAAAAAATACTACAGCAGCACTATTCATACAAAAGACGGCAGTAAAGATGCAAGCAGGCGACATACAGTATCCTAACCCACTGCGGTGTTGCCAATTTGTGTGTGTAAGTGTGCAACCTTTACATGTATTATTTGGGCTTTTATTAAATTCCTAAATATTGCTGCTGAATTAAAAGGAGAGGAAACTGTCACTGATCTGGCAACACTGCTCACTTGTGTAGTAACATTATTGTTTCAGCTATTGCTGGGTCACAGGATAGCTAACATGTATCGTTCAAAAAAGTTGCAGACCAGATAGAGAGAAACAAGGCAGTGGAGTCAGTAAGGAAGGAGTGTTCAGCAACTGAAAATCTAAAAAAAAAAAAAATAAAGGTAGGTTTCATTTTAACATTGGTGGGGACACATTTAGCAGGGGCTGGGGTTTTATTTATGTAAAGGAAAACACAAAATTCAGGCGGCAGGTGAGAATTCAAAATCTAAAAAATATATATAATGGAATATAATGCAGTAAGGCTCTCAGGCATTCTGTATTGCTTTCAAATATGCATTCTCCTAGAATACATAGATCAACTTGTTTCATTTAATATCATCCCTGCTGAGTCAACACACGTATGGATAATTTAGCCTTCCCCCCTTTTTGTTTGGGGAGGTAACCTCTTTAAATGTGCAGGTGGCACCTCACCTCAATGACAAATTGAACTTTAATAGTTATTTCAGCATGTTTTCTGCTCACGTTCAAAACCACATATCTGTGTTTTAGAGTAATGAAGTTGTAATATTTTTTAGGTTTTGGTTTTAGCAGACACAGATGCACAGATGGATGTTAAGATAAAAGTCTTTTAAAGACAAAAAAAGGTACGGGACAAAAATCCCGCTTTTCTTGCAGTGTGAGGTCAGGGAAAAGGGGAGAGCTTGGCTGACGATTGCAGGAGGCAGGCAGGCAGATGAATGGTGATTATTCCTGAATGAAAGTGGTCTGAGCTGAAGCAGAGCAGAATGGTGACACTCCGGAGCACAAGGAAAAACACATTAGCAAAACACAGAGACAGAAACACAAGCAGTTTCTTTAGCAAAGTTCTTTAGCCTAGAGCTGTGATACCACTAAGTCGTCAGAACAATCTGGGGATGAATGACAGGAGACCAAGTAGAAGGGTCCAGCTGCAGCCCGCAGACAAACGTGACAGAAGTTGGACTTCCATATATGGTTCGTCCCGGAAGCCACCACACACAAAACGTGATAACGTTTATCTCGGCCGCTCGGCCCACACAGAGCCGTTAAATAAAATAAGTGTCAACATAGTAATCAGTGTACAGTATGCCTTAATATTTACTATACTTTAATTCTATAATTTAGTATACTAATAATATAATTCCTGCAGATATTTATAATAATGATAATAATAAAGCAATGTTTCAATTCATACCATTGTTGTTGATTTTTTATTTGTTCCAAAGTGATTTTAAGTTTCACAAACCAAGAATGTTCTGTACATCATGAACCAGATGTATCTATATTTAGGTTAAAACTTTACAACATTACTGAAAATTTAATGATAGAATAACTGTGGTATGAACATTAACACTATTGTTCAGCTGCTGCTGGACACGTCTGCTGCGTTGGCTGCAGTGGTCTGTGTGACTGGGCCTGGGGGAGCTGACCGGCCGCCAGCAAGCTAGCTAGCTAACTATTCTAGATAGCCCCCCGAAGCCTGTTACTCTTACCCTAACCATCACAGGGGTGTGTGCCTAAACCTAAGTTATTGATTTTATGCATGTTGACTGGTTAACCCTACAGCTGTGCACAGGTGCTAGCAGATAGGGTTAACTTCCATTGTGTTGCTATGCACCCTCCGGTAACGTTACTGCAGCTATATAATACTGACACCCGTCGACACTTGTGAAGCTTTTCAACTCCAAAAACTTTGGAACACATTCTCGATTCGCCATCAATTTTTGTACAACTACATCAACACAGTCGATTTCTCGCCTCAAAACTTCTCAGAAGTGTATTTCAAGTTCTGTTGTTGACCTCATTAGGATATACTGTACGTGGACCGAGATTAACGTCATCACGTTTTGTGCGCGGTGTCTTCTGGGACAAACCATATTTGGAAGTTCAACTTCCGTCACGCCTGCGGGCTGCAGCTTGATATACTGTACTTGAGACCAGGAATATTTGAGGAGGAGGTTTGATGAGCAAATTGGCAGGAGGTGTGCAGCAGAAGCAGGAGCCAGGAGATGTAGGCCACGCCCAAACACACCCACACACAAACACCAGGGAAGGGGGAAATAAATGAAAAACACAAAAACATAGCTGGCTTCACAGATTAGCCATGACAATATATTGAGAAAAAAGTTGGAATATCATTGAATAAGTCATATTTTATATATATTTAAATCTACTTGCCTCATACTCTACTGTGCATTAGCCCATGTAACTGCTCTGCTGTGCTTACAGTGCAGACGCTTCGCTGCTTGCTCCTGCCTCTGCTTGCATTCTTTTGATATTCTTGTTTTTATTCTGCAAGAAATTATGAGCAGCGGCTCTAGGATACTTTTAAATCACAGACTATTCAGATAAAGTAGGCTATTGCCATACATAACACTTTTATGATCTAAGTGCTACGCGACCTATCAATTGCACTAGGCTGTACTGCAGTGACTGGAGTTGTAGCTAATGCTAATTAGCAACAAGATGCCACTCTTCTCCACGGACGACTTCCACAAACTTCTAAAATTGCAGTGCAGGAAACCAAGATCCACAGGTTAGAAGTAAATGTCGAAGTAAATCGACTATGTGGGAATGACACTACTTTACCATGGACCCAAAACAGTGGACAAGAGCATGCTAACACACAGTTAATTAGCACCAACATGACTACCAAGAAGCAGGAGGCCTGTGTACTGGGTAAAAAATCTAAAAGTGGTAGTCCTCCCTGGAACTCGCTTGGTGCAAAGCTTAAGAGTAAACCATTTCCCTGGGAAATGGGAGGACGAGTAACAGGCAGAACCCAGCGCCCTAAGATTTGTGATGCAACTGGCTGGCCTGCATTATCATCCGGGCAGAGTGCCTCTTCAAACCCCGTTCTTAGTAGTGTGCAACAGGAGAACAGATTTTCACCACTATTGCAGGACCCTGGATCTCTGTCTGATGACCTGGATAACATCCCATCCTCACACAGAAGGATAAGGACTGAGAGTAAATCAGAAAGTAAAAGGCTACAGGGAAAGCTAATGACTGGGCCTCAAACTCTGCTTGTGGGTGACTTTACTGTAAAAAATGTAAGAAGCTAAACCATGATGTACAGTAAAAACACAAATACTCTGCTTTCTGAAGGATATGATCTCTGACTTGGCAGAAAGAAACCTGCATATCGTGGCTGAACATTCTACTGTGAAAAACATCATACTGCACATAAGGACCAATGATGTTGTGAAGCAACAGTTTGAAGTGTTGGAAGAGGACTTTATTTGTCTGTTAATGAGGTTTGTTGCTGGCATTGAACATGTGGCTCTCAACGGCATGTACTCTCCATTCAGTGCATTTCATTGAAAATTTTAACTTTTTGCAGGATTGCAGACATCTTTTTAAGGCAGATGGAATTTGCCTTAACAAGTCAAGTTGTTCAGCTCCAACCTGTTTTACTTTCTGCGTCACTCATCTGTTCCCGCTGCCAAGGACAAGAGACAAGAGGAATCAAAACAAGAAGAAGACATAACACAACACGCCAGAAACCTTGAAGGAGAGCTACCACAGCTCCTGCCAGAAGAGAGCTCTGACCGTGGGAGACAACAGAGAGGAAGAGGAAGAGTCTCCAGCCCCCCAATTCCCATCCCGGTCACCCTTATCTCCAGACACCCTTTCTCCCTCCTCCCCCCTGTTGGAGTTCACTGACCACATGAAAGAGCTATAGTGCTGGGACCAAACTTACTCCCCGCCCCTTCCCTCACCCTACTCCCATTTTCTCTTCCCTAAACCCCCCCCCCCAGTCCACTTCCACCACTGGCTTTAAGTCAGAATCTCCCTCTGTCTCCTCAGCCTGATAAAAGCACAGCACATACAGTTTTTTGTGTACAAAATACAGCAAGCTCTGACTGATTTGTACTGGGTCCAGGCTACAAGGAGGACTCTTCCCAGGACAAGCTGGGTCCCGGTGTGCTGGTAGCCTTCTCAATTCCAGTCTTGATAGGTAATAGAAAAAGAATGGTGAATGTGTTAAACAGGAAGCACTCAACATATGGTGCAAATTTAGTGTCAGTTCCTATTCAGCCACAGCCTGTTGCAGAAAGTGGGGCAGATAAACTAAATTTAGCTTTATTAAACTTCAGGTCTTTGGCAGGAAAAACATTTTTAATCAATGATTTTATAATCACACAGTCTTAATTTCTTGTTTTTAACTGAAACTTGGTTGGACCAAGATAACAGTGCAGCTGTCGTTATCGAGTCTACCCCTCCCAACTTCAGTTTTATGAGCGAAGCTAGAGTGCATAAGAGAGGAGGTGGACTTGCCATTTTGTTTAAAGACTCCCTCCAATCAAAAAATGTCTTGTGGAAATTTTGCTTCTTTTCAATATGTGGCTTTTCAGCAACAACAGGCCGCCTAAATACTGTGCAACCTTTTTTGATGACTTTGGTGAACTGCTGTCTATAATCTGTATTGACTTTGACTGTGTAGTTATTATTGGTGTTTTTAACATCCATGTTGACAACTCCCAGGACAGAGGGACTAAAGTCCACACACAATAAGGGGCACACTCTGGACTTAGTCATCTCCAAGGGTCTGAACATTTCCAAGGTTGTGGTGAATGATGTTGCTCTGTCTGATCATTCCTGTGTTTTCTTTGAGAGTGCTATCTCCGTGCACACAAATGTTAAGTTATCACAACGCCATATCACTGAAAACAAAACAAAAATTATTGAGGCTTTCCCTTTGACACCCACCCTCTCATGGGTCTCAGTCAATGAGCTTGTAGGTAATTTCAATTCTAAAGTTACAAATGTTATTGATGCCATTGCACCAGTCAAGGTGATGGTGGTCTCAGGTAAGAAAGAGCTCCATGGAGAAATGCCTCGCTGGTTAGAACTCAAAAAAAGAGAGTGAAAAGCTGAATGCAGGTGGTGGAAAACGAACCTCCAGGTTCATTATGACATCTATAAAGAGAGACTTCGCATTTATAACTTAGAATTGAGACATGCAAGGTGGTCATTCTTCTCTGACATAATCACCAAAAACAATAATAATGCACGTGCCCTGTTTGCTACTGTCGACAGGCTAACCAACACTCCTGTGTCTGTAGCCTCTGGGCTTCTATCCACCAGGGCCTGCAATGAATTTGCCTCCTTCTTCACAGACAAAATTCTAATAATTAGACAAGCAATCAGTGCCTCTACTTCAGGTACAGGATATATGTTTTTCCTGTGTCCACTTTAAAACAATTCATATAGCATGACACTATTCAATTCTATCAACCATAAGAACCTAGAGGACATAATACAACATCTGAAATACTCATCATGCTGCCTTTAAAATTCTACCAATAGGTTTTTTTCAAAAGTGTTTCTAACGTCATGGCCTTAGATCTACTACAAATTGTCAACATGTCTCTCCTCAGGTTTCTTCCCACAGGCCCTGAAAACTGCAGTCATTAAGCCACTCTTAAAAAAAGAGCCATCTAGACATGTCACTAATGAGCAGTTACAGGCCCATATCAAATCTGCTGTTTTTAAATAAAATCATTGAAACAGCGTAGTGCTTTCTTAACACTAAATAACTAACTGTTTTGATGTATTCCAGTCAGGGTTTCAACCACACCACAGCACTGAGACGGCTTTTGTTAAGGTCTTCAATGACATCCATGTGAACCCTGAGAGTGGCAAAATTTCAGTTTTGGTATTATTGGATCTCAGTGCTGCCACAACATTTTACTCAGACTTGAAAACTGAGTGGGACTTTCTGGCACAGTACTAAACTGTTTTGAAAGGGACTACTTTGTGTCTAGGTATTAACATATCTGAGCTAAGAAAAATTACTTGTGGAGTTCCCCAAGGCTCCATTTTGGGGCCTCTTCTGTTTAACATCTACATGCTTCCACTGGCTCAGATTATGAAAAATGAAAAATTTGTTACCATAATTATGCAGATGACACACAACTTTACATAACCATATCACCAGGGGACTATGATCCCATACAAGCAATGAGTAACTGTATTGAACAAATGTGCCATAATTTTCTTTAATTAAACAAAGTTATTGAAGTTATTGTTCTTGGAGCCAAGGAAGAATGATTAAAAGTCAGTGCTCAGCTTTAATCGGTAACGTTAAAAACCACAAACAAAGCCAAAAATCTTGGTGTAGTCATGGACTCAGACCTGAATTTAGGCAGTCACAAAGACAATTACAAAGTCAGCCTACTATCACATGAAGAATATCTTCAGTCGTCTCGACTATTGTAACAGTGTCTTTACAAGGCTCCCTAAAAAAAAAAAGAAAACGAAAAAAAAAATCGATCAGACGTCTGCAGCTGATTCAGAACACAGCTGTTTGAGTCCTCACTAAGACCAAAAAAAGTGGATGACATCACTCCACTTCTGAGGTCTTTACACTGGCATCCTGTCTGTCAAAGAATTGATTTCAAAGTCCTGCTGTTGGTTTATAAAGCACCGAATGGTTTAGGGCCAAATACATGTTTGAACGTCTGCTTCATTATGAAACATCTAGACCTCTCAGGTTGTTTGGGACAGGCCTGCTTTCTGTCCCCAGAGTCAAAACCAAAGATGGAGAAGCAGCGTTCAGTTTTTATGCTCTATATATCTGGAACAAACTCCCAGAAAATTGCAAGTCTACTTAACTCTCAGTTCTTTGAAGACTTCTTTTTACCACTGCCTTTAATTAAATCAAATTTAAAGAGTGCTCTTTTGCTTGTCCCATCTCACACAGCTGATCCTCAGTTAATAGTTAACAACGGAGTCCCTGTTTTCTCCGCTGTTAACTTGTTGACAGGGCCTGCTGTCAACCGCTTTTACCAGAGTTTGTAGCGTGGACAATCTGGATTTTCAGTGACGACTGTATCTAAGGAATAAGGGTTACAGTCCCGAAGTGTTAAAAAAAAAGGATAGAGTGGAAGATGGGGAATTAAAGGAATAATATAAGCAAAGGTGAGAGGACTGCCTGTTTTTATTTTCTATTTAACTCATTAAAAACGTTTTTATATTTCCCTGTTGCTTTTATGTTTTATGTAAAGCACTTTAAATTACCTTGTTGTTGAAATGTGCTAGACAAATAAACTTGCCTTGCGCTGCTCTTCATTGGAGTTGGAAAACTGAAACTAACTGAAAACACTTGATCAGGCATAACGCTCGCCACAAATCCACACAAACATTACCAGCTCCAATAAAGTGCAGCTCACAGCTGCTTCACAGTGGGAAGCATCCTGGAGTAGTGAGACTGTCCCAAACAGAGCAAAGGTGTCTCCGAGCGAGGGGGATGCAGAGACAGCAGCAACACAGAGCTACCGGTCAAGAAAAGACCCCACATGACAGTCCAAACTTTTTACAAGACTAAATAACTGTAGACATGAAGAAATTCTAAAACATAAACATATGACTCAAAGCAACCAATTCTATTATGTTGATATTCTCCAAATGTTAATCGTAGTTAGATTACAACTCCGCCTTTTGGTTTACGTTATTCTTTTGCTAATTTGCAGCTCACTGTTAACAGTTTGTGTACCAAATACACTGACTAGACACTGGCGGACAACAGTGGTTATATTTAAAGTTTTTGATCAAAATTACTGCTAAAGGACAATTCAGTAGTAGGGACATGGCTACCAAATTCTATGCCCTTGCGAGCCAGAAAAGATGGGGTTAATATGCAACTACACCTGCACCAAACAAAATTAAAATCACCCACCCAAAACTGCATGTTGTGTGGTGTTTCATGGTAAAACTGGCTCTGCTATTGACTGTAACCTGTCAGTGTGACTCCCATGGTTAAAATAGTGAAGGCCAATGATTACCTGACCACCAGGTCCATGCAACATTTGCAGCAGCAAAATAAATGAGTGTTGAATGGGCATGAGGGATGTATTAATCTATTTCATTTCTATTAACTACAGCATCCTGTGAGAGAGGGATTCAAACAGCCTTAGCATCCTGCTGAGTTGGACTAAATGAGAGAAGTCAGGAATGACACATGGGTCAGGACTAGTCGATGTCTGAGTGACTGTTCCATGATTATTCATCCTGACAATGTACTGTATTTCTCCTCTCATATACTGCTTTCAGCCCTAGTCAGCATACCAGATTGCCTTTGTACAACACTAGTCCAACAAAGAATGTTGAGACACACTGGAGAAATCAAACAAAGCAACCAAAGAAAAAGTCATCGGGTCCTGGCAACTCAACAAAAATTACATATCCCACTTGGTTTGCTACAACCACACTGGTTCCCCTTCGAGGGTTACGACACTATGGGAACGCCTCTAGGCGAAGCAGGTCTGAACGTGAATGAAATCACTCCAATCCTATTGGCTTGTTGCTAGAACGGTAAGGTGTGACGGAATAACCGGAGGAGTATAAAGCACACCTGTACACACTCATCATTAGCCTTTTTCTATTCAGCAGGCGCTCTGTATGTTGTTTGAAGAAAGCTCCAGTCCTACAAGCAGTGTGTCTTACCTGAAGAAGAAGTCTACCAGCATGTCCGGTAACCAGATGTACAGAAGGTGTGTTTTTTCTTGCCCTCGGTACATCACGGATGGAGAGTCTCATGAGATGTGTGTCTCATGTTTGGGGATGGAGCACGCCCGGGCAGCTCTCGAGGGGGCTGCCTGCGCCCGTTGCGAAGCCCTTTCCGTGCGGGTACTGAGGTACAGCATGGCTCTCTTTTCCGAGGATGGCCGGATGTGTTTTCCCCGTGGCGCGGGCCCTGCGGCCGCTGAGGCAGCCCGGCGGCTTCACTCATGGGGTTCACAGCGTGATCTGTCGGAGGATTTCGGGACGGCTGAGGCTTTTTCCCGACCTTCATCTGCTGGCTCCGACGCTTCCTTTCCTCGTTCGGGAGCCCGTTCTCGGCTTCTCCCGCTCGCGGTTTGGATCCGGAGACGCTGCAGCAATCCGACTCCGAGGAGGCGGACGTGCTCAGCGTAGTGGACGATGACTTCCGGGTGTCGGGGCGGCGTCATCTGGCGGCGCCCGACTATGACGTGCTGCTGGAGGTGGTGACTAGAGCCGTGGCCAAGCTCAACATCAACTGGCCACAGGAGGAGCAGACACCACAGGCTAGTGGTAAGCTTGATGAAAGGTTTCTTAAGCACCACGCACCACCTCCACGCCGGTCTCTGCCATTCTTTCCTGATTTACATGATGAACTGAGTAATCATGGGGCAGACCCTTCTCTACATGGCTTTCCACACCCCGATCACTGAACTACAGTAATGTGATGGGGGTTAGGGACCGTGGTTATGGGAGGATGCCTCGGGTGGAGATGCGCTTGCGAGCTATCTCTCCCCTCGACTTGCGTCCTCCCTGGAGGAGCCGGCGTTACCCTCCAGCCATGTCGCGCCACATCTACGCTCGTGGGGAAGGCGTACATGGCAGCGGGCCAGGCAGGTGCGAGCTTGCACACCATGGCGGTGCTTTAAGCCTACCAAGCCGACCTGCTACAGGAGATGGTTCAGAGGGGGGTCCCTCCAGAGGAAGATCTGGCGGAGCTTTGCAGAACCACGGAGCGTTAGACGCAGGCGAAGCGTTCCGCCAGTACCTCCCTCGCCGGTCTGGACCCAAGGCAGCTGAGGCTGCCAGGCGTAGGTCCCTTCCCTCTACGAGCTCCTACGGAGAGGAGAGGAAGCAGAGCGTCGCTTCTCGGGGGCCCCCCCGAGGAGCTGGGGCAGCGAGACGGCGCTCTCACCCTCAGCCTTCTGAGAGACGCGATCTGAGGACCGTCATCCAGTCCCGACGGAGCTGAGGGAAGACCGGGGTAGGGGACTGGCTCATCCTAGCCCAGTCTCGAGAGTTGGCGGTTCGGCATCGAGATGTCGTTCTGGCTCATCTGCGGCGTTTAGGGCTGAGGCTCAACGCAAAGAAGAGTGTGCCGGCCGCTTTGCAAGGGGATCCTGGCAGGTGCATTAAACCGAGTGGCATATCAACTGTCTCGAGATGTTGGCGGTGTTCCAGGCTCTAAGGAGTTTCCTGCCCGATCTCCAAGGCCACCACGTCCTGGTTCGTTCCGACAACATAGCGGTGGTGGCCTATCTGAATCACAAGGGCGGTCTGCGCTCGCGCTCTCTGTACAGACTGGCGCGTCAGATCCTCCTGTGGTCCCAGCAGAGGTTACTATCGCTCAGGGCGATGTATCTCCCGGGGACGCAGAATCAGGGAGCAGACCTGCTGTCGAGGCAGGGGCTGAGGCCCGGGGAATGGAGACTTCACCCCGAAGTGGTGGAGCTCTTGTGTGAAGAGTTCGGCCCCATAGACGTGGATCTGTTTGCGTCTCAAGAGACTACGCACTGCCCGCTTTTCTCTCGTTCCTCCAGCCCCGTTGGGTCTGGACCCATGGTACATTCGTGGCCGAGGCTACGTCTGTACGCTTTTCCCCCAGTCGCTCTGCTCCCGGGGGTTCTGGAGCAGGTCCGCCAGGACAATGTCGGCCTACTTCTCGTAGCCCCGTTCTGGCCAACCCGGGTGTGGTTCTCGGACATCATGTCGCTCCTGGACGGCCCGCCGTGGTGGGTCCCTCTGAGGAGAGACCTGCTGTCCCAGGCGCAGGGCCAGGTTCTTCACCCTTGTCCCGCCATATGGCGACTGTGGGTCTGGCCCCTGAGGGGCACAGTACCTAGAGGCGGGTCTAACAGCCGGAGCAGTCGAGACCCTCCTGAGCTCCAGGGCCCCGTCCACACGGAGGATGTACGGCCTGAAGTGGAGCGTTTTCTCCACTTGGTGTAGGGAGCGGTCGGTGGACCCTGTTACCTGCCCGGTGGTTCAGGTACTTGAGTTCCTCCAGGACCGGTTCTCTGCTGGTCTTTCCCCTTCCACCCTCAAGGTGTACGTGGCAGCTATTTCGTCTTTCCACACCCCTCTGAGGGAGGGGTCCTTGGGGAAACTTCCCTTGGTTGTACGTTTCCTCCGTGGTGCCTGGAGGATGAGACCTGCGACTTGGTCCAAGGTTCCCTCTTGGGATCTGGCGGTGGTTCTTGGGGCGTTGGCTGAGGCCCCCTTCAAACCCCTCGAGTCAGCTGAGGCTAAGCACTTGACCCTCAAGATGGTCTTTCTCCTTGCTATCACCTCTCTGAGGAGCGTGGGGGATCTCCAAGTGCTTTCGGTTTCCCCGCAAAGCCTGGAGTTTGCCCCGGGGAATATTAGGTCTATCCTGCACCCTCATCCAGGATACATCCCTAAAGTGCCTTCTTGTGCGGCAGGGTCCACAGTGCTGCAGGCATTTCATCCTCCACCTCATGTGACGGCGGAGGACGGGAGACTTCATCTGCTCTGCCCTGTCAGAGCACTGAGTATTTACACCTCCCGTTGGAGGAAGGCTGACCAGCTGCTAGTGTGTTTTGGGTCTCCCAGGGCTGGGCTCCCTGCATCCAAACATACTATTAGCAACTGGATTGTTCAGACTATTTCCCTGGCCTATCAGGTGCGCGGTTTGCCTTCACCTGTGGCTGTGAGGGCTCATTCTACCAGAGGCATGGCGGCCTCTCGAGCCCTCCTTTCCGGGGCCTCTTTGTAGGATGTTTGTTTAGCGGCTGGCTGGGCCACTCCGCACACATTCATTCAGTTTTACAGTCTTCACCTTCCTTCGGCACCTGGCACTCGTGCGCTCTCCTCTTAGTCGTGCCACTTTATTGCACACAGGGGCAGGCGGGGTTTTCGGCTCGGTTTAGTGGGTATCTCGTTCCATAGTGTCTGCACCTCTCTCCCCGCCTGAAGCGCCTGCTTCATAGTTTAAGCTAATGATGAGTGTGTACAGGTGTGCTTTATACTCCTCCGGTTATTCCGTCACACCTTACCGTTCTAGCAACAAGCCAATAGGATTGGAGTGATTTCATTCACGTTCAGACCTGCTTCGCCTAGAGGCGTTCCCATAGTGTCGTAACCGACGCAGTGTCTCGTTCCCCTTCTCGGTGAACCAGGGTTACATACGTAACCCGAGACGTTTTATGAAATCACCTGGACAGGCAACACATGTTGCTACAGCTTCCCTGTCACTAGTTCCTTGCATCAGGTTTTTCCGTATACAGTAATATCTCCTTTGTCATTTGCTTTTTTAAAAGCTGGTGGCTCAGGCATCTTAAATTAGGATACTGTGGATGTCTTAAAATTTCACATGCAAAATGGATAACAATGCCTTTTTTACTTCTTGACATGTCTTGGGATGTTACCAGTTCTGAGCTAAAAATTCCAATACAATCACCAGTGTTGAAAAGAGAAGAATGGGGGTCTTTAATGAGATGTGGATGAGATGCCACTATATCGAGGTCAGCAAGATGTATTGACAAAAGCTGAGACAGCAGACACAAACTCACTGTGGAAAGGCCATTTTGCATTAGAGCAATGTGTCTGATGTTGTGGATGAGATATGATGAAAATGCTTTAAGAAAAAAAAAAGCAGCTTTTGGACATGAATGCCAATTTCAAAATCAATGGAGATGATTGCTGTATAAAAAGTTGTGTTGGATGGGGTGTCAGTTGGCCATGCTTCACCAGAGGAATGGGCATCTTGGACAGGTTGACCTTTCTTGTTGGGTTCAGGTAAGGCAATGACAGCACATTCGCTGGAATTCCATTATACCTTTATGTACTTCCTCCCCTGCATTAATCTTCTGTAAGTCTATAGCTGCACAGAGTATTTCTGGAGAAGACTGTTTTCTGAATTAATATTTTCTTCTGTTATACCGAATGGAACTATGTGGCTTTAAATTATGTCTTTGAGTAGCTTTCAACAGTAGTAAGGCGTGTAGCAAGACATATTGCTTGTTGATGTGCCAAGGCATTGATTACCATGCTTGGCCTTGGTAGCCCGTCATATTAATGGACCAACTTGTGAAGTAATTTAATGCAGAAATTACTTTGCATTTCTGCAGAGTGATTTTCAAAAGGTAAAATGCAGAGTGGAGGTTGGTGCCTCTGAGGGATAGTAGATGGAGCCAAGTCTGACCCAGGCTTAAGAGGATGTTTCTGCCATGTCGTGTTTGATTAATTGTACCACAGGCCTGCTCATCAAGTGGTAATAGAATATGAGGGCATAAGTCAGGCCTCATCCTGAGGTTCTGGCAGGTGTTCAGGTCAAGTGGAAGGACAAGCTTCTCCAAGGTAGCCGATAGCAAAAGATCTATCTCCATCCTCTTTATTTGATGCTTTCAACTCTTAATAATAATAATAACAACAAGAACAACTAAAGCTGCAAGCAGCATTGGGCGTGCCCTTGCACGTGTAGCGTGTTGGGGCGGAGGCGGCCGCGTTGCATATTCTGGAGCTCTGCTGGTGCGGCTGTGAATTTGCTACGCGCTGCGGACGCTGCACGAAGGTGTTGTCCGTCACTTCCTGTGTCCCCTATGTGGAGCTACATACAACTTACCGCTATGAATATAAAATCGGTATTGGCATGTAGATGTCTTCGGGGTGGGAGTGTTATCAAGCACACTGAAGTTACAACAACTTCCTGTGTCACGGCGAAGAGTTGACGCCACGGACACGCCCATAGACGAAAACTCACAGATAGCACAACTTTTCATCGTCAATGCCTGTAGAAGGTACAGCAGAAATTTGAAGTCGATCGGACTAAATCCCTAGAAGGAGTTCGTTAAAGTATGGAGTGTGTAAATCACCCAAAATTGCCGTAAAATTCAAAATGGCCGACTTCCTGTTGGTTTAGGGCATCGCTCCAAGAGGCTTTTTGGTACGTCTGGACATGATACATGTGCCACAGAAATTTCATACATATAGGTCAAACGTGCTGCGGGGGCTGGTTCGTTAAAGGTCACTTCCTGTTGCCAGCAGGTGGTGCTATGACTGTGGGTGAATGTCGGCATGTACATGTGTTCAGGGCGGGACTCTCATCCTACATGTACAGTTTGGTGCAGATGTGAGCATCTACACTGAAGTTACAACAACTTCCTGTGTCGTGGCAAAGAGTTGATCTTTGATGCCACGCCACGGACACGCCCATTGACGAAAACACAGATAGCCCAACTTTTCAATTTCCAATTTTCTAGGTGGTGCTAGCGAGTCATTTGCCACGCCCATGCGCGAAACCATAAAATACAAAATTTTTCACCACTTCTGACGTGTGCAAAGTTTGGTGAGTTTTCAAGTATGTTTAGGCCCCAAAATTGAGCTTACTTTGCAGAAAAACAAAAACAAACAAAAAAAAACATCTCTTCAGTTTCAATAGTAACCTCACTCGGTTTGTGCTCGGGCCCTAATAATCCTTACAGTTTCAATAGGGACCTTGCATGGTTCGTGCTCAGGCTCTAAATAAAGGCAAATACAATCGGGAAAGGCTCTCCTATAAAAGTATGTTTTAAGAAGGGACTTCACTGACTCCGCCGACCTGATTTCCTCGGGCAGGCTGTTCCAGAGCCTCGGGCCCTGACAAAAAACGCTCTGTCCCCTTTAGTTTTCAGTCGAGACTCTGGAACAGACAACAGTCCTCTGCCCGAGGATCTCAAGGTACGTGCTGGTGCGTATGGGACTAAAAGGTCAGAAATATAACAAGGCGAGAGGCCATGAAGAGCTTTAAAAGTGATCAATAGAATTTTAAAGTCAATTCTAAAACATACTGGGAGCCAGTGTGAAGCTAAAATAGGAGTAATGTGGTCATATTTCTTTGTTCTGGTTAAAAGCCTGGCAGCTGAGTTCTGGACAGTCTGGAGTCGATCAATAGATTTTTGGGTTAAACAGGTGAAAAGGCTGTTGCAATAATCCAGGCGTGATGAGATGAAGGCGTGTAAAATGGTCTCGGTGTCCTTAAAAGTTAACATAGATCGAATTTTTACTATATTTCTAAGTTAATAAAAACTTGATTGAACAAGCTTTGTGGTGTGCTGCTCGAAATTTAAATTACTATCAAACCAAACACCAAGGTTCTTTGCCACAGGTTTAATGTGATTTACTAGCGAACCAGCAGATTGCAGATGCCATCTGCTGAGACCCGATGACCAGGATTTCTGTTTTGTCTGAGTTCAGCTGGAGATTATTTGACATCCATTTTTTACTTCACAAAGGCAGTTGTTAAGTAAACTCAGCATTCCAGGGTCTGTGGATCTGACGGGCAAGTATATTTGTGTGTCATCAGCATAAATATGAAAAGAAATGCCATGTTTATGGAAGGGGAAGCAGATACAAGGAAAATAGTACACTGCTCTGGCATTACGGAGGGCCTTCCTATAAGTTTTAATGGCGTGTAGTTCAGCAATACAAACTCAAAAGTTATCAAACAGTGGTCGGACAAAGAGGGATTCTGTTGGAACACCACTAAATGTTCAATTTCAATACCATACACCAAAACAAGGTCGAGGGTGTGGTTAAAACAGTGAGTCGGTTCATGAACACTCAGAGAAGCCAATGGAATCTAACAGAGAGATAAACGCAGTACTAAAGCTGTCATTCTCAACGTCCACATGAATATTAAAATCCCCTACAATAATAACTTTTTCCGTTTTAAGGACTAAAGTTGACAAAATCTCTGCAAATTCAGATAAGAATTCAGAGTACGGACCAGGTGCTCAGTACACTATAACGAAAAGAATGGTTGCAGTGATTTCCAACTTGGGTGCGGAAGACCAAGAACAAGGCTTTCAAATGAGTTTAATTTAGTTTAGGTCTAGAGCTGATTAGTAGGCTAGAGTCGAAGATAGCTGCAACTCCACCTATTAAGTAGGTATTAATATGACTGGGAGTGGTGGACTCATTTAGGCCAACATATTCTCCATCACCCAGCCAGGTTTCAGTAAGACAAAATAAATCAATATAATCTGATATTAGTTAGTTAGTTAGTTTACTAGTACACCTTTAGAAGAGAGAGATCCACATTTAATTTTCCTATTAGTTTGCACTATTGCTCTTGTGGTTTTAATTTTTATGAGGTTTTTATGCACAGCTCCTCTTCTGTTTACCTTTTTCAATAATTTCGATGGTGGGGGGACAGACACCGTCACTATAGGATTTTCACTAAGTAACTCCTGAAATGGAGGAGCAGAGAAGTGTGTTAGACTGCGACTCTGCCTCCTGGTCTCAACTCTGGGTTATCATGGATTTGGTCCATTAATAAACTTGGCCAGTTTTCTAGAAATGAGAGCTGCTCCTTCCCAAGTGGGATGGATGCTGTCTCTCCGAATCAGACCAGGTCTTCCCAGAAGGTCTGCCAATGATCTACAAAGTCCACATCGTTTGCTGGACACCACCTTGACAACCAGCGGCGGAATGACGATATGCAGCTATACATGTCATAACTGGTCAGATTTGGCAGGGGTCCAGAGAAAACTACGGTGTCCGACATTGTTTTGCATATGTACACACCGACTCAACATTAATCTTAGTGACCTCTGATTGGCATAACCGGGAGTCATTACCGTATATATTCTTACTGTATTTACGTTTATCCTTAGCCAGCAGTTTCAAATAAGACTCAATGTTGCCCGCTCTGGCCCCAGGGATGCACTTAACTATGGCCGCTGGCTTCGCTAACTTCACGTTTCTCAAAATGTAGCTGCCAATGATCAGAGTTGGTTTCTCAGCGGGTGTGTCGCTGAGTGGGGAAAATCTGTTAGAGACGCGAACAGGTTGGTGATGACCCGTGGGCTTTGAATGCTTACGACTATTCCTCCTTCTGACAATCATCCAGCCACCCCTTCCTGGCTGCACAGGAGATGCCGAGGGACGGCTACCACAGGCTAACTCAGGCTGTTCCGCACCGACTACCAGGGACTGGCTAGCTACAGTAGCTAAAGACTGATCTACCAAGGTGCGGAGCCGGACTTCTAAATCACTGAGCCTCGCCTCCATGTCTATAAATAAACTGTACTTATTACACGTACTATTATTGCTAAAGGAGGCAGAGGAGTAACTGAACATCTGACACACCGAGCAGGAGAAAGATAGGAGAAGCCATCGCTAAAGTACTGTAGCGGTAGCTACCAAAACTTTTGAAAACAACTATGAGATTAAACAGCAGTCACTAAAGATGGAAAGAACTGTGAGTGCTTAGGCAAATTACTGTAAGAATAAGTGTTTAGCGGACAGTTGGCTGCTGTAATGTAACAAATTTAACTGGTATTTAGCGAGAGCAGCACAACACGGTACCAACACACACACCGAAAACAGAAATGAGTCGACATGCTTACCGCAGTACGTCAGCAACCTCGTCCAACATTGCAACAACATAATAAATAAGATTGGTAAAATAAGATAAAAACACATTCCAGTCATTACTTCCAGCTCTGTTCTGTTCTGCTCAGCTGTCAAAATTTCAGCTTTCATAAGAAACTGAGGCTCCAAACTCAAAGCTTTGTCTAGAATTATAGAGTG
This sequence comes from Micropterus salmoides, assembly GCF_014851395.1. Taxonomy (NCBI): domain Eukaryota; kingdom Metazoa; phylum Chordata; class Actinopteri; order Centrarchiformes; family Centrarchidae; genus Micropterus; species Micropterus salmoides. The sequence continues at coordinate 31,429 of NW_024044342.1, forward strand.
TCTCCCGACATCTTCTCTACAAAAATGGACTGGCCAATAAATATACTGTAACACAACGTTATGGTTGAAGAAGGCAATCCTAAAAGACGGTCTTAAAAATCCAGTCAAAGGAAATCTCTCTGTGGCCCCAAAACTAGCTGCCTCCAAGAACTTTACATGTGTGTCTTTATATGTGACTGAAAAGTAGAATGCACAATGCCAACCACTGGAGACCGAAGACTTTGAGATAGGCTACAGTTTTTCATGCCACTGTATCAGTGAACAACTCAATTATATATGTAACATGCATGTAACTTTATTTTTGTTGCTTGTTTTTTCTTAACTTTTATTTAAATGTGACAATGTATAAAATATGTTAAATACTGTATATCTTTCTACACTATAGTGAGTCTTATAATGAAGGTTATATTCAGGCCGATGCAGTATTTGCATTCTGTAAGTGCTTCCTGTACTGTATGTGTTAGTCGTCTTGGGTGCTGGTGGGTCCCAGTAAATATGTAAATTTGATGCACGCACAGGGAATGAGCCGTACACAAATATGCAATACTGTCAAACAAACACAGAAGAGAGGAACTAGTGGAGACTATGCTAATGGCTAATGAAACAGTAGCTGAATAATGTAGTAAGAAGACAATCTGACACTGACTTCTATATAAAACACTTTCCCAGTTTAACCATGATGGTTTGTTGCTGGTATTTTCTGTACAAATGTGTTTGTCTTCTGCTCCTAATGAATCTCACGGCAGAGTGGATGCTGCAAGGCATGTTGCCGCTCCTTCTGTCTATACTATATTTTGTTCCAGATGAAAGTGTGGAATATTGATGTGACCAACAGGCACTGCAGTTGTTACCAAATCCACCAATATTGCCCCCCAAAACAAATGAAATAGATACTTGGATAACTAATGGAAGTTTTGTGCACTTTGAGATCATTTGCATAAGCTTATTTTATCTTCTCAAAGCCTACTGAATCAACCAAAACTGCAACAATTCAATCCGCTTGTATTGAGATTTTTAATACTGGTTCTTTAACATACCGCAAACATGCCTTTGTATAGACATCTCAGGTTTCCTCCTGAGATATTAAAACAACTTTGTTTTCTCATACTTTTTTACCTATGTATACATAATATTATATTGTTGTAGGTATTAACACACAATTGCATTTGAAATACCACAATGAATCTCCCCCCCCCATTCATGGAAGGCTTGTGATTGTAATAGCTGATACTGTACTATCTCTCTCTCTCTCTCAAATAGACTCCTTTGCCAATTTCTTTTCGTCTTACTAGCTCCTGATACATATATCTTTTCATGTTTCACCATTATAAAAATTACATAGATTCCATCCCCCCTGATTGTAACCCTTAAATGTTTGTATAAATTCACCTTCTTAATATAGTTGATGCATATTGACATTTTGGCCTTTTTGCAAATCCAAGTCAATTCGGATAATTGTTTGTAGCATATAAAAGTGTCAGTCATATTCCTGAAGGTCAAAGTCTGAGTATGTCCACCAGAATGTAAAAACCTAGCAGCAACAGTCTCATCCCTTATTATGTCAAAATCAGACTCAAGTTCAATATAGTTCAAAAGACATACTTGTGGAAGCATTATCTATATCAGAAAGGCTGAGTGCAACGGCAGACAAAATGCAGACACTAGTAAGGCTGGATAAGTTTGCAGGTTTATTTAAATGATAATACTCACTTACAGGAAGTCCAAATTAAAAGGCAAATTAATCCAAACATGGGTAAGTCCAAAAAAGGCAAGACAATCCAAACACAAAGGAACAATTTAGAAATTCAGGGAAAACAGAGCACAAAGCAGACACTCAACATTGGACTACAACACAACAAAGACTGGACACAACTGATGGCACATTGGGACACGCCACACATGCAAGCAGGCAGGGTAAATATAAAGGCAGACAGGAAACAAAGCTAGACAATGTATGTATGTATGTATCTCAAGAGGCTGCAGTAACTGTTTTATGTGCTATAAAATATGTTTTCAGATAATAGTCCATAATGATTCTCATTTTGAGGCAGTTCTGGGTTTAATATACACAACAACTTTTAATTATTTTTTTGGGCACCAGCCAGGGTAACCTGACAAATCATTGAGTCGTAGATTTCCACCCACAAAGAGTACATGTAGTAGGACAGTATACCCTCAAAAGTAAATTTGACACATTTCAATGAAACTGAAAACTCACACACAGAAATCACTTTTGAAGTAAATCAAGAAAAGCCGACGAATGGTTAATTTTTGTGAGGTTACAACCCCTTTACAAATAGGCAATGACAAATTGATTAATTAATTAATGCGTGACCGGAAATCAATTTCAACGCGCCGTTATGAAGGACATCTCAATTCCTAAAATGGGCCTCGTGAAGCGTGGATCGAGGAGGCTTGCTGGAGGAGCTATAAGTGAGAATACACTGGTGTATTCTTAGCGGAAGACTGTTCAGCCGCTCACGTTTAAAAGAGGCGTGACATGCAGCTGGACCAACCCATGGCCGGAGCAGGACTCTACAGGGTTCCTGTTGTAATCATAAGTTGTATTAGTTAAGCCTATTTAAATTGATCGGATGCGTGATCAAGCTTTCTGCCCTTCACCGTTTGTGTAGCACCTGTAAAGCACTGTTCTAACTGCATTCCTTAATGTCGCATTCACTTTCATATCACTGATGTTAATGTTGTTGAATGTGATGTGGTGGGCAGGCAGTATTATAAAAATGAACACTGAATAGCGGCTGGCAGGATAAAGAGTCTCTCTAGCTGTGCGCATTTATGCAGAAGCCACAGCAACATAAATTAATAATTATCTCTCCCAAAACGCCAAAAGGACTTAGCAAGATCTGATGTAATTCATGTTCTGTGTTCTTCTACACATCCAAAAGGTCTCACACACAGTCCATGTTCATACAGTAAAACTGTTTGGAGTAAAGCAGTCATCCTTCTGATCAATCCTGAGCTCCATCAGAGCGTCTAAACATGGATTATAGAAGCTGAAAGTTTAATTCTGTTCCTCTGCAGAATTTCGCACGCTACCTTCAAGTTATTGCGTGTATGGACTCATGATAGCCACGCTATCGCTGAGTTATAGTGTGTATGGACTCTGGACTTTGTTAGCCTTGGGGCTAATAGTTGGACTGCATCTGCGTGGATTTCATCACCCACCCGGACGAGAGGAACCTGCTGCACCGTTGGCGGGAGAGATACTTTATCTAGGCCTGCTGCCAAGTGACTGGTGTGAGGAGCTGTTTTCCTGCGGATCGAGGACTGTGGTAAATCAGACTTTGGGGTGGTGAGTAACACGCTTTTCACTGATGGTCACTGTAAGCGGATGTCATCTTTATTTTGGCACAAGGCACCTCGGGAACAATCAGGCTTTCTTTACAATTTAAGAACTTTGCCAGCACTTTTGTTTGTTTTTCATTATACGCAGGCCCCCCAGTATTTCAAGAGCAGTTACATGTTTTTAGGTTTGAATAGTTCAACTTAAGTATAAATGCCTACTGAAAGTTTTATACACATTCAAGGTCTTTTCCAAGGTTCAAGAAGTAATAAGTAGTGAGATTGAGTTATGTACTTACCATACTCAACTGGTGTATTTGTTTTGGTGAGAATTGCCAATATGGGCATTTAGGCACTATACAATTTGTTGAGTTTTCCTTTATTCAGACCTTCATTTTAGTATATAAATGTGCTTAATTGATACTTTAAAGAATGTTTAAATGTGGTTCATGTGACTATTGTCCATGGTTAGCGGGGTGTGAGGGTGTGTTATAAGATCCCACACACATAGCTTAATAGTCTTATTCTTTAGCACGTAGACAGTCACCCACTCAATACATCTGAGTAATACAGTAAAAATAATCACTGTTGAGTAAGTAAACAAATTTAAGGCCCTGTTCCCCAGGCTTGTAGAGCAAAACAGGGTTACAATGACGTGAGACAAAAATATCGCATTACCTTATTTTCCATAATAATTATGTTTTTTTCAGTCAGAAATGGAAAAGCCTCTTAATTACCTTCAGCTTCAGATGGACTGATGAGTGAAGACCAGAGTTGGCAAGCTCTGAAGATGAAGACAACACAGCGAAAGTTGCTACATAAAATCATTACGGAGTTAGAGATTGATCCAATTTACTGTAATTGGGTGCTGTCAGAACGGCTGTAAGGTTGTCACTCCAGGCTCTGCTCAGTCAACCGATGCATTTGAACTAAAACAATTGTTTCAGCATTTAGAAGCCATTAAGCAAGGGATCAATGCTACAAAGAATAAAAACTTTTCACAGATGGTGACTTAATTTAGCTTAGAAGGTGAGGAAAGTACTACTACACTCCCACCTGAAAAATCAGTGGATAATTGCAAAAGCCATAATTAGTGTGCTTGCTTCAGCAAAGCACATTCATGTTCTTAGAAATGTTCTTAAAAAACAAACAAGAAAAATATTAAAACTGCTCACTGTTTCCACTTTTGACACATAAATTATACATCTGTGGGTTAGAGTTTTATAGTTTGAGAGTGAGTAGGCTTGTGGCAAAATGTAGAAGTTACAACAGCTAATGCTTAATTGATGGGTGGAGAACTGATTGTCCAAATTGAAGGCTTTCATGACTTCTTTAAAAGACTATCCATCCCACACAGGTGTATGGTATTTAGCTAATTAGCCTTCTCCTCAGGAAAGTGTGCTTGTGGAGATCAGCTTGCCTGGGAGACATGTCGAGTAAGTGGTTAGCCCTGTAAAAATGTCTTTGGCTGGTCCTTAGTGTGGCCAGCTTTTCTGTTGTTTGATAACGATGCTTTAGAAATCACCTCTCGCCAAGGTACTCTCCTGATAATTAAAGTTGGCTGATTTGATGTAACTTTTTGCTTTCAGAAGACTGTCCAGCTAACACTGGTGTTTGGCTAATGAGACCTATCCTCAGAAAACCTTAAGCTTATGAAAAGCAGTTTTCCTGACAGATGCTATAACTCAACTGCCATTCCACCCAAAGGTTCATCTTTGACAAGCATTTATGTTGGATGCTTAAGTTTCTACTTCCACTTTACTCAACAACTTGTCTTACCATTGGAAGTGGGGTGTTTTTTTTATTTATTTATTTTTTTAGGCTTTGTGATATGTAATAAAGCACTGCCTTCCAGCTAAATCTTTTTCCTTTCCATAAAAAAGTGCCTCTTATGCTTCTTAATTTATGATCTTTTGAAGTTGTAGGTCATTCATTTTGAAAAGGTTACATTTCTAAGAAAGATTACCAGAGCTGTTGGATATTTAGAGTACCAAGAAATAACATGACTCTCAGTTATCTGAACTTGTTAGCAAATTGTTTATTCACACAACCGCCAAGCGCGGGGAGCAACATTTCCATTCATTGTGACTCGTGTTTCTGGTCACCTAATAATCAACATTTACTCTTTGATCTCTTCCAACTCTTGAGGGAAATATCTGGCTCTTTAGCTGCTAATTGCTCCATTATGTTCTCCAGCTAGTTGCTAACTGTATCTGTCTGCTGTTCAGCAGGTACTGTACAGTACAGCTGCCTGCCTAGGCTGGAAACGCGGTGAGAGTGAAACGGTAAGGTTACATGCCAGACAGCTAAACAACAGACAATTATTAAGCACCGTAGAGCCGAGGGGAGCCTGAGTGCCCATTTTACACTTTGTCACATTGTCATTTGATACATTATAAAAATATTGATTTAGCTGCTTTAAGCACATTCAATTTTATTTATATGCGCCAAATCACAACAAGTTATCTCACAGTGCTTTTCATAAAAGAGCAGGTCTAGACTGTACTCTGATGCTATTTACAGAAACCCAACAGTTCCCACCAAGAGCAAGCACTAGGCGACAAGGCAAGGAAAAACTTCCTTTAAGAGGCAGAAACCTCGAGCAGAACCATGGCTCAGGGTTGGGGTGAGAGAGAGAGGGAGGGAGGCAGCCTACACAATATACACACACAGAGGTACAGACAGTAAGGTGATGTTGCTATAGACTAAATGAAAAAATGGTACAGATATTTATAGTAG